>NC_082665.1:151809311-152117436 GCF_025265405.1 Mesoplodon densirostris | reverse complement strand
ACCTCAGAACTCCAGGCTTAAAGGCTGGCCGATCTAACCACGTGACCAGCAACATCCATGGAGATCCTTTAACAAAAAACAGCACAATGCATGTTGGCCTCACAATACTGAAGAGGCCTCTGGAGTAGAGGCAAAAATTAGAGCGCCCTCTTCTGGCAGAGCCTTCCTCCCCCCCCTCCCCCCCACCCCGCTCCGTAGAAGACCCTCCTGCCCATGCTCTGCCCCGGACTGGCCAGCACTCCCTCCCCCCGTCTACCCCCCTCCGCTGCATCCTGGGCCTGTCTCTACCTCGTCACTCATCACACCATCACACTGCATTGCGCGGCCCGGGTTGGCGTCTGTCTCCCCCAGTGCACAGTAAGTCTCCTGGCGGTAGGGCCTGGGTTCGGTGAATGTTTGTAAAGTGAATAGACTCACCACTAGGGCTTCTCCTGTGTCTTTCACGATCACCTCAAGCACCCTCACACCCCACTGACACAGAGCCCTGGCACTGCCATTCGGTGAACCGCCAGGGTGGTGAGAAAAGTCTAGAATGTCCATTTTCTCTGTCATGGGGAAGAGGCAGACCTGGAGCCAGGGCTGCAATCGCAAACCAGAGCTGCAGGGCCACCTGCCAACTTGTCACGCTGGGCCTACCTCCCTGCCAGGTAGGAAGGGACCACAGTATTTTCCTCCTCTTAGAGGCTAAGAAATCAGCTGAGCAAGGTAAGCCAGCTTTCAAGGCCAACTTCCAATCCAGCTCCCCTGCCGTCCAACCCTTTCTTGCAGCTGAGGTGCTGGCCAATGGGAGTTTGGCTTCTGCTTTCCCATCTTTGTTGGCAACATTCACAACCCTCCCCAATGGTGAGCAATGCAAGTTCCAGGCATGCCTGCTTCATTACTGGCTGCCCAGGTGTCACTTTAACCACAGGGTGAGTGCCTAACTGGTCGTGGGCTGATAAACATGCAAATTTCCATACGCAAACAGTGTTAGGTTGAAGCTTCTTTCCCACGCAGAAAGATACCTGACAACAAGCTGAGAGAGTTGGGTGCCAGCCCATGTCTTCCTGGCACCATCCACCATCCACGGTTACCAGGTATCTGGGAAACCAAGCTGCTTGTCCCCTCATGCAGGAGTGAGTATACACCCCTCTTCTTCAAGTCCCTAGAGGGTGACTTAAACAGGTACAGCCCGACCCTGGTCTGGGTAAAAGTACTTTTTTGCTTACGTGTTTCAGTGGTGTTTGAGGTTGGTGCAGTTTGTGTGCAGGTGATGTGAGTGGTTTCTACACGACCATGGAAACCCTCAGCCTCGTGGCTTGCTACTTCCTTGGGGCTTCGACTCCCATCAGTAGCAGGGATCCTCGCTGAGAGGTAGTGGTGCTTTTTCCAGTAGGTGCCAGTGTACAGACCGACAGACCCAGGCTCATTTTCTCACAGGTTTCCACCTGGGGCCACAAGAACTAGGGACGGACTGCATCTCCTTTCCTGAAGCCCTCAATGGAGCAGCGGGAAGTGACGGTGCCGGCATGGGTGACTCGGCCAGGGTGAGGCCTGCAGCTCGTTCATCTTGGTCTCTGGCCCTGATGGGAAGGAGATGACACCCAAGGGTGGGAGACTCCCGCAGAAGCACCCACCAGAGGAGGGTCGAGCGCGGCTTTCTGGGTACAGGATGGGAAGCCAGGAAAGGAAACCACCCTGGAGTTAGGATTTTGTGTTTAGGCTCTGGGAAGCCATTCTTTTTTACCTGATTTGATTGGCAGCAAATAACAAAAAACGAAAACAACGTGGAGAAGGGTTACTGAGATACAAGCAACAAAAGGCCCTCTGGAGTCCTAATCAGGGTCCGGAAGCTGGAAGCTTCCCGGGGAAGAGGAAGGAGTGGATTCTTGGATCCAAAGGTCAGGCGGGGTGTGGGCGGGCGCAGGGGGCGAGGGAGGATCGGGGGAGGACGCGCAGGGGGCCGGGACTGGAAGGCAAGGGCCGCCCGCGCCGCCAGGGGGCGCCCTCTCGGCCGGGGGTCCCGCGTCCGGGGGACGGGGCCTGGGGGCGGGGCCCGGGCCCTGTTCCCGCGCCGGCCAGAGGAATGCGGCCTTTGGCTCTTCCCCTGTCCGCATTCCGGTTGGCGCAGGAATGTGAACAGGGTGTTCGCTGCGCGCCCTGGACGCGCAAGTTCCGTCCCCTCCCGTCGGAGAACGCCTGGCAGCGGCTCCAGGGGAGGCCCCCTGTCCGCCACCCCGCAGGACCTGCCGCACGTCCGGCTGGAGGACAGGGTCCTGAGGGCTGTCAGGCCAGCTGGGACTCAGCACCAGCCCCCAGGTAGTGGTGCTTCGAGACCAGCTGTGGCTTAGAAAAGGGGGGAAACCCGAAGTAGTCCGCGCGGGCGCCGAGAAGGCAGGGCCTGTAGCTGGGAGGGGAGATGGAATCCACCTTCTCTGCCACCAGCCTCAAGGGGCAGAGTTCAGACCTTAGATTTGCCCATCTTTAGGGCATAGTGTGGATGGCAAGGCCGGAAGATAGGAAGGGAAAAGCAGACGATCCAGTCTGGGATTAGGTGCTCTTTGACCAGCCAGGGAGAGACTGAATATCCAAGAATAAGCATTTAATTCATTCAACAAATATTTACCAAGCCTCTGCTCTGTGCCAGTCCCTGAGCTAAATTCTGGGGACACAGAGGTGAACGAGGCATCACCTGTCCTTTAGGAGCTGACGTTCTGATCCTAGAGACAGTCGCTCAAACACCCAGAGAGAGGGAAGAAGCTGAGGGTGATGGGGAACATAAAAGAATAGCCCAGATTGGGAGATCCAGGAAGGCTTCCTGGAGGAAGCTGCCAAGTGACCTGAAAGGCCAATAGGAGCTAGCCCAAAAGATGGGGGAACAGTGTTCTAGACAGAGGGAACCTTGTGTTCGGAGGCTGAAGGAAGACCATGTGATCCAACGGGTTCCCTGAGCCTGCCTCCCCAAAAGTGCCTGCCATGCCACCAGCTGAGTCACAACAAGGATCAGGGTTCCACCTCAGTTGAACCCATGATATTGGTTGGTTTATGGAGCTCCCATTCTGCAGGAAACACAGTAGTGGACCTGCGAGGAATATAAAGAGCATCACGACTCAGCATGATGCTTTGGAGTATTTTGGGGACAGAGACATAAAGCCCATAAAGCATCTGGCATGGTACCTAGCATCTAGTAGATGCTCAGTAAATACTGGCTGGTCTTCAACGCCCTGCCTGATTCATTGCCTCCTCTTTCCCTTCAAAGTAGCTGTTTGTGCTTCTGAGGAGGGTAGCTGTCCAGCTCTTCTGCCCTGGGGAGGGGCTTGGCTGAGGGATGGACACTGGTCATGGAACTTCCTATTCTTTTGTCCCTCCCTGGTTGAGGAGGGGAGCAGGCAGGAGATGAGAGCGGTGTGGTTGGCCATCATAAAGGTCCTGGAATACATCTGGGCGTCTGGTGCTGCCGGTGCAAAGGACTGGGAGCAGGGAAGGGCCTCGCCTGTAGGTGCATTGTGGGAAGACAGCCCGTGGGTGAGGATAGGAGGGTCAGTGCCAGGAAGGCTGGACTTGGGCAGTAGTTCAGAAAAGGAGCGGTAAGAGCCTGATACGAGCTGAAGGGGGAGTGCTGGGTGATAGAGACTGAGGAAGCTGATGAGACCCGACTCTTCAGCTGATTGGCTGCAGGGTGGAGCCAAGGCCCCATATCCACTGTTAGATCCTCACCTGGTGTGGATCAGTACGGATCTGAGTACAGGAGGCCACCTGGGATGATAGCCAGTGCATCCCAAATGCTCCTGAGTGATGGAACAAGAATGTTTACCTTCAGAAATTCCTTGTCCAGCCGCCCTCCCAGGCATGCACCAGGACCTAAATTCTTCTGTATAGAGGAAAAGTGCAGGCCTTGGAATGGCCTCTCCAGCATTGTTCCTTGGCAAACACAGGAAGATGGGTTTCCTTTAGCTTTGTGGGGCTGACATCTGAATCCGGACCCCTCCCCCAGCCTTTGGGGTGGGGGAAGGGAGGCAGAGGACCAGGCAGTCAATGGAAAATAAACAACCACCTCTGCCCTTCTGATTTACTTCACATTCTTAGAATTTCCTCCCTTAGATTCTGGCTTCGTTATTTTAAAACTCCGCACGTTGGTTAGGGCTGGGAGAATCCCTTGTTGCTGTTGCTGTGGTGAGGCAGGTCCACACAGGGGGCGCAGGCCCGGCGCCCCAGGAGAAGGGACCCAGCCATCAGCCTGGTATCAGTGAGCTCCTGACTCAGCCTGTGTGAGGGAGGTAGTGTTTCCTTCCGTCACCAATTCATTCATTCATTTATTCGTTCTTTCGTTCTTTCAACAGCTCTTTATTGAGCACTGTCAGGTATACTGCACTGTGCTGGATGCTGGAAATAGAGAGACGAATTAATTGGAAACATTGAAAATAATCTTAGGGGAAGACGCCATAATCAAGATGAATAATATTTTAATGCAATATTAAAAAAATAAAAATCAATCCATGGTGAACAAAACAGCAGAATTTTAAATAAAGACAGAAGAATCCGAGGGAAAGGAAAAATGAGTAATACTGATTATGGGTTCAGAATTGAATACGGCATTGGCAGAATATCACACAAGTGTTAAAATATCTCATGGAAGTTTTCTTATCGACTTTTAGAAAGAAGCTCATGGTATATCATTGAGCGAAAAATAGATTACAGAACCATATATAAAGTATGGTTTCTATTTAAAATATATCCAGGTCCTGGAAACTGTAAGAGCATATGCCAAGATGTTAATTGCTTTCTCTCTTTTATGGCCTTCATTTTGTTTGTCTCTGCTTTTTTCGTTATTTTAACAGTGAACATGTAATACTTGTATAATTAAAGGTATTTCAAAAAGACAGGAGAATTGTAGCCGAGCACGCTGGGCTGTACAATGTAGTTAACCCTGGGCTATGAGAGACTGGAAAATTCCCTAAATCACCCTGCTTCTCAGTGCTGGCAAGGCGGCAGGGCCAGGTTTACCACTCCCACTTTATAGATGAGGAAGCCGAGGCTCAGCGAGGTGGAGAACTCAGAGAACAGTACCACTGGGACCTGGTGGAACCGGCCTTTGCATGCTGCCCTACTGGATCCGCATTACCCACAGCCTGGTTTGCTGGCTTCCAGCTTCTTTCCCAGCTTCTTCCAAACTGAAACCTCTAAGCCTCCCTTCTTCCTGGCCAGCTGCTCCCCCAGTGACCTACCTCTTCCATTGGTGCTTTCTCAACAGAGAGCATAACTGTAGGAAGAAAACCTGCAAGAAATATCTGGGTGGGTGTGGCTGGCCCCTCTCTGGGCTTGTGAGGGACTGAGTGAAGGAATGAGAAAGTATTTCCAGTGTTATGTTTTTCTCTCTGGCACAGACACGCCCTGCAGATTGGCATGAATCATAAGTAATTCTCTAAAGACCCCATCTTCCTGGAAATGCCTGGTGGTATTTCCCAGAGTTCAGAAGCCATCAGCCCCTCATGCCAGCAGGCTTGCCTATTGCCCACCCGCTGCAAACTTCTGGCCGTCCCCGGGGGAGGGCCCTGAGGGGAGAGGGGCCTGAGGCGGAGGTGCCACTTCTGGAAGCTGCGGCCACTCTGGGGTTTGTTCACACAAGCCTCAGAGCTGAGACCTTCCTGACTTAGCAATCCAACTGTCTTAAGCATGGTGCCTGTGGAGGCAGAATAGAGGCCCTTTCTCTCCTAAGAAGCAGGTTTCCGGGCTCCAGCCCACTCTTAGCACTGTGTGGTCTCTGCTTGTCTATTGAATGTCTATTGAATGTCACGAAGCAAGGGCACCCTTGCTTCTAAATGTGGGTGTGGCAGATTTCATTTCCCGAAGATGGCTGTGATAATATTCCTCTTGCAGCTGGCTATGACTATGTCTCTAAATTATGGCAATGACTTGTAAGTGGAATTATTGGGTAGAAATTTCTGGAAAGTTTCTTTCAAAGAGAGATGGAATGCCCTTCTTGTCGCTTTCTCCATACTGCTGCCTGTAATACAGATTGGATGGCTGGAGCTCTAGCAGCCTTATTGGACCATGAAGACGGTGGGGGAAAGCTTTAACAAATGCAAGAAACCCAGAAGCTATGAAAGAAAAATTGACATATTTGACTAGATTATAATTTTAAACTTTGTGTGGCAAGAGATAACACAAAGACAACAGATAAAGAGATTTGAAGACCATGTTTATAAACCAGGACAAAAGAAGCAAAGAATTTTTAGAAACTGACAAGAAGAAGATAAATGACCCAATAGAAATATTGGCAATTTATTTAAGAACAATTCTAAAGAACCAAAAGATATGAAAAATCACTACTAGTTAGCAAAGTAGTTAAATCAGCCACCCCCCAAAAATGAAAAGGATTGGTAATACCTATTGCTTGTGGACCTGCAGAGAAAGAAAGGGATATTCACATACATTGTTAGTGGAAATGTTCATTTTTATAGGCTTTCTAAAAAATCAATCTGGCAACATCAATTAAAATTATTACATAAAATTAACAATTTGATATATTATAAGTTGTATAAATTATATGTACATAAATATATTTTGACTGCCAATCTATTCTTTATCATCTATCCTCAAATATCTGTACAAGATAATGATAATTATTGCAGCTCTGTCCATAGTGTCCAAAAACTGGAATCAAAGTGAATGACCATTTAGGTTGAGTAAATTAGGGTGCATCCATACCTAGGAAAGTTGTGCAGCCATTTAAAAGAATGAAATAGAGAAATGCCATAATAAATTTTCATTAGACATTGATGAATAAGTAAAGCAAGATGAAGAAAAGCATTTACAGTATTTAGGGAAAACAATGATTTAAAAACCTAGATATAGCAGAAGCAAGAAGAACTACAATCCTGCAGCCTTTGGAACAAAAACCACATTCACAGAAAGATAGACAAGGTGAAAAGGCAGAGGGCTATGTACCAGATGAAGGAACAAGATAAAAACCCCAGAAAAACAACCAAATGAAGTGAAGATAGGCAACCTTCCAGAAAAAGAATCCAGAATAATGATAGTGAAGATGATCCAGGACCTCGGAAAAAGAATGGAGGCAAAGACTGAGAAGATGTAAGAAATGTTTAACAAAGATCTAGAAGAATTAAAGAACAAACAAACAGAGATGAACAATAAAATAACTGAAATGAAAATTACACTAGGAGGAATCAATAGCAGAATAACTGAGGGAGAAGAACGGATAAGTGACCTGGAAGACAGAATGGTGGAATTCACTGCTGCGGAACAGAAAAAGAAAAAAGAATGAAAAGAAATGAAGACAGCCTAAAAGACTTCTGGGATGACATTAAACACAACAACATTCGCATTAAAGGGGTCCCAGAAGGAGAAGAGAGAGAGAAAGGACCCAAGAAAATATTTGAAGAGATTATAGTCAAAAACTTCCCTAACATGGGAAAGGAAATAGCTACCCAAGTCCAGGAAGTGCACAGAGTCCCATACAGGATAAACGCAAGGAGAAACACACCAAGACACATAGTAATCAAACTGGCAAAAATTAAAGACAAAGAAAAATTATTGAAAGCAACAAGGGAAAAACGACAAATGACATACAAGGGGACTCCCGTAAGGTTAACAGCTGATTTCTCAGCAGAAACTCTACAAGCCAGAAGGGAGTAGCATGATATACTTAAAGTGATGAAAGGGAAGAACCTACAACCAAGATTACTCTACCCAGCAAGGATCTCATTCAGATTCAATGGAGAAATCAAAAGCTTTACAGACAAGCAAAAGCTAAGAGAGTTCAGCACCACCAAACCAGCTCTACAACAAATGCTAAAGGAACTTCTCTAAGTGGGAGACACAAGAGAAGAAAAGGACCAACAAAAACAAACCCAAAACAATTAAGAAGATGGTAACAGGAACATACATATCAATAATTACCTTAAACGTGAATGGATTAAATGCTCCAACCAAAAGACACAGGCTCACTGAATGGATAAAAAAACAAGACTCATATATATGCTGTCTACAAGAGACCCACTTTAGACCTAGGGACACATACAGACTGAAAGTGAGGGGATGGAAAAAGATATTCCATGGAAATGGAAATCAAAAGAGAGCTGGAGTAGCAATACTCATATCAGATAAAATAGACTTTAAAATAAAGAATGGTACAAGAGACAAGGAAAGACACTACATAATGATCAAGGGATCAATGCAAGAAGAAGATATCACAATTATAAATATATATACACCCAACATAGGAGCACCTCAATACATAAGGCAACTGCTTACAGCTATAAAAGAGGAAATTGACAGTAACACAATAATAGTGGGGGATTTTAACACCTCACTTACACCAATGGACAGATCATCCAAACAGAAAATTAACAAGGAAAAATAAGCTTTAAATGACACAATAGACCAGATAGATTTAATTGATATTTATAGGACATTCCATCAAAAAACAGCAGATTACACTTTCTTCTGAAGTGTGCACAGAAGATTCTGCAGCATAGATCACATCTTGGGTCACAAATCAAGCCTCAGTAAATTTAAGAAAACTGAGATCATATCAAGCATCTTTTGTGATCACAACGCTATGAGATTAGATACCAATTACAGGGAAAAAAATGTAAAAAACACAAACACATGGAGTCTAAACAATACGTTACTAAATAACCAAGAGATCACTGAAGAAATCAAAGAGGAAATCAAAATATACCTAGAGACAAATTACAATGAAAACACGACACTCTATGGGATGCAGCAAAAACAGTTCTAAGAGGGAAGTTTATAGCTATACAAGCCTACCTCAAGAAACAAGAAAAATCTCAAATAAACAATCTAGAGTTACACCTAAAGGAACTAGAGAAAGAAGAACAAACTAAACCCAAAGTTAGCAGAAGGAAAGAAATCATAAAGATCAGAGCAGAAATAAATGACACAGAAACAAAGAAAACAATAACAAAGATCAATAAAACTAAAAGCTTGTTCTTTGAGGAGATAAACAAAATTGATAAACCATTAGCCAGACTCATCAAGAAAAAGAGGGAGAGGACTCAAATCAATAAAATTAGAAATGAAAAAGGAGAAGTTACAACAGACACTGCAGAAATACAAAGCATCCTAAGAGACTACTACAAGCAACTCTATGCCAATAAAATGGATAACCAGGAATAAATGGACAAATACTTAGAAAGGTATAACCTTCCAAGACTGAACCAGGAAGAAATAGAAAATATGAACAGACCAATCACAAGTAATGAAATTGAAACTGTGATTAAAAATCTTCCAGCAAACAAAAGTCCAGGACCAGATGGCTTCACAGGAGAATTCTATCAAACATTTAGAGAAGAGCTAACACCCATCCTTCTCAAACTCTTCCAAAAAATTGCAGAGGAAGGAAAACTTCCAAACTCATTCTATGAGGCCACCATCACCCTGACCCCAAAGCCAGACAAAGATAATATAAAAAAAGAAAATTACAGACCGATATCACTGATGAATATAGATGCAAAAATCCTCAACAAAATACTAGCAAGCAGAATCCAACAACACATTAAAAGGATCATACACCATGATCAAGTGGGATTTATCCCAGGGATGCAAGGATTCTTCAATATATGCAAATCAATCAATGTGATACACCATGTTAACAAATTGAGGAATAAAAACCATATGATAATGTCAATAGATGCAGAAAAAGCTTTTGACAAAATTCAACACCCATTTATTATAAAAACTCTCCAGAAAGTGGGCATAGATGGAACCTACTTCAACATAATAAAGGCCATATTATGACAAACCCACAGCAAACATCATTCTCAATGGTGAAGAACTGAAAGCATTTCCTCTAAGATCAGCAAAAAGACAAGGATGTCCACTCTCACCACTATTATTTAACATAGTTTTGGAAGTCCTAGCCACAGCAGTCAGAGAAGACAAAGAAATAAAAGGAATCCAAATTGGAAAAGAAGTAAAACTGTCACTGTTTGCAGATGACATTATACTATACATAGAGAATCCTAAAGATGCCACCAGAAAACTACTAGAGCTAATCAATGAATTTGGTAAAGTTATAGGATACAAAATTAATGCACAGAAATCTCTTGCATTCCTATACACTAATGATGAAAAATCTGAAAGAGAAATTAAAGAAACACTCCCATTTACCATTGCAACAAAAAGAATAAAATACCTAGGAAGAAACCTACCTAGGGAGACAAAAGCCCTGTATGCAGAAAACTGTAAGACATTGATGAAATAAATTAAAGATGATACAAAGAGATGGAGAGATATACCATGTTCTTGGATTGGAAGAA
Source organism: Mesoplodon densirostris (assembly GCF_025265405.1). Taxonomy (NCBI): domain Eukaryota; kingdom Metazoa; phylum Chordata; class Mammalia; order Artiodactyla; family Ziphiidae; genus Mesoplodon; species Mesoplodon densirostris. Next base: position 152,107,153 of record NC_082665.1, on the reverse strand, counting down.
TCAATATTGTGAAAATGACTATGCTACCCAAAGCAATCTACAGATTCAATGCAATCCCTATCAAATTACCAGTGGCATTTTTTAAAGAACTAGAACATAAAATCTTAAAATTTGTGTGGAGACACAAAAGACCCCAAATAGCCAAAGCAGTCTTGAAGGAAAAAAACAGAGCTGGAGGAATCAGACTCCCTGACTTCAGACTATACTACAAAGCTACAGTAATCAAGACAATGTGGTACTGACACAAAAACAGAAATATAGAGCAATGGAACAAGATAGAAAACCCAGAGATAAACCCACACACCTATGGTCAACTGATCTATGACAAAGGAGGCAAGGATATACAATGGAGAAAAGACAGTCTCTTCAATAAGTGGGGCTGGGAAAACTGGACAGCTACATGTAAAAGGATGAAATTAGAAAACTCCCTAACACCATACACAAAGATAAACTCAAAAAGGATTAGAGATCTAAATGTACACCTGGACACTATAAAACTCTTAGAGGAAAACATAGGAAGAACACTCTTTGACATAAATCACAGCAAGATCTTTTTTGATCCACCTCCTAGAGTAATGGAAATAAAAACAAAAATAAACAAATGGGACCTAATGAAACTTAAAAGCTTTTGCACAGCAAAGGAAATCATAAACAAGACCAAAAGACAGCCCTCAGAATGGGAGAAATATTTGCAAATGAATCAATGGACAAAGGATTAATCTCCACAATATATAAACAGCTCATGCAGCTCAATATTAAAAAAACAAACAACCCAATCAATAAATGGGCAGAAGACCTAAATAGACATTTCTCCAAAGAAGACATACAGATGACCAAGAAGCACATGAAAAGCTGCTCAACATCACTAATTATTAGAGAAATGCAAATCAAAACTACAATGAGGTATCACCTCACACCAGTTAGAATGGGCAACATCAGAAAATCTACAAACAACAAATGCTGGAGAGGGTGTGGAGAAAAGGGAGCCCTCCTGCACTGTTGGTGGGAATGTAAATTGATACAGCCACTATGGAGGTTCCTTAAAAAACTAAAAATAGTATTACCATATGACCCAGCAATCCCACTACTGGCATATACCCAGAGAAAAACATAATTCAAAAAGACCCATGCACCCCAATGTTCATTGCAGCAGTATTTACAATAGCCAGGTCATGGAAGCAACCTAAATGCCCATTGACAGACGAATGGATAAAGAAGATGTGGTACATATATAAATAGAATATTACTCAGCCATAAAAAGGAACGATATTGGGTCATTTGTAGGGACGTGAATGTATCTAGAGACTGTCATACAGAGTGAAGTAAGTCAGAAAGAGAAAAACAAATATCGTATATTAACGCATATATGTGGAACCTAGAAAATGGTACAGATGAACTGGTTTTCAGGGTAGAAATTGAGACAGAGATGTAAAGAACAAACGTATGGATGCCAAGGCGGGAAAGCGGCAGGGGGTGGTGGTGGTGGTGTGATGAATTGGGCGATTGGGATTGACATGTACACACTGATATGCATAAAATGGATGACTTATAAGAACCTGCTGTATAAAAAAAAAACCTAGAGTCATATATATATATATATATATATATACATATATATACATAGTTTATGTATATATATATACATATATATGTATATATATACACATATATATGTATATATATACTTTGTTTGTTTAGGCCCTTCAAGAATGAGTCACTAAAATGGGATATTAGAGTTCAAGTTTATTGGGAAAAACTTCTGTGATTAAAAAAATGGGGAGTTTGGGGCTTCCCTGGTGATGCAGTGGATAAGAATCTGCTTGTCAATGCAGGGGACACAGGTTCGATCTCTGGTCCGGGAAGATCCCACATGCTGTGGAGCAACGAAGCCCATGTGCCACAAGTACTGACCCTGCACTCTAGAGCCCGTGAGCCACAACTACTGAGCCCATGTGCCACAACTACTGAAGCCTGCGTGCCTAGGGCCCGTGCTCCACAACAGGAGAAGCCACTGCGATGAGAAGCCCATGCACCACAACCAAGAGTAACCCCCACTCACAGAAAGCCCACGCACAGCAACGAAGACCCAATGCAGCGAAAAATAAATAAATACATAAATTTTTAAAATGGGAAGTTTGCTGGAGGAGGCTGGGAGAATGCAGTTCTAAGAAAGTTTCGGCAACTCGGATGGGGCGTCACTGAATCAAAGTCCCAGGTTCCTGGAGTCCAGTGTCCTGGGAACAGACCTGGCTTAATGTCCGTGCCTTGCTGGGTCAGAGACGGGGGAAGCCTGGCCTCAATGCAAACACTACAGTCAGAGGCATGAGAGGCACCGTCCTGTGCTGCCACGTGTTCACACATGTGGATATGCTTGCATATGTTTGTGTCTAAACATGGATATATGTGCCTGTATGTATACATGTGGATATGTGTGTGTATATATACATATATACATTTAGTAGGTGTGTGATATCTAGGCATAGAGACAAGTGTGGAAGGATACGCACTAGGTGGCTACATGGGTTATGGGAAGGGGTCCTACAAAAGAAAGAAGGAAAAAAGAGAAAGAAAGGAAGGAAGGAAGGAAGAGAAAGAAAAGAAAAGAAGAAAAAAATGCACTAAAATCTCTAGAATTCCAGGCTCCTATATTCAACAGTCTATACAACATCTGAAGAAGTATCTCAATTTCTACACATTTAAAAAATGAATTTGAGTTTCTCACCTCCAGTGATCAAACCCCGCTCTTCTTGCAGCCCTACTCAGTTTCTGATTCCGGTTTGTCTGTAGATTTCCTGTTTTCCTCCTACTGGAAGTCTTTAGAATCTTTTTTATGCCAGGTATTTGGAAATCTCTCCACCACTTCTCTTGCTCTGGGTCTTTCTTCATTTACTGTACTGGGTACTTGACAGGCACTTAACTCATGTCCTTCCGTTCAGGGAAGTTCTCTTGTGATATTTTTACATATGATTTCCTTCTCTCGCTCCCTCTGTACCTCCTTTCCTCATTGGGCCTCTGATTGAGCCTCCAAATTTTTTCATCTTTTCTCTCCTGTCCTTTCTCTTTTTAGTCTCTCTGGATGATTTTTCTCATCTCCAACTCTTCCTATTAAATCTTATCTGTTTTATTTTCGAATCACAATCTTAATTTCTGATTTTTTTTCTTTCTGTCTTTAAAAAACATTCTGATCTAATGTAACAGAAGCCATTTTCTCATCTCTCTCCAGGTATCACTGTTTTCCTTGGCGTTCTCCTCTGCTCTGTGCATTACATGTTGTCTGCTTTATTCTGTTTCTTTGTTGTGGTTTCTGTCTTTGGTGTCAGGAGTTTTTTCAAGTGACTGGTGACTCTTGCACATCTGTTCATAATTCAAGAGGGGTGCTCAGAAAAATCTAACAGGAAACTGTGTGCTTGGCTAGAGCTTTGTTTCACTGGAGGGTGATAGGAGGACCGGGGTTTGTCTGGGGAGCCCCAGGTGTCAGTTTCTGTGGGTCTTTCCTCTGAGGCCATTCAGTTTCTTCTGAGAATGGTATAATCTACCCCTGGTGGGGAGGGCAGGGCTCACAGCATGGCTGAGTGGCAGCCAGTGTTTGGGGGTGTGGGGGCAAGGGGTCATGGGGCTCATCCTCCATGTGTGGACCTTCACCCAACCCCCGTTTTCAGTGCTGGGTCCCCCTTACCCTCTGTTGTGCCCTGGTGCCCCTGAATCTGGAGTCCCCGGGGTCTAACTTTACAGTCTCCTCCGGCTGAAGGATAAGCTAGCCTGCTGCCCAGTGGGGAGGGAGCGGGGGTCTCACTGCTTGTGCCCTGCTTTCCACTGCAGCCCCTCCTGCAGGGCCTGCCTCCTGAGAACCCAGAAGAGTAGTCGGTGGGCTCCTGACGGGCAGGTCCCTCCAGACTGACACTTGGTTTTAGTCTGTCCATCTGCCACTTACTTTTCCTCTTTTATAACATCTTTGCTCTGTTAGTTTTTCCCCTCTACCCCCTGCCATCTAAGGGTCCCTGTGGGACTATATATGATTTATATATATATATATATATATCTCCCATATATACATATATATATGTAGTTCTGCAATTCGCTTTTTTCACTCATTACTAGGTCATGGGCATTATTCCATACTGCATATTCAGGTCTATCCATCCCCTGGATGTATTTAATTATCCCCCCTTGTCATGACTTCATGTGGTGGCTTGTTTCAGCATTTTCACCCCTGAAACCAGGGTTGCTGGGAGCTTCCTGTGTGTCCACAGTGGTGCACCCTGCCCTCCACCCTGAGCCTCCATCTGTAGGACCCTGCCGGTCACAGCTGGATCGGAGACCCTCACACCACGTCTCTGCTGGGAGATGTGCTGAGATGGAGTTGGAGGGTGGCTCTCGCCCTTCCGGAAGAGAGTAGGTGTGCAGGAGGGTGCTAGCGAGGGACCTGGCTTCCCTGCCAATCGGCCCATCGGAGTGCCTGACACTGACTCACTCTCAGTGTCTCCACTTTTCTAGGGAGGAGGCCTCCCCAACTGCCCAGGGCAGCACCGTGAGTCAGAGATGAGGCTCCTGTCCCACCTGCCCCCACCCTCGAGCCCTGGTTCCCAGGTCCAAGTTCCCAGGCAGGCTGCCGCAGACATGCCAGTGAGAGGGTGTCCAGGCTTTAAGATGACCCGGCAGCCTGGGCTGAGAAGGTCTTCAATGGTATTTATTTATTTTTTGAATAAGTAAGATATCCATAGACTCTTTACATTCTTGGACTCAAATATGGTGAAATTGTCCCTCACGTTCTTGTCACACAGCCAGGCAGCTCCTTTCATTACAGGCAACTGTTGCTAATTTCTTGTGCAGTCTTAAAGAGATATTTTAACGGGAAAAAGAAAAGGTCAAAAAAGGCCCACACGGGGCTTCCCTGGTGGCGCAGTGGTTGAGAGTCCGCCTGCCGATGCAGGGGACACGGGTTCGTGCCCCGGTCCGGGAAGATCCCACATACCGTGGAGCAGCTGGGCCCGTGAGCCATGGCCGCTGAGCCTGCGCGTCCGGAGCCTGTGCTCCGCAACGGGAGAGGCCACAACAGTGAGAGGCCCGTGTACCGCAAAAAAAAAAAAAAAAAAAAAAAAGGTCCACACGTCCCTATCTGGAACCCTCGGGGGCAGGTGAGTTTGGGAATTCGGAATTCGAGGAGTGTACAAAAGTCGTACGTGTATATTATGTCACATCCCCAGCAGAGTCTGTGATAAAACATGCTAGTATTTCTGCACCAAGTAGGATAAATGGAGCCATAATCAGCCTGAAGTAAGTTCAGTTCAGTTCAGTTCAAGTTTTGCTACCACATGAGTTTGTGCCAAATTTCCTAAGCAAACAAACAAGCAAACACTTCTTTTTTTTAGAGAGTTTTGAACTTCATAATTGTGGATAAGGGAATGTGGACTTGTGTTTATACTACTCCTTATTTAAAAACGTACAGTAGTATTCTGTACACAATGGATCAGTACTAAGGAGCTTTTTTGGGTTTGTTTTTTGTTTTTTTTGCATCCGCATAGTATTCCATTATACACATGCACCAGTTAATTTAACCTTTTTAAGGACATTTGGATTACTTGCAGTTTTCTCCCCAGTTGCATCAGTGCTGCAGTGAATACATTGTACACTCATTTAGCACATGATCAAGCATATCTGTAGGATAAATTCCTAGCAGTGGGATTGCTGGGCCAATTAATAATAATGATATTAACATTTGCATGGCATTTGCTAAGAGCCAGACACTATAGTATGTGCTCTATAATTACTAATATATTTTAATCCTTTCATGAGCATCTCCAGAGGTAGGTACTATTATCATCCCCTTTTACAGATGAGAAAAACTGAGGCACAGAAAAGTAGGCGACCTGAACAGCTAGGATTCAGACCAAGGTTCTGGGGCTCCACTTCATTCTCTTAACTATTACATTCTACCGCCTTTGGAAGGTCATGGGAATTTGTCACTTAAAGGGATGTTGTCAATCTTCCATACAGCGTTACCAATTCCCATTCCCACCAGCAGTGTGTGAGAGCTCTGTTTTCACGCCGACGCTGTGTTGAATCAAAGGTTTTGATCTTTGCCAATCTGATATGTGAAAACAGTATCTCTGTGTAGTCGAAACTGGAATTTCTTTCGTTATGAGTCAGGTCGGGCATCTCTTCAGCCAAGGGCCGTTTGTGTTTCTTTTCCTATGAACCATCATTCATAGCTTTTGCTCATTTTTCTGTTTGGTTATGTCTGTGACTTTTGTTGAGCTTTTTATATCTTGGGAAGGTGAATCCTTGGTGACTCAAGTAATACGGATTATTTCCCAGGTAGTCATTCATCTTTTTTTTTTTTTTTTTTTTTTTTTTGCGTTACGCGGGCCTCTCACTGTTGTGGCCTCTCCCGCTGCGGAGCACAGGCTCCGGACGCGCAGGCTCAGCGGCCATGGCTCACAGGCCCAGCCGCTCCGCGGCATGTGGGATCTTCCCAGACCGGGGCACGAACCCGTGTCCCCTGCATCGGCAGGCGGACTCTCAACCACTGCGCCACCAGGGAAGCCCGTCATTCATCTTTTGATTTTGCTTGTGGTGAGTTTTGGGCAGAGTATCGTGAGGAGGTGAATGAAGGAAAAGGCATCAGCGCTGGGAAGTGGAAGGAGGGAGAAGACAGAACAGATCCCCGGGAGAGATGTCCTCTGCCGACGGAGGCAGGAGGGAAGGAAGGTGAGAGTGAAGGGACCACTTGTGGAGACCGGGGGGCAGGGTTCAAATGCTCCAGGTGTGGTCCACTCAGACTCCAGGTGGGGGGAGGAGAGGTTCCATGGCAGACGTGAAGGTGTCTCTCCAAGAAATGACTGCCCAGCTGCAAGGCTGTGGTCAGCTCACAGCCTACAGGTGTTGACTCCTGCTACATCCACCCAGCTTTCAGAACAAGTTTAAGGCCTTCTTGGGGTGGCCTTGGCAAATGACTGAGCAAGATGGTGGTACAATGGCCGAGGCATTTCCACGCTTCCCCCTAACCCTGGGCTCCTCTAGTGCTCCCTGGTGGGCTGGCAGAGACGCTCAGGTCCACACCGCAGTCTGGAAGCTCCAATTGTGTCTTCTCTCCCTTCTTCCACAGGTGTTTTCTCCTCTGCCACACTTCACCCCATAAGGCATCTTGCATTCCTAACTCCATCTCAGCATCAGCGTCTTGGAAAACCCAAGCAGCCCAGACTCCTAAAATCTTCTGGTAAAAATTGACTTAAAAATTTTAGAATTCAAGAGCTATTCCTCAGTTTTTAAAAGTTCACTGAAATATATTTCTTGCTTGAGTCTAGAGATCTGCTTATTTGTTTTCAATTTGGTGGTGACTGTAAGTGTCCTTTGGCTTGGACATAAAACAAAAATGTTGGCCTGTGGGTGAAGACAGCTGAGGGCAGGCCCACCAACACCTGGGGGGGATTCCGATCTCAGCTCAGAGGCTGAAGGGGCATCATGGAGTAGCCGATCTGGGTCTGGGGTGACTGAACAGGCAGGCCAGGACCTCTGGACGGGTCTCTGAGGTAAGGAATGTGGGAGCACCTCCAACGCTGGCCCCAGGCCTGAGAACACACCACACAGGAGGTGGGGCTCAGAAATGTCTTCCCCAGCAACTGCAGGTGGACCTGACTGTGCAGCCCTCGTGGGCAGCCTCTCTCTGGCCCAGCCATCTCTCCCGGGCCTGCTGCCGTGCCCTGACTGGTCTCCAGGTTGCCAGAGTGACCCCATTATAACACTTCTCGGCCTTCAGCTTTGGATGATAAAACCTGGAGTCCATCTCCTTAGCCTGTGATTCAAGGCCCTTCATACACTGGCCCTGCTCTTCCTTTTCCGTCTCTTTTTAACCACCCCCATCCTTTAGTCCCTTCATTCCACAGTCACAGGACCACCGGCCAGTCTGAGAACCCAGTGGGCATTGTGTCCCAGCAAGTCTCTCTGCCTGAAACACCCTCTCTTTCTCTCTCTACCCTTTAAGGCCTAGCTGATATATCAGCTCCTCAGATGTGATTTACGGAGAGAGAGGTAGAGAGGAGATAGGAAAGCGTGGGTTCAGTCTGCCATGTTCAAGTTTCCTTAAGAGACTGCAGTGAATATTCAAAGTGCTCTTAATTAGAAAACATCTCCTCCACCCACTACCCCGTGGAGCGGCCACGTCTTAGCAGATGCCCAGTGAGGAGCCTGGATCACATGGGAGCTGGGTTACATGGGTTACACATACATTCTTGGAAGAGACTCTAACAGGCAGTTCTTAGCCTTTCTTCCTGCAGCCATTTTCACCCCCTGCTGGCCACCCCCATTTCCTCCGTGACCACAATGACTGATCAACATTAAAACCACTAATTTGTGTCAGACATTCTTTCAACTTTCTTACCAAGATTGCCTGAAATGTTGAAATGCAGTAGAATGTAAGTCAGCCTTACTTACACTTACTGAACATGTAATATGGGTGATGCATGGTCGTAGGCCAGTGTGTTACAAGGAAGCATAATATGCAACAGAGTATGTGCCTCTACGGGAACGGAGAGCCCCATTTGTAGACAAGGCAAATATCAGTCAATCAATGGCTATGCGTGATAAGTGACACAGGTCCTAAGTGACCGGGAACCTCAGAGGAAGGTGCTCACAGCAGCCGAGGCAGCGGGGGAGCGCTTCCCACAGGAGGTGGGGATTGAGACAGTTTTGGGAGAACGGCAGGAGCTAAGAGACTCTCCTCTCTCTCAGGGAGGAGGGCCTCGAGGGAGAATGCGGCTCTGTGAGTCACTCAGGAGGAGCCCTACTTAGTTTGTTTGATGAGCCTGGAATGCATCAGATATCTTTTTTCTTTCTTTCATTCTTTTAAAAACAAATTTATTTATTTTCAGCTGCATTGGGTCTTCGTTGCTGCACGCAGGCTTTCTCTAGTTGCGGCGAGCGGGGGCTACTCTTCGTTGCGGTGTGCGGGCTTCTCATTGCGGTGTCTTCTCTTATTGCGGAGCACTGACTCTAGGCACACAGGCTTCAGTAGTTGTAGCACACAGGCTCAGTAGTTGTGGCACGCGGGCCCTAGAGCACAGGCTCAGTAGTTGTGGCGCACGGGCTTAGTGGCTCCGCGGCATGTGGGATCTTCCTGGACCAGGGCTCGAACCTGTGTCCCCTGCATTGGCAAGTGGACTTTTAACCACTGCGCCACCAGGGTAGCCCCAGATATCTTTTTAAAGCACTGGTTGTCAACCATGGCTAATATTTTAATTACTTGGAAGCTTGAAAAAATGCTAATATCTGGGTCTCGCCTCCAAGGAGCATGATTGAGTTGGTCTGGGGTGCGGCCCGGCTGCGGGGAGTTTTCGAAAGCTCTCCTGGTGATGTGCGGTGTGCAGCCAGGGCTGAGAGCCTCGGCTGTATGGGAAGTTCAGGCAACGTGAGGCTGTCAGCCTGTCAGCGCTTGGGCGCATGCAAATGTTCGGCTCTGGCACTTCTGAGGCATGCCTCTCATTCCATACTCCTGGACATTAGCCACCCCAGGGAGGGGGCCGGGCCTCTCTTAAATCCCACTCTGCACACCTGGCACGAGGTTCCCAGGAGGATTTCACAGTTTCACATGAAGCAGTCATGCAGTCATCAAGCAGGCTGCAAGCTGCCTGGCTTTCCTTCTGCTGTCAGTTCCTCTCCTCTGGTGCTTTCCTGAAGCTCTGAAGCTGTGGCCGTCGGAGGGGGGCGGGGGCAGCTCTCAGGACAGCACCACGGGCGGGTTCCCTGAGCGCACATCTACACACGCGGGCTGGGCAGGGGCCTGGCGCAGACCACAGAGGTGGTGCCAGAGGGGATTGCTCTCCCTGCATTTCCTGGCACTGATCAGGGCCTGAATAAAGTCCAGCTTGCCGTTTGAAGCTCTCTCCGCTCGGTGGTCTCAGGAATGATGCTCCTCATTTCAGAGAACTCTGTAGGTGTGTGGTTCTTGGCTGCCCGCTGGCATGCCCGTGCTGGGTGAGGACTGGCCACCAGTCGCAGGTTTGACCCAAGGAGGCCACGGCCCCACCCCCTTGCAGCAGCGAAGACAGGTGTCCGAGCGACTCCAGGAAAGGGCACAGAGGGGTAACATCATGATTTTCTGATAAGAAAGATTGCTACACCCTGGGGTTTACAATCAAGGCAAGAGATGAAATACCCTAGCTTGGTGGGCCTTTTATTTAGTTATTTATTTTAAAATAACTTTATTGATTTTTTTTAAATGATCCATGTTCTTTACTAAAAGGAAACAATGCAACCAGCAACACCCCCAGAAGAAATTGAAGTCCCACTGGCTCAAGAAAGCCGGTCTCTCTAACACTTTGTGAGCATCTCCATAGGTCAGTGCTGCTGGCACTGGGCGTGTGCGCCAGGCAGGGGCACGGAGAACTTGACCTCTGAAAACCTTCTTGGTCCTGGGCCTGCATAAATGATGCAATGACTCTCTCTCCACACCTCCTCGCTCTAGAGACTTCCCACCCCCCTGCCTTCTTGGAAAGAACATCCAGTGCTCCCACACCGGAACCGGTCCAAGCAGAGAGGATGCCGAGGCGGTGGCTCATCTTCCTCGGGTCTGGTGGGAGCGGCCTCCTGGCACTTGTCTGCAGTCAGCTCCTTTGCCTCACAGCCCTGCAACTATGCTAAGAATGTGAACCATTTCCCATGGGACTGGCAACCGAGAAGCAATTCTGAGCCCAACCTCCTCAAATATCTGCCTTGCAAACAGATAAAACGAAGAAGCATCCTGAAAACGTGATCTTCAGCCGGTCACCTTAGGCGTGCACACCTGCTTGCCTGCCGGGAGTGTTTCTGCTTCCAGAGGCCATCTTGGAGTTGCTGAGGCTTGGGATGTGCATGTTCCCCAACAGGGCAGAGAACAGAGGACTCTCTGGAAGGAGCCTCTCAGGGGAATGGGGATAAAGTAATGACCCAGGTCCTTTGCAGGGGTCTGCCTTCTATCCCAGTTCTGGAGTCTTCTGGGTGCCTTTTGGCCCCTGAGATGTCTGGGCTGCCTTCACCGGCAGTAAGAAACCACCTAGAGCAGCCTTTGGCCTGTCCAGTCCACAACACCTCCGATTTTGTGGCCTGATGGGGCGGGGGCGGGGGCAGTGTCAGGGCCAAGACCATGGCAAGCTTGTGAGAGGAGGAAGAGGACACAACTTTCTGAGTCGCTCTCACCTTCTGAGAGGCTCCAGAATACCTTGCTGCACCACTGCAGGCATGATGGGGTCCCCGTGACCTAAATAACCTTTCAGACGTAGGGCAGGTGGGAGCCCTGACTCATCCCAGGGGAGCTGCCTTGGGGAGGGTGGAAGTGGGGATTAATAATCCCGAGACGTTGAAACCACCACCATGCTCAGTGATGGCTCAGTGAATCATGGTATGTCCACAGTGTGGAAAATCACGTAAAAATCATTACTGTGAAGACTATTTAGCAACATTACAAATGTTCATGATACAATGCTAGGTGAATAAAAGGAGAGATTCATGCAGAAAAGACTACAAAGGGATTAAAAAAATAACAGTTGCTCCAGTGGTGTGATTATGGACATCATTCTTTTTTTAAAATTTATTTATTTATGTATTTATTTTTGGCTGCGTTGGGTCTTTGTTGCTGTGTGCGGGCTTTCTCTAGTTTCGGTGAGCGGGGGCTACTCTTCATTGTGGTGCGTGGGTTTCTCATTGCTGTGGCTTCTCTTGTTTCAGAGCATGGGCTCTAGGCACGTGGGCTTCATTAGTTGTGGCACGCAGGCTCAGTAGTTGTGGCTCGCGGGCTCTAGAGCACAGGCACAGTAGTTGTGGCGCACGGACTTAGTTGCTCCATGGCATGTGGGATCTTCCTGGACCAGGGCTCGAACCTGTGTCTCCTGCCCTGGCAGGCGGATTCGGATTCTTAACCACTGTGTCTCCAGGGAAGTCCCAGGACATTATTCTTTTAAAAGAAAGCAGTGGCTTTAATGTCAGACAGATCTGGATTATTTGCTTAATTATACAGTTATTTCTCATTAGAAGCAACATTGGCAGGTAGCTTAATGTCTCTGAGATTGGTTCCTCATCTGTGAAAGGTGCACAATAATTCCTGCCTTACCAGATTCCTGGGAAGATAAATCAGATGATGCGTCTCCTCTCTTCTTGCCTTCTTTCCTCCTCCTCCTCCTTCTCTCCCTCCCCCTGCATATTTTTCACTAACACAGCACCACGCAGTTACCCACAAAGGATTCCACCACAGAGGCATCCTGAGGTCTGCCTAACTGTCTGTCTCAGGGAAGCGCATTTGCCTTTTTGGGTTCCAAGCAGAGCTGGAGCCCACATGCTCAGGGGAGGAGGGCCACTAATGACAAGAGTCTGGGCCCCCAGGGGCTGGGGAGGCCTGTTTTTTTGTTTTGTTTTGTTTTGTTTTGTTTTTGCGGTACGCAGGCCTCTCACTGTTGTGGCCTCTCCCGTTGCGGAGCACAGGCTCCGGACGCGCAGGCTCAACGGCCATGGCTCACGGGCCCAGCCGCTCCGCGGCATGTGGGATCTTCCCGGACCGGGGCACGAACCCGTGTCCCCTGCATCGGCAGGCGGACTCTCAACCACTGCACCACCAGGGGAGCCCCCCTGTTTTGTTTTAAATTTAATTTTTATTTTATATTATAGTTGATTTACAGTGTTGTGTTAGTTTCAGGTGTACAGCAAAGTGATTCAGTTATACATATACACATATCCATTCTTTTTCAGATTCTTTTCCCATAGATAGTTTATCACAGAATATGGAGTAGAGTTCCCTGTGCTATACAGTATGTCCTTGTTGATTATCTATTTTATATATAGTAGTGTGTATATGTTAATCCCAAACTCCTAATTTATTCCTCCCCCACCCCTTTTCCCCTTTGGTAACCGTGTGTTTTCCAAGTCTGTGAGTCTGTTTATATTTTGTAAATAAGTTCATTGGTATCATTTTTTTAGATTCCACATATAAGTGATATTATATGATATTTGCCTTTCTCTATCTGACTTCCTTCACTTAGTATGATAGTCTCTAGGTCCATCCATATTGCTGCAAATGGCATTATTTGGGGAGGTCTATTTTGTCTTTGCTTTCAGAGCTGCAACCGTGGTGCCCATCTCCAGCCCCCAAGCAAAGTCACAAATGCCATAAAGGTTGAAGCAGGGGTTTGGGATGCGGCCCGGCTGACACCACACAGCAGACCCTTCTCCCCTCCCTGCTGGTGGGCTCTAGAAGGATCCATGATTCCCAAGGCAGGAGGGCAGAGAAGTGATTTCCAGTGGCAAGTGGACATACACGTTTCATTTCAAGGGTGTAGGATTTACACAGATGTTCGGAAAAAGTGAAGCAGTAGCTATAATGGTACAACAGACCTAAAACTGAACTAACATAAAGGGAAACATTATGTAAATAATGACTGGGGTTGTGCCTGGATATGTCAAACACCAGGAAGGAGCAGGGGGATGACTGAAGCTTGGGGGCCACTGCCCTGACTTCTTTTTTTTTTTTTAATTAATTAATTAATTTATTTATTTTTGGCTGTGTTGGGTCTTCGTTGCTGCGCGAGGGTTCTTCTCCAGTTGCAGTGAGCGGGGGCTACTCCTCGCTGCGGTGCGCGGGCTTCTCATTGCGGTGGCTTCTCTTGCTGGGGAGCACGGACTCCAGGCACGAGGGCTTCAGTAGTTGTGGCTCGCGGGCTCTAGAGCACAGGCTCAGCAGTTGTGGCTCACAGGCTTAGCTGCACTGTGGCATGTGGGATCTTCCTGGACCAGGGCTCGAACCCGTGTCCCCTGCATTGGCAGGTGGATTCTCAACCACTGCAGCACCAGGGAAGCCCTGCCTAACCTCTTGCATCCATCCTCTAACTCTGATCCAGCCTCGTCTCCTCCAGTGTCTGTCCTGCCCCCCTCCCACTAAGGCCAGAGGTCTTCCTAAAAAGAAACCTTCACTACAAGGTAGTGCCCTTAGGGAGAGGAGACATCTGGACTTCTCCTTGGCAAGGCCTCCAAGATCTTCTAGGATGGGCCTCTGCCCATCTCGCTAGATTCTCTGTCACCCTTGTCCCTTTCCCACTTTAGATTCCTATGTGGTGGACTTCCAAACCCAGCTTGCTCACGGCGCCTCTGAGTCTTGGGATATGCTGACTCCTCTACCTGTGATGTCCTTTTCCCCTCGTCTGTCTTAAGGACTCCTATTCAACCTTCAAAGCCTTTGCAAGGGTCTCTTTCCTCTGTGAAACTGTCTTGATCTCTTTGCAAAGGGTTAAGCCCACTTCCCCCTCTACCTTTCTTTTTATATGTAAATTTATTTATTTATCTTTGGCTGTGTTGGGTCTTCGTTGCTGTGTGCTGGCTTTCTCTAGTTGCGATGAGTGGGGGCTACTCTTCATTGCGGTGAGCAGGCTTCTCATTGCAGTGGCTTCTCTTGTTGCGGAGCACGGGCTCTAGGCACACAGGCTTCAGTAGTTGTGGCACACGGGCTCAGTAGTTGTGGCGCACGGGCTTAGCTGCTCCGCGGTATGTTGGATCTTCCCGGGCTCGAACCCGTGTCCCCTGCGTTGGCAAGCAGACTCTTAACTGCTGCACCACCAGAGAAGCCCCTCCCCCTCTGTCTTGAACACCATTTTATCACATGGAGCCCAAAGCTGCTGTGTCCTTGACTGTCTCCTCGGAAAGGTGGTCTCTGTGGGCCCTGAACGTTTAGTTCAAAGTTACTGTACTGGGACTTTGTACGGTAGCTGGTATATGGCAGGCACTCAAATACTAGAAAACATACAATAATTATAGCTACTGTTTGTGAAGTGCTCTCCGTGTATTATCTCCCTGAACCCACACAGCCGCCTTAAGAGAAAGAAACTACTGACGCACCCACGTGAGACGTGAGGCTGAGAGATGGAACGCATTTGCTGCAACGCTGATAGGTGGAGGGGCAGGACCGAAGCCAGGCCGCCTGACTTTTGTGCTGGGCCCTCGGCCCACTGCTCTCTGCTCTCCTGCGCTCAGAGCTGCCCCTTGGTGGCGTGCACCAGGCGGGCCTCTGGCCCCAGTTGGTTCACAGGACTCCTTCCGGGCCACCAGGTGTGGCCACAGCCCCAGGCTGGAGTGCACAGGCTCCTGGGGCTGCTCTATAAAGGGCACAAGGCTCAGGGTGGAAAAGCAAGAGGAAGGAGAAAATAGAGTTGAGTCAGATGCCTTGTGGAATTTCTGGCCTTTTTTGAATTCTGGGAAGAGAAAAAATGGCCGTACTTATTCCAAGTATGTCAAGAGAATAAGGGGCTCCCTACTGTTTACATGAAAAAATCTCTGGCAGCCAACACCTGCAAGCAAGAGGCTGGGAATCTGTGAGACCCAGACGCCCTGAGCTGGGGCCCCAGGCCCCCAGGGAGGCAGCTGGCCAAGAAGAAAGAAGCATGAAGGGAAAGGGGCGGACAGGACCTTCCTCGCAGCCCCAGCATTTCCGGCAGGAAGAATGTGGTCCCCGTCCCTGGAATGTGGGTGGCCCCTCCTGTGTGGAAGGGGAAGTGCACGGCCACCTCCCTCCAAGCCCGCACTGCCGGCTGGGCGCCCCTGCTCTTGCAGGCACTGGGCTGTCTAGTCCAGCCTCATTCCTCAGCAGCCCTCTCCTCGGAGGAGAGGCCCCGCGCCCAGAGCTCTGCAGAAATACATTAAGAACAATTAATTAGCTATCTTCATGCACGTGTACGTGCATGAATTCAATCAACAAACATTTATTCCTTCATTCAATATGTGCCCTGGGGCTGGAACTGCTGTCAGGTCCTGAGGAGCTGGAGGCATCTGGGAAGGTCTAGACCGCAGTTTCTCCCTTGGGAGTGGGTTTGCTTGAGAATCACATACATGTGCGGGCCCCACCCAATCTAGGAATCAAGACTTTTGGGGAAGGGTCTGGGACCGGGCCTGAGGAATTTGAAAAACTCCCAAGTGATATGGATGGGAATCTCTGGTTCAGACACAATGACCAGATTGGAAACATCTTCGTTCAGAGCTATCTCCACAGTCCTGTCTCCCTGGGATGGTGGGTGCGTGATCTCCATCTTGGATTTATTCATTCATTCGTTCGTTCCACCGGTATTTAGTATTTATTGAGTGCTAGGCATGGGGTTGCAGACTGACCCTGGCCTCCCGGGGCTCTCACAGGTGTGAGGGCCCATCAGGCCACCCCCCTCCTCTGCAGAGCTCCCACTTCATTCTCACAAAAGCCAAAGTCCTCACTGGGCCCCATGCGGTCTCTTCCCTGGTACCTCTCCCACCGCCCTAGCCCCTGCTCAGGCCTTTTGCTCTAGCTGCCCCTTCCGTTGCCAAGCTCCTCCCTGGGGTCCCCTCTGCTAACTCTCTCGAAGGCTACCACCTGCCCCCACCCCGAGCATCACTTTCCCTGCTCTTCAGCTTCGGTTTTCCCTAGCTCATACCACTTTCTAATGTTTTCTGTCATTTGCTTATTAATTATGAATACTGTTACTGTTGTCTGTCTCTCCCTCTCCTCCAACAGAATGTAAGCACCCAGAGGGCAACATCTTTGCTTTTTTTTTTTTTTTTTTTTTTTTTTTTTGCGGTATGTGGGCCTCTCACTGTTGTGGCCTCTCCCGTTGCGGAGCACAGGCTCCGGACGCGCAGGCTCCGGACACGCAGCTCAGCGGCCGTGGCTCACGGGCCCAGCTGCTCCGTGGCATGTGGGATCTTCCTGGACCGGGGCACGAACCCATGTACCCCGCATCAGCAGGCGGACTGCGCCACCAGGGAAGCCCCCAACATCTTTGCTTTATCACAGATCAGGAATAGTCCCTGGCATAGAGTGGGTGCTCAGTAAATATTTGTTGAATGAATTAAGCAAATAATAACACAGATAAATATAAAATTACTAATATGGTAAGTGCTGGCTAGAAAGAATGATCAAAATTCTCTCTGAGCTCCTCCTGGCTTGTCAACTGTATAATTTCACTTTTGTGTTTCTTAGAAACGTCGTTTGGTGTTTACAATTATCCCATGTGGTCAAGACCATTCCTTTCTATCTTTGTTTTCATTGTGTTCTTCCCATAATCCAGGCCTCAGGAGGGGAGAGTATGTTGAAGACCCAGAGGTCTCGGTCTCTCCGCTGCCCCAGGAGTGAGGGCAACAAGGGACCAGTTGGTGGCCGGTGGCCAGTCACGTATTCAGCCAGGACCAGACACAGAACCTGTTCAGAGGATGAGATAATGGGATTTTAGAACAATTGTAAAAATACCTTACATGCCAGCAGGGAATGGATCAGCGGGTTCAAGAGGTGCTAAGCCTTCTGACCTTCCATGGAAGGCAAGGGAGAGAGAATTCCAAGGAAAGTGCTCCAGGGTGTCAGTATTGCGCACGTTTGTCTTTGTGTATGTGTGCACGTATTTGTGTCAAAGGAGCTGACGTCAGCGACCCCATTCCCAGAACCCCAGCAGAGATCAGAAAAGCCACTTCTGCAAGGCAGAAGGGGAGCCACATCCAAGAACTAACCCATCCAAGAAAGGATGTGTCCGGCAGCACCCTGGCACAGAGGGCAGAGGGGACATCAGCCTTCGCCCAGCCATATGGACCCTTAACCATCCCAGGGATGGGGCGGGGGGCAGCGGGTCAGTGCAGTCTGAGACTCTCAGGACCCTTGCTTCCGTCTCCCCTCTCTCTCCCCAGGTGGCTTTTGGCATCGGCCTATTATGAGTGCCCGGCATTCTGGTCAGGGTGACCATGAGGGTTAGTCTTTGGCCTGGTTGATGTGCCCATTTCCCGGAGAGCCAGAGATGGGCTCCAGGAAACCTGGGATGAACAGCAGGCTGGGCCAAGGAGAGAGTGCCCTCCTGTGTTCTCTGGAGCAGGGGGCCACCCGCCAGCATTTTCTCCATGCCCAGATATTTCTTGGTGCCCCAGAGATGTTACCCTTCTTTAAATGTGCTGAGGGCAGTGCCTGATGATGCAGGGGAATGGCGGGTGAGGATGGCGCCGCTAAGGAGCATGCAGTGAGGGCAGGAAGCTTGGGAAAGCCCGGTGCACGGTTTTCCACCAGGGCAACATGAGGCCATCTCCAGGCCGGGGGGGCCTATGGAGATGGAGACACCAGGCCAAGGAGGCTGCAGGAGGGGGTCCACGGTCAGAGGTGGCACGGCTGGGTCAGAGCTGGCACACTCCAGCAGCGGTGAGACCGGAGGGCACAGGCGGTGACCGAGGTCACGTGGTGGGGACGGGGTGCGGACAGGTCCTGGGAGCCCACGGGGAGGAAGGAGAGCATCCCTTCTGCTGGGTATGACTCCAGGCTGGAATTGTGTGTGGATTGATCAAGTCATCCCTGTCTCAAGCACCTTCTGTGGTTCTGACACCCCCAGATCCAAGTCGAAATCCCTCATGGACAGCCTTCAAAGCCCCACTGCAGGTACCAGCTCCCTCTCCCAGCCTCGCCCAGCCTCAGTCCCACTTCTTCCCATAACCGCGGCTTCTTCCTTGGCGCTTTCGATCTTCTCATCCCTCACCACAAAGTGCCACCACTTCCCAGAAACCTTTGCCAAACGTGCCTGTGCCCTTGGTGACCGGGAATGGCTCTTTTGTCTAGGGGTGTCCCTCCTTCAACCACAGACAGGCAACGGGCACAGAGTGGAGAGGGCTCTTGTGAAGGCAGGGCCCAGGGAGCCCACCTGCCTCATTCTCCTCTGCCCAAGCTTGTGTACCCGCAACGAACCAAGCCTCTCAAACACAAGGACAGCACCAAAGTGAGCACACACAAAGCTTAAGGCAGGCAGGCTTCCAGAGCCCAGTCTCTGACTCTACCATCCAGACCAGCAGGCCCCAGCGTGGTTCCTTGGAGACAGCGGCTCTGAATGCCAAATGCATTCAGAAATCTCTCTGGTGTATATATGTCCATGCCTCTCTTTCGCTTTGTCACAGCTTACCCTTCTACCAAACGTAGGGTAGATAGATAGTGGGAAGCAGCCGCAGAGCACAGGGAGATCAGCTCGGTGCTTTGTGACTGCCTGGAGGGGAGGGATGGGGAGGGTGGGAGGGAGGGAGATGCATGAGGGAGGGGATGTGGGAACAGATGTATATGTATGACTGATTCACTTTGTTATAAAGCAGAAACTAATAAAAAAAAATGGAAAAAAAAAAAAAAAGAAATCTCTCTGGTGATTGGGGAATCACCCATTAGCACATTAAAGACTCTGAAAAGTCCTGCAGGAAAGGGCCTCTTTGAGTTACTTAAGCCAGCACTTCCCAAGTGTACATGACCAGGAGATCTGTTGTGTGTGTGTGTGACACAAAGTATGACACCCATTAACATTGCCCAGAGCTCCTGCGTTGGGCAGGCATGGACCTCCTCTGACGTGCCACCTGACTTCAGGCAGGTTCCCTGGATGTTCTGCATCTCAGATGCCTATTTGCAGAATAAGTTCCTCGTGTGGTCAACGAGAGTGAGTACGTGTTTGGCTGGCGGTCCCAGGAGGACAGACCGTGGGCTCCTGCGGGTCCAGCCTTGTAGTTCTGGTCCAGGGCTCACGGGGCAGAAGCAGGAGTGAGTGCTCTGGAGGACATGGTCCTCGGGGTCACGCCCAGGACACCCCTTCCGACCCACCCTGTGGCCATCCGACGCAAGAGCCCCCTTCCGGGCAGCAGGCATTTCCTGGGGTCCGTGCTGTCCTGGTCACCCTCTCTCCAGGCCATCTTGTACCCCTTGGCCCTCCACTCTCTAGCTGTATAGAATGGCTGCCGGTCCCCCCTGCACGCTGATCTCCCTGCCCTCACCCCGGCCACCGCCTTCCGTCCTCAAGCCTCTTCCTTATCTGGCAGGTCAACCTACAGGCCTCAGGTGAGATGCTCATCCTCTCTGGGATTTCCTGGCTTCCCTCAGGCCTCTGCCCTGGGCTCCTGTAGAATCTCTGCTTCCACTTCACGAACTTCACGAACGCTTGCTGCACGCATTGTGAGTTTCTCTTATCAGCTGCCTCCAGCCGGCTTGAGCTCCTCCGAGGAAGGGCTGCTGCGCCATCCGTGACCAGCCTGACCGTAGAGGAGGGGTCAAAAACGATGTGATTCCCTCTCACCCACTCTGGGCCTGTCCTGGCCTCCTCCTCCCTCCTCCCGTGCGAGCCGGAGACTGTGTCAGCCTTCTGCTGCTGAAACTGATGACTCACCTGTCCCCACATCAGCCCCACATGGTGAAAACCCCCTCCCAGGAGCATGGAGGAAGTGCCGCAGACTGTGGCTGGGCCCTGTCATTGGGAGCAAGTGAGTGCTGGGTGGGAGGTGCCTGTGCGAGGCGTGGGGAGCTGGTTGGGGGGTAGGGGGTTTGGGAAGCTCCCACCCTCGCCCTGAGCATCTTGGTCTCTGCCAGCTGGGGCTGTGCAAAGGGGCGGTTGTGTGGCCCTCAGCAGAGGTGGGTCTTAGGGACCTGGGCATCCCAGGCAGAGGATGGGGGAGGATGGCGCTCAGAAGCTCAGCCCAGCCCAGCCTGCCTGACATGCTGTGGGATCCGCAAGCCCCCGGGGTAGCTGTTGAGGAGCCAAGGCCCAGGTCATCCCCTCTTTAAGCCTGAGGTGGGAGGCGGACAGCAACCCTGACGCGGGACAGGTGAGTGAAGGACCTGAGACGGGGCCCCGGGACCTTCTAGCTTGGCCAGAGCAGCCCAACGGGCCACCAGCGCAGGGAGGGCCAGGCGGGATGGGAGGCGTGCAGGCTGGGCCCAGTGCCTTGGGGAGCCAGTGAGCTGCTCAGGGGCTCCATTTTGGGTGAGGCCCAAGGCCCAAGGGCCACGCTTCCTCCCATTCCCCGGGGAGGCTGGGCCTGAGGGTTCCCATGGTCACTGCCCAGCAGGGAATCTCCCATGGGCCACTAGCCTGCTGGGGCCCCTGGCTGCCCCCCCCAGCCCTCCTGTAGGTCACTATTTTGAACTTAAGGCCAGAGCTGCCAAAGAAGTAGCAGGATGCATAGCACTGTGGGCCTTGGGATAGGGATGGCGGGGCCCACAGGGTGAGTCTCCAGCTCCTGAAAAGGAAACTGACCTTGCCCCACTCCCTGCCTCCCATCCCTCCCTGTGACCTCCAGGTAATCAGGGTAACATGCAACCCTTGCGTCCAGTGATGTGGTCTCGACACCCTAGAAAAGCCTCACCTCTCACTCTTCTCCACTTGTGACTCACTTCTGTTTCCCCCTGTCCTGAATGCTGGGTACCAGCACCCAGCGCCATCCCCCTCCTCCTGTCCTTGCTGCTCCACCAGGGGTGACTCTGACCCCCAGCTGCTTCCTCTCTGCAGCCCCACAGCTCCCACCTCCCCTCCCGGCTGCCAGCTCTGTGCACTGCCAGGTGGGCCCAGATGTCACACGCTTGACCAAGATGCTGAGGATCCTCTGGGAGCTTCTCCCCAGCAGTCCCCTTCTCAGCCTGCGGACGCCTGCACCCATTCACCTCCCTGAGTGCAGGGGCCACCTGGCTCTACCGGGAGTCTCCTACCCAACCTTCCGGGCCACTCCTGCTCCCAGGGGCTCCCTGAGCCTAGCTGTGGGGTCTTGCTCGTAATATCCCGGCGAGGTCTGACATCTTTCATGTTATTCACATTAGGGCTCCTCCATGGGGACCCAGGCCCCGGGGTCCCTGTTCTCTGCCCTGAGCCCCTCACCTGTAGATTCCCCCCACAGCACCTTACTCTCCCCCACCCCCCTCCCCCACCATCACCTCCCTGCCTCTCTGTCTTCCCTGCTCCCAGCCTCCTCTGATAGGATGCTGCTGGTGGGCCAGCCTGAGTCCCCTTGTTCCTCTCCCCTCGCAGAGCTTGTCTTAGATCAAGTTCTGCTGGTCTCAGCTTGCTGCATGCCCTGCTGCTCTTGTCTGAGACCTGCCCTCCAGTCCCTGGGGCTGTCCTGGCCCTGACACCCACTGCTAGCCTTCCCTAAGGTCCTCATGGGAGCTGCTCAAGAGGTCGCTTATCCACTGACAGCTCCCACTGCCAGCCTCCACCCCACGCCGGGCCTAGGCTGGAGCCGGGTCTGCAGTGTGGACAACAGGCCCTGTCCTCAGGGTTCTCACAGCCTGCTGGGCAAACGGTTTACAGAATCAGATAGAGCCATTATTGCAGGAGCCGACCAAGGTGCTGGGGAGCTTGGTGGGCAAACGGGGTTATGACCGGGAGAGAGTCCAGGAAGATGCATTTGAGCTTCTCCAGGCTCTGGCCGTGTGACCTCTGACCCTCACCTGCCCAGATCATCTCCTCCCAATGGCTTCTGTGATGCTCGCTGATCTCTGATCACAGCTTTGGGGGCATGTGTCCAGACAGTCCCATTGCCTTGAGCTCACCACCTGCTCTTGTGACCCCATCATGTGCTTCACATGGGCTGAGTTCTTGGCTGCCCCTGGAGTAAGGGCCCTTCTACTTGGTGTGCAGAATTGCACTTAGGGACTACTTGGGGAAAGGAAAGGCTCTGATCCCTAGGAGGAAGCTACCCCTCTAGTCCTATCCAGCTGAGGGGCCTCCATAAAGGTCTCTCTTCCTCCTTCCCATATGAACCAAAGGCCTCACTTGTCATTTTTGTTGAGGTTGTGAGCAGATGTGTTTGCTGTCAGGGCAACCTGCTCCAGGTTTTTGTGGGAGCAGAGGGCATGGTACCTAGAGCAAAACCAGCCCACTATGATCGTCTGCTGGCCAGTGCCTGCTGCTGAGGGGGCAGCCAGGTCGTACAGAGGGGCTGGCTCTCATCGTCTTGGTAACAGGGCCCAGACATGAGAGCACTGGAGGAGGCTGAGCTCCATTCTCCCCTGATGACCACCTCCAGGTGCGTGTCCCAAGGTTCAGGTTGAAGGCTGTAAGTGGAACACCATGTGAGTGGTCCTCCCAGCCCCTGGGCCTCACCTGGTGCATCTAACACCAGCTAAGGATGACCCTGGATGAAGATGGAAGTTCCCATTCGAAGCGCATGGTTGGAGAAGGGTGGAGAGAAGATCCTAGGAGGAGGGTTCTATTCTGGACAGACAAAACAAAGTTAAACACAGCATGAGGGCTTCCCTGGTGGCACAGTGGTTGAGAGCCCGCCTGCCAATGCAGGGGATGCGGGTTCATGCCCTGGTTCGGGAAGATCCCACATGCCACGGAGCGGCTGGGCCTATGAGCCATGGCCGCTGAGCCTGCACATCCGGAGCCTGTGCTCTGCAACGGGAGAGGCCACAACAGTGAGAGGCCCGTGTACTGCAAAAAAAAACAAACAAAAAAACCCCAAAAAAACACAGCATGAGAGAATGAATGAATAAATGAATGAACCAGGAGAAAAACACATCTTTACAGATGATGGTACAGTTTGCAAATCATTCTTGTTTGTTCTTACAAAAGGCCTGTGACCCCATATTTTACACAGTGAATAAATACATCCACGATTCCATCCATTTCTGTACCAACTCCCTGGTTTGAGAATCTCTTGCCTCAGTCAGCATTGTGCATGAAGATATAGCTACTTCTTTGGAGATTTGAGATCATGCCATCCTTGCTTTAGGGTTAGACTATGATTCCCAGCAATGATTATCTGAGTTTGTGACTAGAGCCATAAGGGCCCAAGACATGGGTCATTATCCAGAACCAAAGATGAGAGGGCTCTTCACCTGGGAATCAGAGAGCAAGCGGATTACTCAGTTTAAACCTCGTACTATCTTCCCCTACATACACCAAAGAATGCACTGCTTTCTCTCATGCCTTTATCTAAACACATAGCTCATTCTCCCCTGCATCATGATCAGCTGCTGCACTTGCTTCTTAAGGGCAAGACCTGCATCTGCTCATCTTATCCTCCCAGAACTTGGGACCTATGGTAGATTGTTTGCAAAGATAGTTTCAACAACCCCTCTCATTCCTGTGTGTATGGCCCTTTGCAATGTGGCTCTGCTGCGTTTTCCATGAAGAGGTGGAGTCTGTCTCCCTACCCCTTGAATTTGGGTTTGCATGTGATTTGCTTTGACTACTATAATGCAGCAGCCTATTCCTCAAGAGGACTAGCTTTTGCTACTCCTAGTCCTCAGCTTTTGCTCTTGTACTCTTAGAATCTGCCAGTCTGTGTGTGAACACGCTTGGGCTAGCCTGCTGGAGCATGAGAGACACATGGAGAAGAACAGTACCATCTCAGATGAGACTCACAAGACTGACTGCCACCAGCACCAAGAACTGGACATATTAATAAGGCCATCTTGGACCTTCCAGGCCCAGTAAAGCCACTAGAAGACTGTAGTCACACTAGTGATCCAGGTGAGGCTAGCAGAAGAATCTCCCAGCTGAGCCCAGGCCAAATTGCTGACTCATAGAATTGTGAGCAAATAATATGGTGGTTGTTTTAAACAGCTAAATTTTGAAGTGGTGTGTTACACAGTAATAGGTAATGGGTACAGGGAAGTTTGTAGTTGTAGAGGGTTGAACTGTGTGTCCCCCCAAAATGTGTTCAGGTCCTAACCCCCAGTACCTGTGTAATTTGGAAATAGGGTCTTTGCTGATGTAACCAAGTTAAGATGAGGTCATACTGTATTAGAGTGGACCCTAAATCCAATGCTGTTTCCTTTATAAGGGAAAGGAGAGAGATATTTGCATATAGAGACACAGAGGGAACACAGGGAAGAAGGCCACGTGACTATGGAGGCAGAGATTGCGGGTGTGATGTGGCTATAAACCAAGGAATGCCAAGGATCGCTGGGAGCCACCAGAAGCCAGAAAGGGGCAAAAAAGAATTCTCTCCTAGTGCCTTTGGAGGGAGCATAGCCCTGCTGACACCTTGATTTCAGACTTTCAGCCTCCAGAACAGGGAAAGAATACATTTCTGTTGTTTTAAGCCACCCCAGTTTGTGGTCATTTGTTACGGCAGCCCTAGGAAATGAATGCACTAGTTCAACAGTTTTGCTCAGGGAGTGCTGGCTGGCTGCATGGAGAAACTGAGAAGCACAGAAGCCATCCTTATGGCATCTCTTCCCTGCACTGGCTGCAGTCACCATGTAGCTGGGTCACCACTGCCCATGCACACGCATGTCCTGCTTAGCCCTTGAGGCCTGGCTCCAGGTCTGCCAGGCATGCTCATGGCTTTCTTTGAAATGAAGATGCAGGGTGTGTGTGTGTGTGTGTGCACACTTTTTTCTGCACATAAAAGTAGTTTTGTGAGCCTTTAAATATGCTTAGAAAATATAACAAAGTAAAAAGAAGAAAAGAAAAATTACCCATAACTTTATCTTCTAGAGACAGCCACTGTCAACATCGGTTTGTAAATCCTTAGTCTCCTCGTTTATACAAGTATTCACATACGGTATGTGTTGTTTTGTGTCCTATGTTCTTCACTCGGTAATATGCCGTGGACTTTTTCTGTGTCAGTAACCGCGAGTCTGTTTACTCAGAACGTGTTTATTGAATACCCCTTGTGTGTCAGATGCATGAAACAGTGCAATGATGAAAATGACTGCATTCACAGTCCCTGTCCTCGTGAAGTTTGTAGCCTAGCAGGGGACACAGCCATCAAGCAAATAATTACACAAATACTTTTTTGATTTTCTATTTTGTGACCATTTTAGAATTATAGAAGACTTGCAAAAAATGGTGCAGATTTCTCATATACCCATCACTTAGCTCAGCTTCCTCTGATATTAACATCTCCCACAACTAATATTATAGTTCTGAAGACCAAGAAATTAACATCGCTGCAGTACTATCTAGTACAGATTTTCTTATATATATATATATATATATATATATATATATATATATATATATATATATACGTGTGTGTGTGTGTGTGTGTGTGTACGCACACACACATAAGAATGTTTTTTTCTGTTCTAGGATTTAAACCAGTGTCTCATGTTATGTTTGGTTGTTAGTTTTCCTAAATCGCCTCCAATCTGTGACAGTTCTTTAGTCCTTCATGACCTTGAGACTTAACAGTACTGGTCAATTACTTTTTAGAAGGTCCCTTAATTTGGGTTTGTCCAATGTTTTCTCATGATTAGACTGAGGTTATGTGATCAGAAAGGATGCCACAGGGGTGGTGTGCCCTTCTCAGCGCATGGTATCAGGAGGTACATGATCACAATATGTCTTATTACTACCGATGTTAACCTCTTGGTCACTTAGTTAAGTTAAAATCTGCCAGGTTTCTACACTCCAGTGTTGCCATTTTTCCTTTTGTCATTAATAAAAATTTCGTTTGGGGAGAGTATTTTGAAACTATGCAAATATCATTTTTCTTCTTTAATTTTTGCCACTAAGATTAACATCCAGGGGTGGACCTTGCCTGAAGAGATCTGGAGTTGCAGTGGTAGTTTTGTATTTGCTCTTTCCTTCTAGATTTAGTAAGTAGAATTCTTCTGTAAGGGAGAGTTGTCACAAATACTTCTTCCGTGACAGCAGTGAAGAGTTTTACAAGGATGCACTGAGAACAGAAAACAGAGTGACTCCACTCAGTCGGGGTAGTCGGGGAAGTCTTGACTGGGGAGGTGACATTTGAGAAATTCCTGCAGGATCAAAACAACTTAGAAGGGCAAAGGGTTGGGGGCACAGGGGAGAATGTTCCAGGCACAGGGGATAGCATGAACAAGAGATCTACACCTAAAGCCAATGGAGACTGCATGAAACTGCGTGATTGACTTTGGCCAGGTAGGAACCTTGGTCATCTGGAGGGGCTTCCCCAGTTGAGAGGCACAGCTGCTTCTTACTCCAGCCAAAGCCTTGCCAGGTGGAAATAAGGGCCTAGAATTGCTGGGATTTCTGGAGTTCAAGAGAAGATGGACATCTGGATTTTTTTTTTCCATAAAAATTTTCAATCTTTTTAATTTCAGCAAATAATCCCATTCTCATTAAAAGCCAAATGAAACCTGCGAGCTGTCAGGGTCTTGGTTTTTTTTTTTAAGACTTTATTATTTTAGAGCAATTTTTGGTTCACAGTAAGATTGAGGCAAAGGTACAGAGGTGTCCCATAGGCCGCCTGCCCCCCACCTCCCCACACAGCTTCCTCATTATCAACACCCCACCCCACAGTGGTACATTTGTTATAACTGATGAACATACACTGACACATCATAATCACCCTAAGTCCCAAGTTTACATTAGGGTTCGCTCTTGGTACTTACATTCTATGGGTTTTGACAAATGTGTGATGACCTGTATTTACCATAATAGCATCGTACAGAGTGGTTCATTGCCCTAAAAATCCCGTGTTCCGCCTCTTCATCCCTTTCCTCTCCCTTCCCTCCCACCCCCAGCTGTCAGGTTTTACCTGTGCATGGCTGAATCATAATTTATTTATCTCTCTCCTATGGCTGGACCTTGAACTTATTATCAGTTGTTCACTGTTGTAAACAACGCTGTGATGAACATCCTTGTACAGACAACCTTGGCACCTTCTTTAGCTGTGAAGGTTTGCTCTGAATCATCACCTCTGGCCTCCCCATCACCAGACCCCGTGGCTTTTCCAGGCCTGCCCTCCTCCACCCCTCTGAGCCTGATGCCTCCATTCTCCCTCTACTTTCCTTCAAGACAGAGTTGACTGAGACCACCCTGGAGTTCACACCTTAGTAGAGTCTGTGAGGTGATCTGGGATGTGGTCCCATGGAAGGTGCTTAGCTCTCACCTGGGCAGAGGGGCCCTGCTGGTCCTGGTCTCAGGGGCATTTCAGGCCGAGCTCTGGCCTGGCTCGTTCTGCTGCTCTGCTTCCTGGAGGAGAAGGGCCCAAGGCCAGCTCTGCAAGAGCTCTGGTTGCTGAAAGGGCAGCAAATACATTCTTGGTAGATTCACTGAATTGCTCTGATAAGGCTGGTATGGAGGAGATAAGGAGCTCGGGCCTGATGCCAGAATCCAGAGAGGAATTCCCAGTACACGGGGAGGGAAGAACCTGGGGTCCGTTCTTAGAGCTGGCAGGCAGGGCCCATCACCCCAACTCTCTGGCCACGATCAGGTTTCTTCCAATTGTGCCCCCTTGTGCCTTGGCGTCGTGACTGGGCAGTTCTCACTGTGTGAGTCAAAAGCCAGGCTGACACATGGTGGAGGGGAGAGGCAAAAGGAAAGGCAGCTTTCCTTTCCCCTAAAGCTCCTACCTGGGGAGACAGGAGAAAACTTCCTTGCTGGCTTGTCCTAAAGAAGTCTTCATCTGTGTCCAGGTGAGAGGAGAGGGAGGAGCCCTGATGGCTGCTCCTGGGGGGTGAGGTGGGGGATACCTCATGTTCTCTGGGTCTTAGATTGGTCCAAGTGGCACCTACTGGGGGATTTTTAAAGTTATGAATAGAATAAAGCTACAAGAGAGTCTGGCTGTCAGTGCACTTCCTTCCAGAATAATTTTAAAAGTTTAAAAAATGACCATAGAAATAATAATGTCCCCATTTACTGAACACCTAATCTATGCTAGACATCATGCTAAGGGCTCTTCATACATTTTCTCACTTAACCCTCATGCCAGCTTCCAGCGGTTCAGATTAACAGCCCTGTGTTCAGGATGAGATTAAAAACCTATTCAGAAGTTTTATTAAGGCCAGGCCTGTGAGTGGTGACAGGCTTGGCGGCCACAGCATCCAGAAATCCCCACCCAGATCACAGTGGACAAGACCCTGCTGTCCACTACACACACTCATCTGTCTTGTGTCTGCTTTTAGGGGCCCTAGAACATATGTCACCACCCTGGGGCTTTGTCATGTTTCCCCAGCTTGGGGGTGGGGGGGGCTGCCTGTAGAGGGAGGGTTCCAAGTCTCCAGAAGCTTCTGCCTCCTGAGTCTGGGCCATCAGGTGAAATACCCTTGACTGGCAGAACAAGCTGCCCAGTGTCCCCTCCCCTGGGAAGGGCTTCATTCTAGTTCTGGATTTTTCATAGTCTCCCCTGCCTCTGTGCTTTACAAGGATCATGCATACTCAGACACTTGTGATAATGAAATAGACACTATTTCTAACATGGCCTCTTTGGAGGCTCTTGAGATCCTATGCTTTATAGATTCATTTTTTTCATTCATTTCTTGGGGCTCAGTGAGTACTCACTGTACCTGGCACTGCTGGAGGGACTGGGAACACTGCAGTGATGTGGCCCCAGCCTTCCTGGGCTTATATTCCTGTGGGAAAAATCCTCAGTGAAATACTAGCAAAATGAATCCATATAAAAAAGATTATATGCCATGACCAAGTGGGATTTACCCCAGGGATGCAAGCTTAGTTTAGCATCTAGATATCAATGTCATTCTCCATATTAATAGATTTAATAACAATAATCACATGATCATTTCGATAGTTGCAGAAAACGCATTTGATAAAATCTTACACTCTTTCGTGATGAAAGCACACAAGAAACTGGAAATAAAAGGGAACTTCTGAACTTGCTAAAGGGCATCTCCAAAACCTCACAGCTAGTATCATACTTAATGGTAAAAACTAAATGCCTTCCCCCTAAGATCAAGACAAGGATATCTGCTCTCACCACTTCTATGCAGTATTGTACTAGAAGTTGTAGCCAGAGCAATTAGACAAGAAAATTAAATATAAGGCATCCATATTGGAAAGGAAAAAGTAAGACTCTCTCTATTTATAGATGACATAATCTTGTATATAGAAAATCCTAAGGAATCTGCTAAAAAAACTAATAAATAATAATAAATTACTGCACACAACAAAGGCTCAGACCCCTGACACAAGCTCCCCAGTGCTGCAAAGACTTAACCAAAGGGCTAGAATAAAAGACAACAACTATTTAACACCTGCTGCTCCATGACAGCTGGGTTTTCCCCAGTTCTGTTCCAGTCGACCTTGGGTCCCAGCATGTAGGCCAGCACTTCTTGTCATGGTGACCTACTTGTTGGGAATGCAAAAGGCTGTCTGCTCCTGGCCTTGAAGCAGCTCCTGGGAGCTCTGACACATTCCTGCCCCAAACTGATCCCACTCCAGCCTTGACCTCCTGAAGGCCTGGTGGTGAGGAGACAAGCCTGCTGCTTACTCCTGTGGGGCTGTGTTGGCGGGGCCACCTGAACACATGAGTGAATTTTGTCCCATCTGTCTATCTGCCACTTGATGTAGATACCAGATGTTTTATCCTAGTAGAAACTCTCTTGGGAAGAGTGAGTCCATGTGTAAGGAGCATGTGTGCATCTCTGGGGGTTTGTATGTGGTGTGTGCATGGGTATGGATGTAGGCCCACAAGGCTATGTGTGTGTGAGATTTTTTGTGTGTGTAAAAGTGTGCATACCCACTTTAGTGTACCTGAAGGTTTACCATGGATGTTGGTGGGCAGGTGTGCATGTGGCCAAACCCTCAAGTATATTTCAAGTCTGGGTGTGTGTTTGGTGTGGAAGTGTGTGTATGTAACTGGATGTGAAAGTGTGTTCAACAAGAGAAGGGACTCTTGCCTGTCCACTGTGCCACATATCTGGGCTCAGATGCAGAAAAAAATCAGATGGAACCTTCCCTGCAGTCATGGCCCTGCACCTATGTGCACAGGAATGGAGCTCAAATCACCTCCTGAGCTGGAAGCACCTCTTCTGTGCAAAGCTGGAGGTGGATGCACTGAGCAGGGAGGCCCTGCCTTAGCTTCAGATGGATGCTCTGAGGGGGTGTGGAACACCCTAGGCCCACCCTGGGGGAAGAGCCACCCCGGGGAGCTGAAGACCCTGCAGGATTCAGAAAGGTCATCCTGGGGGATCCCCATTTCTTCCACCCTTACAATGCTCCCTCACTTCCTGCTCCCCTGCCCCTTTCCCTCAAGAGGCTTCAACCAAAGTCCAATCTTCATACACATGTGTGACTTTCTCTGTTACCTCCTTCAAATCTTTGCTCAAATGTCACCTTCTCAATAACCACCCCTTTAAAACTGCAACTCTCCCCTTAGCCCCACTGCCTTACTTTCAACTCCTCATGTCTCTTACACTCCTGTTTTTGTTTTTGTTTTTTTTTGCGGTACACGGGCCTCTCACTGTTGTGGCCTCTCCCGTTGCGGAGCACAGGCTCCTGACGCGCAGGCTCAGTGGCCATGGCTCACAGGCCCAGCTGCTCCGTGGCATGTGGGATCTTCCCAGACTGGGGCACGAACCTGTGTCCCCTGCATCGGCAGGTGGACTCTCAACCACTGCGCCACCAGGGAAGCCCCACTCCTGTGTTTTTCCCAAAGCTCTTTTCATCTTCTCACACAATGTGGACCAGCAGCAGGAGAGGACGTGAGGGTAGAAATGGAGAGTAAGCATTTAGAAACTTCTGTACTACAGTACCTATAGATACTTCAGCATCTATGGCAATTTGACATTGCCCTGAAATCCAAATGCAGACTGGAAAAAAATAAACTGGCTTTTTGCCACAGAGGGTTTAAGAATCATTGTTCTAACACACCTGTAAAATTTATTCAGTTTCCTGTTTTTCTCCCCACCATCCCACTGCTGCTTGAATGCAAGCTCCACAGGACAGGGATTTTGTCTGCTTTGTTCCCCATGTTCTCCTAGGACCTAGAATAGTCTGGCACATAGTGGGGTCTTAATTGATATTTGTTGACTAAGCAAACTGGCAGAGATGGTCTGAGAGGGTGAAGCATCATCAGCTCGACATGGGGTAGGAGGGCAGCCAATGCTCCCGGAGCCCCTTCCTGCCTGGTCTGGCTGTGGGCACAGGGCTCTGGTCTGAACCCTTGTGAGTTGTTCTTGGGACTCAAGTACCACAGGGCATGGCTGGGAACAGTCATCCTGATACAAAGAATTCCACATTGCACCTACACGGAGGGAGCCCGGGGCTGGCAGGGGCAGGCAGGAGCAGCTGTCTTGGAGGTGGAGGGAATTGGGTTCCACCAGCTGTTCCCATGGCTGGGGCTGGCCGGGGCCCACGTGGCCTGCAGTGCCTGGGCCTGCCTCACGGGCCAGCCATGCTGCAGGGCCGGTTCTGGGCTCACACACCCACGGCCACCCGCTCAGCTACCCCCCTCCACCTCGGCCCAAGCCCTCCGGCTCCACCTCTCCTTCTCTGACCCCAAGACTCCACCCACAGAATCTCTTTCTTCCTCCCTTAGCTCCAGAATGTGGGGTCTGGCCAAGGAGAGGGGCATCGGCCCTCTGGCCAAAACATCCTAAGAAGCTACTGTCCAGGAAGTGTTCAGGGCCACTTGTGACCTCAGCATGGGGACAGGAGGAACCTCTGTGTGATTGAAATTAGATATTCTTCTTTTTTTTTTCTTTGCGGTACGTGGGCCTCTCACTGCTGTGGCCTCTCCCGTTGCGGAGCACAGGCTCCCGACGCACAGGCTCAGCGGCCATGGCTCACAGGCCCAGCCGCTCCGCGGCATGTGGGATCTTCCCAGACCGGGGCACGAACCCGTGTCCCCTGCATCAGCAGGTGGACTCTCAACCACTGTGCCACCAGGGAAGCCCTAGTCAACACTTTTGACCACCCCTGCGCTTGGCTCAGGATGGAATATAACAGTAAAAGAGATGGTGGGAACATAAAGGTGTTTGGACACACAATTGGCCTTATTCATCACTGTACCCTCAGTGCCTGCCCCAGTGCTGGGAACATGGCGGGCACTCAATAAACATCTGTAACACAAATGAATGAATGAATGAATGAATGAAAGAAGAGATGGCCCAGTCATTTACAGAGAAATAGGATGGAGTAAAGAGAAGTCAGTCTTGCTGAGTCAGAGAAGCCAAGCCTTAGAGAAGAGCTTCTGGGAAGGAGGGCTGTTTTTCTTTATTTTATTTTTCATTTATTTATATGATCACCTCCTTCTTTTCTTTTTCTCTCTCTTTCTCTCTTGGCTGTGCTGGGTCTTCATTGCTGCACGCTGGCTTTCTCTAGTTGTGGTGAGCCATGGCTACTCTTCGTTGCTGTGAGCGGGCTTCTCATTGCGGTGGCTTCTTTTGTTGAGGAGCACGGGCTCTAAAGCGCAGGCTCAGTAGTTGTGGCACACGGGCTTAGTTGCTCCGTGGCATGTGGGATCTTCCTGGACCAGGGATTGAACCTGTGTCCACTGCATTGGCAGGCGAATTCTTAACCACTGGGACACCAGGGAAGTGCCAAGCGAAGTCCCTTTATTTTAAATTAAAGAAGGTTGCTGTAGTTTTCAGGGTGAACCTCAGCTGTGGCTTCCTCAGTTAGTCACTCCATGGTTGCGATTTTGGTATTTTTGCCGCTGATGCAACTCGCTGTGAGGATTGCCACAGCACATTGTGTTGAGCAAGCAGAAGCTGTAGAGGAGAAATGGGGCAGGGCCTCCTGGAGCTGGAAAAGAAGGCCAAATTGATGCAAGAAGAGGCAAAGCAGTGCAGGGAACTGTCCACATTGTTGCTCAACCACACCTGGAATGTGGCCGCAGGTAGGAGCCTTTGGACTTGCAAGAGGCATTTATCCTGTGACATTTGGCCAGCTCAGAATCAAAAGCGGACAGACAGGCTCTGCCACCATCAAGTTGGCATGGCTCCCCAGGGCACCTGGGGAGCTGACTGTCAGATGTCCGTATGTCCCCACACCCACCCCAACCCCATGGCCCCACCAAACTCTGGCTAGGGGGCTGGAGCTTTGCTCGGTGGGTGAGAGCAGGGGGCAGACATGGGCCAGCCACGGGTCTGGTCTTCTGCAAGGCCTATTGTCCGGACTCTGTGGCGACATCTCTCCACCAGACTCCAGGCCTCCTGGTTGTAGGCACCTCTGCCCCAGGGGAAAGAGCTGGGTACCCCAGGTGGGTACCCAAAAGCAGCCACTCCTTGTGTCCTGGGTTGGAGTAACTGCAGCTTCATTGATCCCCAGCTCCATGTCTCATCGGAGAGAAACAAGGATGAGCCCAGATTGAATCATGGTGCCTCCCAGGGCACCGTTCCTTTGGATGCTCGATGCCGGAAGCCCAGATGCAGACTGACTGGGAGGTTAATGAAGCTTATTATGCCTCGAGGCGCTCCCTTGAACAAGCCCCTTCCAAGGCTCTAGAACTCCTTTTTTTTTTTTTTTTGCGGTATGCGGGCCTCTCACTGTTGTGGCCTCCCCCGTTGCGGAGCACAGGCTCCGGACGCGCAGGCTCCGGACGCGCAGGCTCAGCGGCCATGGCTCACGGGCCCAGCCGCTCCGCGGCATATGGGATCCTCCCAGACCGGGGCACGAACCCGTATCCCCTGCATCGGCAGGCGGACTCTCAACCACTTGCGCCACCAGGGAGGCCCTAGAACTCCTTTTGTATTTGCCATTTTGCATTCTTCTTCTTCAAGGGGGACCCCTCAAATGATATAAACTTCAGGTCCCACAAAACTGAACCCACCCCTTGACTCTGTAAAATCTTGAGCAG
The DNA here is from genome assembly GCF_025265405.1 of Mesoplodon densirostris. Taxonomy (NCBI): domain Eukaryota; kingdom Metazoa; phylum Chordata; class Mammalia; order Artiodactyla; family Ziphiidae; genus Mesoplodon; species Mesoplodon densirostris. The sequence continues at coordinate 152,072,935 of NC_082665.1, read as the reverse complement.
ACGGTGGGTGCCTGGAGGCTCAGCGCTTGTGGGCCTCCTGCCTGAATCTCGGACCAGGACTTCTGCCCAGCAGCCTGGGGGTCAGATGGCGGAGGGCTCCAGCTCAGAGCAGGCAGTGTCCTCTTTGTGGCCCAGGGTGGGTGTGCTGGAACTGTCGGGCAGGCCCAGTAGGAGACCGTCAGCTACAGGAAGATCAAAGCGTCATCTTGAGAAGAAGGAGCCGACAAGTGTGAATGCACCAGATCAAATAGCGCTTCTAATTATGTCCATATGGCCTACTGGCGGGGCGTTTGGTGCTAACCCATGGTTGACCGCTGGCTTAAAATGGATGCTGTGATATAAAATACCCTGAACTGTACACTTTAAAAGGGTGGATTTTATAGTATGTGAATTATATCTCAATTAAAAAAAAAAAAAAAAAAGGAAGGCTGAGATCTGGGTTGCTGTGGAGCTGGGTTACTGGGTCCCAGCTTGGACCCAGACGTGGCGGGCCCATGAAGGCACTGCTTGGTGCCAGGGCTTCTGGGCTGCTTCTTGAGGCATCGGTCACACACGGGGACCAGTGTTCAGGGACTACTATGTCCTGACCGGGTCCTCACTGAGCTAGGAGACAAGACGGTGGCACTGCAAACAAGGTTCCTGTCCAGCTCAGGTCCCCGGGGCCCGTGGAGGGGCTTCAGCCACTCCTGGGTTACTGGGCCCCAGTTTGCTGCCTGCATCTTGGCATTTTTCACCAAACCCTCTGAGCCTGGTACCTGCTCTGCTGGGGCCAGGGGAAGAGTTAACCATTAACCTGGAGGTGAGAGAGAGGAAAGGGCTGGGACAGCGCCCACTGGTTGCCTTCCCGCCCTCTGGGGCAGTGGGGGCCCCTCCTGAGCCACACTCCCAGCCCTGTTAGCGGAGGCGCTGGGTGCGGGCAGGGCAGGCAGAGCAGAGCTGTCCCTCGCAGAGGAACTGGGCCTCCAAGCGCCCGGCAGAGCCACCTGTGGGACCTAGGGGCTGGCCCTGTCGTGGCCCAGGCCCCCTCACCGCGGGTGCCCGGGTACATGGGCAGACACTCCCCTCCCCAGGGCCAGCCCAGCAGCACGCCCCCAGCCCAGATCTTTGTTAGTTAGGCTGCATGTCAGATGGCACTGAGAAGCCTACTCAACCCCTTTTCTGAGAGGACACGGCCCCTCACACCCACGGGTGACCCTGTCGCTAGACGCTGTGGTGACCCGGCAAGGACACCAGCCAGAAGATATCGGTGCCCCTCTAGTCTTTCTCTGTGGGACACACTCAGGCACACACGTGCACATACACATACACAAATGCACATGCACATGTGTTTGTTGGGCACACTGGTTTCTTCTACCCCCTGGTCTGTGCCAAGGAAATATTAAAGTGACTCTTCATGGACTGGCTCCTGCAAAAGGCACAGATGCTTGCAAGTCTCTGGCCCAGGTCCTGGGGGTGGGATGGCGCGCTCATCCGGCCTTATAGCACCGGGCCTGAGCTGCCCTTCAGGGCTCTCTTGGTGGCAGGTGGAGGTGAAGAGGAACCTTGTGGCCAGGCTCTTCTTTGGAGCGTCCTGCCACAGGCGCTGCCGTTTTGTCTGGACGCCACATCTTAGCGAATGTCTCTGTGGGCTGGGGTGGCCGAGGGAAGCAGATGGGAGCAGCAGCTCCATTGTTCGGGCCACCTCCGAGGACCAGGCCTGCATCTGAGGAGGGCAGCCTAGCCACAGTCCACATAGCAAATCACAGTCCGGGGCCTGGTAAGATGGGCATCGATGCTGCCCACATGGTGGGAGGTGGCCTGGAGGGGCTGGGGTGGAGGCGTGGCCACGGGGTGCATTGTGCTGGCCGGGGAATCTGGGGCCCATCGCTATCGCCAAGTTGCTAGAAGGTCCTTGGACGTTCCCCATTCCTCCAGCTGTTTGGCTCCATCTCTTGTGGGCAGGTCGGCCGGCTCGGGAAGCTGATCTCTAGGATCCTGCTCGGATACCCATCAACATGGCTGCTGAGTCCCTACACCAGCCCTGAAAATACTTCGCTCACTGCCGTGGAGGTGACCATTCCCATCACGGGCCTGTCTGGCTGCCCTCTGCCTGGCGGTTGGCTTCTGACTGACAGCCTGAGGAGGAAGCTCAGTGTGCTGACTGGCTCATGGCAGCAGGGGCTTTGTTTCTGATACAAGGACCCCTGAGATTGAGATGGTTTTCTCTTTTGTGGTTTGGAGTGATACGCTTTCCCGGAGCTTGGGCAGGAGTGCTGAGGCCACAGCCAGGGAGGGAGGCAGAACCCAAGACCCTGCCGCCCACGAAGACCCTCTGCAGGGCTCCAAGCAGCACGGCTCCCTGTCCCCTGGATGGTCCCGGACAAGGACTCCATGCTGGGCAGGGGGAGGGAAGGGTAAAGCCACCTTGGGACACCCCTTCCTACTGTGGAGTGAGCACAGCGTGTGGGCAAACAAAGCCGGTTAGGACAAGGTTACCTGGGGAGGCCGCCGCTCTGCCAGACTCTCCCAGACGGAGAGAAATGTTCTCTGCGGAAAGCCAACCACATCCTCATTCCAACCTTGTCCTTAATGCACCCCCACACTCTCCCAGGACTTGTGGATCCTAGAAGACATTACACTGTGTAGCCTCCTAGCCTTGCAGATAAGGAGGGACCTGCCTTGCCCAAAGGTTTCCCACAATCAGAAAATGGAAATCAGCCTTCACTCCTCTTGTATGAGAAATGGCAGCCACCCTGAGCTGGTGGTTTATGGACATGCTCTGGTCAGTGTTTAAGAACCAAGGCGTACAGGAGCAAGGGCTGGACGAGTAGGGGTCCAGCTCAGTGCTGAGAGTGGGTGGGGACGTTGACATGGGTGGCCCCCCCAAAGTTCCTAACCCCTCTCCTTTCCCTCTCAGTGCAGTCTCTCACCTGTGCAAAGACACCGCTTTTAATTAAAATTTTTTTTTTATTAAAATACTGTTATACCCAGTGGAATGCAGCAGCAATCCTGGTACAGGGTGGCATAACAAAACAGCCATGTTTACATTTTAAATATTTACGATAACTTAAACATACAGACACACATCATGGTCTTTGGCAGAAAATGTTCACAGCACAAAAAAATACTTTAAAAGAAATACCAAATATTAATCCAAAATATATTAAGTTGTTTTTTTTTCTTCCACAATATTTTTTTGCCTTTTTTTTTTCTTTTTTTTCTTTGTAAACAATGCATATGAACCAAATGCATTTTTCAGCTTTCAAGAGGGGTAGGGGGATTTAAAAAAATATGCAATTGTCCAGCAAATGCAAATGTTTAAAAAGGAAACTTGAGGAACCATGGGAATAAAATAACACATATAAAACCTAAAAACGGTAAAGGAAAAAAAAAAAAAACACAAAGATTCAAGGAGAACTAAAAACAGTCAAGACAAACTGCTAAAACCCACCAATCGCTCCTGGGGCTGAGCTGGGGGCCTCTTTAAGACCAGAAGTCAAAGTCACGGCCACTGGCAGGCTGCCATTGGATGCTTCACTCCAGTTCTCAAGCGCCAGCCCTGCTTCAGGGCGCTGGGCACGCGTGGCTCGAGGGGGCAGCCTCGCGGCGCCATGCTGTGACGGGGGCTCCATTCAGAGGACTGAGTCACGTCTCATGGACTAATTTTCACCAGCATAGCTCCTTCTCCCAATCCCTCCAGGGTGGGTGGACAAAGACCCTGATGAGAACAAGCCCACGTCTCCAGTTTCCTCTGGGAGAAGTGGTGCTGGGAACCCCACCACAGCAGACTTGTGTGGTGGCTCACTTCACCTGGCTCAGGGCTCATAACCAAACTGACAGGATGTCCCAAGGACAGGAGCTGTGGAGTCATTTCAAGAGGCTGGTGATGGGGGGTGTGGGGGGGTGTCCCATGGGCATTTCAAACAGGGTTCAAGATGGGGAAAAAGACAGCCAATATCCCGTGGATCAACTGGATCACGGGCCAAGGACTTGAGAAGGGGAGATAACTGGGCGGAACCATGACAGCAGGGATGGGAGCACAGAACGAGGGGACACGTCTGAAGCAGCCCGCTTCCGTCTTCTGTTCCACAAGGAAGGGACTTATATACAAACCGCACAGTGCATCCCAGTCCTCTCCAAGTGAAGGGGTGAGGCTGTGACCTCGACGGGCCCCACAAGATGCAAGCGTGGGTGAGCCCAAGGAGGCGGTGAGGGGCTGAGGGGGTTGGGGGGCCCACACTGAGCCAGGCCCGACTAGTGAACCAGCCCACCTGGCGTCCACGGGCAGCCATCCTTGGCAATCAGCCCCCAAATCAACATATCCTGTCCCTCTCTGCCCGAGTGTCCACGGGGGGTGCAGAAGGGGCTACTCCCTTCTGAGCTTTCAGTTGCTACCCCGGCAGCAAGCCTTGGGCTGCAAGCAGGTTAAGGTCCAGTCCTCAGTCCACATGGGCCCAGGAGGAATGTGGGGCTAAGCAGCAGAGTCTTCTGGGGGCCGGGTGCTCACAGCTCCCCTCTGCTCTGCAGCATCCTTCCTCAGCTCCTGGGACCAGATGGTCAATGGGAATGAGTGCTGGGCTGGGGGAGGGTGAAGCAGCCGCTGGAGGGGCTGCTGGAATGGCCACGTGGCAGACGGCAGAGGAGAGCAGGGAGTGGTTCGGAGTCCCCAAGGCACCACCTCCTTTCAGATCAGTATCTCCACCATGTCCGACAAGTCCTGGACTCTGGATGTAGCAACAGAATCTGGGGAGATAAGAACACAGGCACATGCCAACCAGCATTACCACGCTGCTCTTTTAAATCCTACCACGTTTGAAAGATAGGATCTATCTTCACCAACTTTTCCCAACTCAGCTGCCCAGGTCGCCATAACTTGGCCAACCTGAGCACAAAGCTCCGCTCCCTCTCGGCTCTCTGTCCAGACCACCAGCCTCCAGAGTGGAAGACGCAGTTGTTTACAACTTGGAACTGGTTGGAGGGCTCGGAGGGAGGGTGGAGAGCCCCAAGGGAGGGAGGCTGCCGCATTCCTCTCATGCCTGTGGTCTTCTGAGATGGTGAGGCGCAGGCAAATATGCAAAGGCTAATGTGAAAGGGAGCAAACACAGTAATGGCGTCTTCTCAAATTTCTCCTTCCCGGATTCTTTTTAAACAAAGTCTTCTAACTTGAGTGGAAGGGTAACTCACCAAGCTCCATTATCTTAGATATTTAGACTGGCAATGAAAGAAGACTTCCTAAGAGAAGATAAAGAGCCTCCCAGGTGGATAGGTCTGTAATCAGGGTTTTCAGTTCCCCTATTCATGCATCCAACCAGCTCTCACATGTACTGTGGTGGGCCTCACACCCTGCTCACCCATCCCTGTGCAGGGCTCCCTGTGGAGTGTGGGCAATGAGTGGGGCTGGGTCTGGGAATAAAGGGTCAGGGGCCCCAATTCACACCCCAACATGTCCTCAGCCCCGCAGAGAAGTCGGGGGGTGGGGGGGAAAGGGGACTTACCCAGCAAGGCTGTCCTCTGGCCACTGCTGCACCCCAGAAGGCCGTCGGGCTCCAGGCCCAGGCAGGCGGCGGCGCTGTCTGGGGGGCCGTCAGTCTGGGTGCTCCCATCCCTGCTCCCGTGTTTGGCGTGGGCAGCTAGGGGAGCCTCGGCCACTGGCTCCTCCGCTGGGGCCCTGTCTGCTGGAAAGGCAGGAGGTTCACAGTTATTGCCTTGTCCATAAGATGGAGCCCCCAGGAAGAACACCCCTACTTAACTGTACCTATTAGGGATGCGAATTGCTCTTGATTTGCAAGAACTTCGATGACAACTAAACGCTCCTGTCTCCAAATGGGAGTAACTATCAGGTTGGATTGGGTTCCAAAAACTTCGAGTAGAAAAGCCTTTCTTAAAGGGCTGTAGATTAAATCTTAAAACCAGTAGGGACTCTCGGATTTCTGTGGCATCTGCTTAGAAGGGGGAGCGGAAGGGCTGGCCCAGAAGGTACATCTGTACAGGGAGCTCTATTTTTACTTAGATGGTAAGTGGCTGGGGCCAGGGTGGTGGAATTTCCCGAGATGGGGGCTACAGCCTGCCTCTTCGCACCAGGGGGACAGCTGTGGGCTGCAGGAGCACTGGAGCCAGAGTATAAGCCAGCTTCCCTGGGTGAGGGGTTGGGACGCCCTGGCTCCTCTGAGCCTCAGTTCCGAGAGGAAAGGCCTGAGAACACCCTAGCCCCTGCCTCTGCCGCTTACCCGCCTCCTCTCACCTGCAGCCAGACGGGCAGCGGCATCCACCTGCCGCTCGCTGGAGGAGAGCCCTTGCCAGCCCTGGGCTCCTGCCGCTGCAGCCACGAAGATAGAAGGCACCGACTTGGCGGGCCTCAGGGAGCCCTGGGTGGCCTTGCCAGGATCTTTCCTGGAGCGCTGCTGAAGGACCTTGATCACCGCATCCTTCTCCAGGATCTGGGCGTGGAGCACCTTTAACCTGAGGGGTGAGAGGCCAAGCTTGCATCTTCAGACCTACAGATCCAACAGCCCCCTCCTTCCCGCCTTGTAGACGTTGGAGGGAAAGCCTTTCCTACGGCCAGGCTGGGCTCTCCTGGCCTTGCAGCAGGGGCCAGGAGGGGGCCTTCAGAAATGCCATCACAGCTCTGGAACTGGATGCTCTGAAAATTGCCCGTGCGTGAAGTGCTGGGCCCTTCTCACAGCAGCAAAGGCAGGTCATCAAGGGGCAGGTTCTGGGTTCATCCCATGACAGCGGTGGTACAACCCCCGTCCTGGAGGACCAGCCCCAGGGCTGTTGACCAAACAGGCTCAGTCAACGTAAGGGAAATCTTGTGGGGCCTCTGAGATTGTTTTTGGAGAGAAAATACTAGCTCCCCCCAGGCCGGGGGGCCTCAGCCACATTCCTTCTGGGGGTGGTACGTGGTGTGGACTCAGTGGGAAAGTCTTACTCTCTGATTTACATGGGGGAGGGGGAGGGGATAGAGGCCTAGAGCCTTGGACGGCATCCAACAGTGGGGTCTCCTGGGCAGACCAAGGACTTGGTTGGTACCTCTGGGAAAGAATACGTGTATGACGCCAGCTATGCCCAAAGCGTGGGGGTCAGTTCAGAAGTAGGAGGGATCGTTAGGCCAGGTGGGGCGAGGGGTGTTGATCACGGATTCAGGACGGGGCAGGGACTTGACATCGCCAGCCCCCTACCCCCACCCAGGCGCCCGGCCTGTAATGCCCAACCTGCTTTCCATCTCCTGATGCCTGTGGCCGCCGGCGAGCAGGCCCTCGTTGAAGCTGCTGCTGGGCGAGGGCTGGGGGGAATGCCGGATGAGAGTGGTGTCGCGCTGGGCGGCAGCCGTGGCCGCCGCATCCATGGCAAACTGCCTCATGGCACGTTCCTCCAAATACTTCTGCTCCCACTTGGTCATGTCGGCCTCCAGCGCCAGGACCTGCTCCTCCTTCTCTCGCAGCTGCTCCGACAGCCGCAGGGCACTGAGCTCCGGGGACCCACCGCCGCTACCGCCGCCACCGAGGCTGCCTGCCTGTCTCTGCAGAGAGAGGAGCACCGCGGTCAGGGGCGGCGGCTGGGGCGTTGGCCACAGGTCCTCGCCTCCACGGGAGGACTCTCACCGAGCCTCGGGCTTGGTCAGCCTCCCCGTACACTCTTCGCAGCCCGCTTCCACCCAGAGACAAAGGGGAGGCACGGGTCCCCACACCCCCGCGCCAAATCCTGTGGCCAAGGGTGTGAGAAGATCAGGTCTGCCTTTGCCTAGTGACCACATACGTTATCTTCCAGTCTGGGAAAGGGGTGCAGCTCAATGACACTGCGACAGCCGGTGTAAACTAGGACAGGCCTGGGCAATCCAGGAGGTCTGGTCACCCTATCTCTGTGGGAAGGGTAAGGCTGGGCGTGGAGACAGAACCCTATCTGGTCTGTAAACACAAGAGCTATTCACACAGTCCAAAGTGAGGCTAAAGACTCAGGATCTGGGTGACTATCTTCCCCCAGGATCCTGAGGAGACACACAAGAGGTGGCTCGTCTCCTCCACCAATGCTCCTGAGTGACTTCCTCTAGAGACCAAGAGTGCCAACCCGTGCTGCTGCTGAGGGCAGAGGCCCAAGTCTTGAGTCCCCGAGGTCGGCACACGGCCCAGTGGCAAAGCCTCTGCTAAGACGGGTGGCTGGGAGGGGCCTTCAGCAGGGCCGGCACGGATCACCCTGGCTTTCCAAGGGGGCTCGGCCGGACCTCAGCAGGGGCTCCCGGGGGCTGCAGAGCCTCCCCTGATGCTGCTCCAGCTGTGCCGCGTCCGCGGGTCTGCCCAGCTCACCTGCTGCGCACGCAGGGCCTTGAGTTCCTGCTCCAGGCGCGTCCGCAGCCGTAGCTCCAGCTGCTCACGCTTCTCGCAGGCAGCCTGGAGCTGCCCCAGGGCCTGCTGCAGCCGCTCCACCTTCTCCACGTAGGCCTGCTTCTTCCGCAGCTCCTCCTCGGCTCGCGCCGCGCGGCCCTGGGCGTGGCTCAGAGCCTGCTCCAGCAGCTCGGCCCGCCGCCGCTGGTCCTCGATGGCTCCACGCAGCAGCGCTACCTCCCGCTCCAGCTTCTCCTGCTCCTGCTGCTGCTCGTAGCCTGCAGGGACAGAGGGCGGGGGCCCGGGCAGTGACGAGAGCCACCTCGCTGGCCCCACGGAGCACCCCCCCCGCCACGCACTGGGCTCTGGGCTGACCACTGCACCAGCACGACTGCATCTTATCCTCCCCACAACCTACGAGTTAGGTACCCTTATTAACCCCATGGCATGGGCCGGGAAACAGCCTCAGGTTCAGTCATGAGTAAGTGACAGCGCCAGGCCGGGGCTCTTGCAGTAGTCACTGGGCTACACTGCTCCTCTGGTGGGGCATGGCCTTGCCAGGAGAGAGCCCCAGACACTGCCCACGTGCGCCAGGTGTCACCATTTCCAAAACACATCCACGGTTCCCCTCGAGCCCCACGGTGACACTAGAGACTGGACCGGTAGGAACTGTGACGCCCATTTGCAGATGAGAAAACGGAGGCTCAGGTGGACTGTCGCGTGGTCATCATTCAAGTGGAGGAATTAAGGAAAGGGGAAGAGACCACCGTGTGCTGCCCCAGGAGCCAGGCACCTACACATCTCATTCCACCGGAGCCTCCAGTAACGGTCCCTTGAGGCAGGATTTGTGACCCCTCAACTTAAAGGGGAGGAAACATAGGAGGTGAATGGTGCTGCCAGGATGGGGACCCAAGTCCGTCTGCCTCTGAAGGACCAGGCTGCTTGGCTGTGGTGCAAGGCCCTCACACCTAGAGGGCTCCCGAAGTGGGCTCCAGGGCTCATCCTGTGGACCCAGGCGCCCCTACCCGCAGAGTGTGTGGGCTGCCCGCCTTGCTGGAGGGCAGAGGGGGACAGGCTCTGGGGCCTGCCGGATGGACTCAAAGGCACTCTCTAGAGCAGCACTATCATAGCACGGTGGAATTTTCTGTTGTAATGGACCTGTCCTACACCGTGCCAACCAGTGCAGTCGCCGCTAGGCATGAGGGGCTACTGGGCACTGGAAATGTGGCTAGTGTGAGGGAAGAGCTGAATTTTTCATTTTATTTAATTTTAATTAATCTTTGAGCCATCTTTAATCTTTGTACCTATCATATAGGGCAGTACAAGCTCTGGAATAGCAGAGTGAAGGCTTGGGACCTGGCAGGCAGAAGGGAGGATTCATTTACTCAGGGCCCTGGGGCAGAGAGGGGGGACACACAGGCGACTGACCCAGGTCAGCTCTGGTTCACTCTGGATTTCTGAAGGCTGGGTCCAGGCTGGCCTCATTCTTTGGGGTGGAGGGAAAAGATGGCAGAGCTCAGTCACACTGGAATTGAGCCTTTCATCCCAAGCTGGCCTGACACCTAAGTGGAGTGGAGGGGGCAGGCAGGAGTGCCGACTGGGACTTTGGACCTGGAGACAGTGATGCCGTCCTGGGAGGCCTCACAGAGCCCAACAGCTTACAGAGTTTGCAGGAGGCCGGCATCTCATCCCAGTCTTATGATGCCCCCATCTTACAGCCTCAGAATCTGAGGCTCAGTGGGAAGAAACTGCCCAAGGGGGACAGGGCTGGGAGAACCAGGCCTCAGGACTCAAGGCCAGCTCCCCAGGGAGGACAGGGCCTGACCTGAGCTGGAGGTCTGTATGGCTTGCCTTGTAGGAAAAGCAGATGGTACTGGTGATAGTGCCCACACTTCCCTACTAGTGTTGACTGACGCCAGCAAAAAGGTGAGACCAACCAGAGGCATCTTCCCTGAGAATGCTGGTTTCCCCGTGGCTATTGGGAGCAAGGGAGGGCTGCATGGCTTCCGTCAGCCCTTGGGGAGGATCCCCAGGACCCAGCCTTTGGCTTCCAGAAGCTTCCTGCCACCTCCCACACCTCTAAGGCCCTGGCAGGGGCTGGGAAGCCTGAGCCCTTGGCCATCCCCAGCCACCAGGATAAAACCCTGGGCCTGTCTGGGGGGCAGAGGGCAGGGGGCGGGGGCGCTCCCAGGCCAGGGTGGCCGCGAACCTGGGAGACAGGGCGAGCGAGCAGTGAAGGCAGCAGGGGGCCTTTCCCCCTGGGAAAGCGAGGCCCCACCGGCACGTCCCAGTCCCTTTGTCCCAGTGTCCTCCCTCCTCCCGCAGTGCGGGAGGGCGGGGCGCGGGAGGGAGCGGCTGGTGGCGGCGGGGCGGGGCGCAGCGGAACAGCCCGGGCTCAGGAATGCCTGGCATCCAGGTCACCCGCCGCCGCTGCCAGATTAATGGCTCCAACCCGGAGCCAAGAACAGCCTGGCGCTCGCTCCCCGGGGAGCGGAAGCGCCTCCAGGCCGGCCTCCTCCCTCGCCCCTCCCCTGCCCGCTCCCAGAAACCCGCCGGTGACTTCCTTTCTTTGGCAGAGCCCGGCCCCCAAAGTCGGCCCTCTACTACAGGGCGCCCCATTCTGCCCCCTTCCAGAAACCCGCCCTCTCCGGACTCCCAACGGGACCCCCGGGGCCGTCCCCTCCCCCCTCTCCCTCACCTCCACCACCCCCCTCCCAGAGACCCTAAGTCATCGCCTCCAGCCAGTACAGCCCCGCCTGCCCCCTGCCCACCCCCAACCCCCAGCCCTTCAGTGCTGGGCTCCGGTCCGCCCTGTCCAGGGGCTGCCAGCACAGCTCAGCCCTCAAGCTGCCCCTCCACTTCTGGACACCCCCTAAGTATCCAGCTTCAGCACAGCAGGCTTTCTGATGGGCTCCTCCTTCCTCGAAGCCACCCTCGCCCGGACACCAGCCGCCCCCACGCCACTCCTTTGCAAACACCCTAACGCCACTATAGCACATAGTAAGAGCATATAGGAGGAGTTTAATAAATAACTGCCTCTCTGTCTCTTCTGACCGCTGCAGCTTCTTCCTCCTGCTGAGCTCGGGGCTCCCTTTGTCCTCCCCCTTCCCCCAAACTCCCTGCTCACACCTCCACTTGAGCTATCCTGCTGTTTCTTCACCTGTCGCCTGCTCCCCACCCTGCTACATCACAGAGCCCCTCTCTCAGGCTGCCGGGGACCTCTCCTCATCTCACCTGCGGGGCCAGGCCACGCTTGTTGCCTGGACAAGCCTGGAATCCGGGGTGGGAAGACCCTGCTCCTTCCTCAAGCTCACCGCCTCTCTTGACCTCCCTGCCCTGGCACCTTCCTGACCTGTTCCTGCTGTGCTCCACACCGGCCAGGGGCTCAGCACAGCTGTGCTAGTGAACAAATGAGTGACTGAATGGATGAGTCAACAATGAACTCATCTGTTCTTCAAGAAGCCTCTGACCACCCTCTTTAGGGGATCCTCCTGAGCCCCTTCTTCGGGCTGCCCTGGTGGTTACGCTCCATTTTTGGCTGGTGCCTCCGCCTGTTATGGCCCAGCCTCACCATGCTCCCCGGCTTCCCGCATTCCCCCTGGGCACCCCCTGCGAGACTCGGACGCTTCCTTCTCTCTCATCCCACCTGTCTCCAAGGCTCTCTGGCCTCCCCCATGCTTCGAAGGATACCGAACCGATGGTCAGCACCACAGCTCAGCAGACCACAGCTCCCCAGCTATCCCTCTGGACCCACTGATTTCCCCAATACACAGAGAACCAGATCTTGTTCCTCTTCAGAAACTACCCCTCCCCCAGGTCTAGTCCACTGCTGGGTGCGTAGTAGGCATTCAATAAACCCAAGCTCCAAGCACTGCTTTGATAGAGGAGGCCGATCCTCCCTGTCCAGAGGGGCTGTCCTGGCCACACCTCTGGCCAGGCTCCTGAGTGGGACCCCTACTCACTTCGAGCCAGCAACTTGGCCACCATGTCCTGACTGCCCGCCTGCGCTTCCTGCGTCTTGCTTGCCAGGCGCCGGTTTGCAGATTCCAATCTCTCTGTTTCAAATAAAGAAAAGAGGTTTTAAGGAAAAATGTTTGAATACAGGTGAAGCTGCCTGCTGAGGTGTCCCCTCGGTCCTATCTGTCGGGCTGCATTCTCCAAGTTGGGGGTGGGCTCATAGGGAAGCCCCAGGTCATCCTGGGCCACATGGGTGGGAGCTCCATGAGGGGCCCTAAGGTCTAGAACACAGAGAAGCATCTCTCTATCAAGGTGGCCCCCAAGGAGTCTCAGCCTAGTCCCCTTTAAGTCAATTTACACTATTATCGCAGAGGACAGAGATTCTGAATTACTCCCTGGAACAGAGGGATCAAGCTGTCCGCAGGCACTCCCCCCGCCCTCCACCTGGGGAAGCTGTCCTCACCTCTCAGGTCCCGGTTGAAGTCCTGCAGTCGCCTCATCTCACTGTCCATCTTGTTCCGCATAGTCTTCTCCAGGGCCTCCCGCTTGGAAGAGGCCCTCGTCAGGCTCTCGTGGGCCTCAGAGAGCCGCTGGATTTCGCTCTCCAGCTGCAAGAGGCAGACAGCAGAGCTGAAGGAAGGGGAGGGCTCCCAGGGAGGGAGTGGCATCAAGGTCCCCTCCACAGACCCCGGCTGACCTGCTATTCTCCATCAGAAAGGGTGAGAGAGGAGAGGATCAAAAGCCACAGCAAAAAAATCCACCTAGTTCTGGTGGGACGGGCTGCAGCCTGTAGCCTCTACAGGTGGACCAGACTGCTGGAACAGGCAAGCGAGGGTCCCCTCAACCGTCCCAAGGTCCTGAGCAAACCCAAGGCCAGGTTCTCTGGAAGTGGCTGCCTGCAGCATGACTGAGCACAGCTTTCTGGGGCCCACTGTCCAGAAAGAAGCATCTTCCTTTTGTCTGGCTTCGACTGAGAAATCTGAGCACAGTGGGCCCAAGAGTGGGCACTCAGACTCCCACCATGGTGTGGAGGGTGGACTTATCTTGGACACCACAGGACGGCCTCGGGAGGCCCGAGGCCACCTGCTGAGGCTGAGCGCACAGCTGGTAACCCTCCACTAAGAAGGGAGCACCAGACCCCAGCCTGAGCCGCCTCTGCTTGGAGGATCTGCCTCGCCGGCCATCGCCATCCACCCCCCGAGGGCCAGCCTGGCCCTGGGCCCTGGCTGCCCCGCCCACTTGGCGGCTGGCAGGTTCCGCACGTGCTCCCCGCTGGCCTGTGATTCCAATAAGTCGCTCGTTTTCTCCAAGAGGAGGGGCTTCCTCTGTGGCCAGGGCTGGCCTGGAACAGACTTGCTGTTGTGTGGGGGATACAAAGGGCTCTCTGTGGGAGGTGTCCACAGGAGGGGGTGTGTGCAGGGGAAGGGTGCGAGTGTGGGGGAGCCCTGAATGGGCTCTTTCTAATCACCACTGGGCAGCAACTGCTCATGCTCCAGGCCTGCTGTGCCGGCTGCTCCCCAGCTGTCTGGAGTCAGACGGGGGGGTGCACGAGGGATGGGGGTGGGGGCTGAGGGATGGCTGCGAAGCCCTGCCAGGCCAGCCCCACTGGGGTCCCTTCTTCCCCCTGCCCCTCCGAGGCCCCAGCAGGGCCTACCTTCTCGATGCGGCCGGCCTTCTCCGCCGAGCTCTCCAGCTCCCTCTTCAGTCTCTCGTTGTCCCTCTGCAGCCTGGCATTCTCCCTCAGCACAGTCTCCATCTGGGCCAGGTGGGCACTGCCCGAGGAGGCCTGGGTGCTTGCTGGGGCCTCCACCCCGGGTAGACTGAGGGAGCCTAGTGGGCCCTGGCTGAGGGGAGCCGGGGATGGGGGCGGGGGGTGCTCCTGGGGCTGCTGCAGGTACTGGTACTGCTGCCGCTGCTGGAGGAACACAGGGGGCACCTGGGCCTGCAGGATCCTGGGGAACAGAAGAGTAGGCGCTCAGAGACCGAGAAGCCACCCCGAGTCGCCCCAGCCCGCTTGGGCACACAGCCTCCCCACAGCGTGAGGCCGCGACTGGTGGGGAAGGCCTTTCCGCATGGCGTCCCCCAGACCTTCAAGGGCCGGGGGAGCAGGGCTGGAGGGGATTACCATGAGCATGCTTATCTCATGCCCAGCCTCACTGTGGCCGAGGCCTTGGGGATCGGCCTGAGCAGTCCTAGCAACCCGAGCTTAAATAAGAGATCTTGAAAAGCGCACTCTTGACCCTTCTCATCAATAGAAGGCTCTTTTTGAGCGTGGAGGTCACATCCACCGTGACTGAACACACAAACTTCCAGGCCCCTGGGCCACTTGGTGTCTGTTCCGGCCCCTGGTGTCAGGCCCTGCGCTCACACTCACTTCTTCTCCCTCCTATTTTGGGTCCCGTCACCCCTTGAAGAAACATTTTGAGAAGACTGCGCCTAAGTTAGAGCGGCGGGACAGATGTCAGGGGTAGAGTCTGGGCTCCAGAGTCTGACAAAATAGGCATTCAAACTCCGACTCCAGTGTTTAAGCCCACGGTGCTGCGGTGCTGCTCAGTCATGAGGGTAAGGTTCTCAGCCTCAAGGGGCACCCTGAGGGCTACATGTGCCTGGCAGAGCGCCGGGCCTGCAGTGGGCGTTCCCACGATGGCGGCCCATCCTCCGTCTCTCCTAGTGGAGACCGCAGCTTACTCTCTGCTCAAAGAGTAAATGTGACCCAGACACTGGATTTTCTTGGGCGTCCTGGTTGCCTCAGGACTATGACACCAGCCTGAGTTTAGGGACAATGTCCTACTGGTGTAACGTCAGCCTCAGGGCCCCAAGTCAAGGGAAGGAGCAAAGAGCAAGAGGCCTGTGGGGTCACAGAGCCTTTCTGGGGCCTCGTGGCTCTAAGTGTAAAAGAGCCGATGGCCTCAGTTTCACCAGGAACTTTCCCAAGTCCCGGAAGCCCCACATGAGTGCATCACCTCAGCACCCAGGCCCGCCCTTCCCCTCACCCCTCCCCTTCAGCCTTCCCCCTCCAGACTCCGGCTCCCCTGCCCCTCTTATGACCCTAGGCTCTAAGAACAGTCCCTGCCCCCAGTTCCCAGAAAGCAAGCCTCATCGGACCAGCCAAAGGAGAGGCCGGCAGATGTATTTCTCTTACTGCCCAAGGTAGAGCTTCCAGTGAGAGCTGAGAGTCCCCACTGGAATGTGCAAACTCTCCCTGTGCTGCTAAATGTGGCCTCTTGGGGTTGCTTCTTGAACTTGCTCCCCCTGCCCTGGGCCAGGCACACACAAATGGCATTCTTTGGGGATGACTTGGCTCCAAGAAAGAATAGAGTCTCCTTTCCTTCACACTTGCTCTCCCTTCCCCTTGTTTGCCCCTCCCCCTCCCTCCTTTTTTGTTCTCCTGCAAACAGTCTACTTCCTTTCCCCGATATTATCTTTTCCTGACAGGGCTCAATAAGGCTGGTCCAAGAGAAGAAACCACGACTCAGCTTCCGAAACTCTCCCAGGACGGAGCCCTGAGAAAGGAGATAAGGTAGGGGGGCCTGGGAGGTGGAGGGTGGCGCAAGCCCACAGGCTCCATCTTCTGGTGCCTTCCCTCCAAGCTATCACGTCACTCATTTCTCGAGAGCTAAGAAAGGCATCTTTCCCGGGAAGGGGCACACGGTGGGAGAGTGGGTGACTAAGTGAGGCCTCAGCAGGCATGAAGAGAGCCAGACGTGGACCTTGGGCCATCAGAGGAAGAGGGAGTCTGCAAACCTTCAGGCTCCTTTGGTGGGGCTTCCTGGACCCCTGTGCGGGGGAGATGCAGGGCGTGTGAAAAGGGCGTGTGTCAGCTTCTCAGGAGAAGGTGCGGGGCCAAGCGAGAGTCTCATTTCTAGGAACACTATTTCTGCAAACTATCTGGGCTTCCTGCCCCTCCCGGGCATCCCTGTTTCCATTCTAGCCTCTAGAATCCATTCTCTACATGCAGCAGAGGAAGCTTTTTAAAAAGGTGAAAGCCAAACCGCATCCTCTAAAGGCTTCCCTGCACACCGAGAATCAAACACTAAGCACCCCCCAGCAGCCTCTCCGGAGCCTCCACAGAAAGGCGCTCATCTGGACCAAGAATCCTCTCCCACTTCAGGCTCCAGCCACATGGACCATACAGAAAAACATGAAAGGAAATGAATGGTAGGGACAGGGCAGCTCCCGCCGCGGTGTAGGAGCGGGGAGAGGTCCCTAAGGAGGCCATCTGGTCCTTTCTTCCTGCCTACACTTAGGAATGCCTCCCAGTGATCACAGAAAGCAAACACAGTCCACTTGTTCTTAGAAACCTCCAGAGAAGGAGGTCCCACCTTCTTCCCACTTAACTTGGAACCAGTTTGGCAATGATTCCCAACCCCTGTCTTTGCAAGTTCTCTCTGAAACCCAACCTTTAACCCCCTGTTGTAATTCATAGCCTCTGAGAACCCTAGTTACTCAACTGCTCCAGCCAATTAGACAATGGTGTCCACCTCCAAATTAAAGCGAGGGATGCCGCTAAGTTCTCATGTGACCCTGGCTAAATCCCTCTTTCCTTCCAGCATTAGCTCCCATCTTGGGAGGGAGAGGGTAATCATCGGCCTTCCTCTGGAGCTCGCCAGGCTTCTGGAGGCTCTTCACCCTGGGAGAACTATCTGGAAGCCAAGAGCTTGAAGACCGAGGTGGGCCGTTACCTTACTTCCGCATGCTGGAAGTGCGGGCTGCCACGGGCGCGGTACCGCGGGTCGGTGACAGCGGAGGTGGTCTCATGAGCCAGCATGATGTGTGGGTACTGAGGTGGAGGTCCGCGGGGCTCCGGGCCCTCGGCAGGGGCGCCCCTGGGCAGGGCTCCCTGCTGGTTGCGGGCCAGCTGGGGGAAGCTGCGGGAGGCGCTCATGTGGCTGGGGGTACGGGCCCCGTTCCTCTCCAGGGACAGCTGCAGGAGCCGCTCGCTCAGGGAGCGCACGTGCCCGTGCCTCAGCTCCCGCAGGGCCTCATCCTGCCTCCGACTGACACCCGGGGCCCCGCGGGGATCCCGGTCCCCCATATGTGGCTGGGGCCCCGCCTGCTGGGCCGCATAGTACTGCGAGTGGGCTTTGGCCTCCTCATAGGTGGGCAGCTCCTCGCCCTTGCCAGGCTGTGGGCACAGCCGGTAGAGGCTGTTCTCTGCCAGGTGGGTCTCGGTGCCCTGGTGCTCCTGGCCCTGGGGCTCCTGCCTTGTGGCCTGCTGCAGCACCTGACTGTCCTCGGGGGCCACGATCTCCAGGGGGGCCTGGGGGCTCCCTGTGCCCCCAGCCCCAGCCCCGCCCCGCAGGGCCTGCTGCTGGATGGCCAGCAGCGTGCGGGTCTCGGTCAGGTTGCCATAGCGCAGCTGCTCCTGGATGAGGCGGTGCAGGACCGTACCCGAGGAGTCTTCCAGGGTCCTCATGCTTCCTGGGCTTGCACACAACCGCCTGGACAAAGGCCAGCGGCACCTGGCCCCAGAGCACCTGGGAGGAGAGAAAGACGACCACTCAGTGGGAGCACATGGGAAAGGGGGGGACTTTCCATGACTGACTGGTCAAAGGCATAACGGTCCAGAGCAAGGCTATGGAGGGGCGCACAAGCCTGGGTTCAACCGCCAATGGTGGCGTCTACTGATTAAGGCAAGTCACTTCACTTCTGAGCCTCAGCTTCTCCGTCGGAAATATGGAGAGAATAACGCTAGCCTCACGGAGGGGAGAATTAAAGCAGGCAATGGCTGTTGAGCTCCTGGTGTACGGTAAAGCCCTGGCAAAGGACTGCTATTATAATCATACTCATGGAGACTGACTGTGCCTAGAGAAAAACACCAGTAACCTAGACACCAGGAACCTTGGCCTCCTGCAGTCAGCTTCCCATCAAAAAGCCTGATGAGAGACTCTAGCGCAGGCCTAATTCAGCTCTAACCACGGAGCCTTCCAGTCCAGGGGTGGACAGGGCCCCAGTTTATTGGCAGGTGATAAAGAATGAGTCCAGCCTGATAGAAGCCCTAGGCAAACAGCCCCCAGGACCGTCTAGGATGAAGCATGCCTGAGCGCCGGCCTTGGCACAGCTAACTCACCACCCTTTACTCTGCTGAGCCCTCCCTCCCTGGGATGACCTTGGCAGTCACTCTGCAAGGTGAACAGGAAGAAGGAAAAAATGCATCTGGATTTGGCGAATAAGGGATGAAAGAAGAGAGACTATAATAGGACAATGGTTTTGTGAGATGAGGCAAAAAGGTGCCACCCATCAAGGTTCGTGGGCCAGTCACATAGTCTGTGTGCCGACAGTAAGTGCATACGTGCTCCAGGAAAAAAGAAAGGGTGGCCCGATGTCTTCGATTTTATGATTACCACCCCCCCCCCAACTACACACACACTTGCTCCTTGGAAGTGCCCTGATGGCCCTCTAGGCACGCAGGGGATGATGGGCCCTCAGCATCTTGACATCGGTAACACCACTTGAGCCGGCTGAAGAAGTAAGGGAGCGAGCGGGGAGGCTCTCGGCTGCAGGGAGATAATATCTCCTGAGGAAGGTGTTCCCTTCTGAGCCTGGGCTCCCAGTGGCTCATGGCCTGGCAGGCTGCCCACCTCACCCAGCTTCCTTTCCACAGCCTCCTCTACCACAGACCTCCGAACTGGGATTCAGGGAAGACCAAACAAAACCCACACCTCCGGAGGTCCTGTGTGCACGGGAGGGACGCAGCCCTTCCTCTGCCCCAAAACTAGCCCCAGTGCCCTGCTCCAGGTAGGGCTTGGCCGACTGGCAGAGCAGCCATTCCACTCCCTCCTCCCAGCTGCCCAGAACCGGGGAGAGGGAGATGCGTCTGGAGGGTACTCTGTATTCATCCTTCCCGGCACCCTCTCATTCCCCCCGCCCCAAACACACAAGGAGGGGAGATGCAAGACTCTAGAGCTACCCGAGGCAAAACAAACCGGAATCAATTCTCCCTAGCGTTTCATCCACGGGGCATTCCTAAGTTAATCACTGTCTGGGCTGACTGCAGCCGAGGAGGACCGGAGAATGCAGCTTTCCGGACAGATTCCAGGCCCTCTCCCCACCAACAGTGTGCCTGGGTGCAGGGAACGTCTCACGCGCCTCTCATCCCGCGTTTGTCCCGGTCAAGCCCCTCGGATACACATCCTTTCAGCTGAACCGTTACTAAAATCTGCGCCCGCGACCCGGGTCGTGCACCCCTGCTGCACTAGCGCGCCCGGGTCTCTGAAACACCCTGTGCGAAGCAAGCACGCAACTCTGGCCTCTGCCTGGTCTCACGCTCGCCTAAGGAACCAAAGCGAAGTCAGACCGCACCCCATCCCGCCCTACCCGGACTCCTGGCTGACTACGAGCACCCGGTGGCCGCCGCTGCGCCGGGAGCGGGGTGGACGACGGTAGCCCGTGGTCCGGAGAGGTCTTTAAGCGTCGTGGAGCCGCCTCCCTCCCTCCCTCCCGAGCCCTCTTTGTTTTCCAAATGCTCCAGCGCTGACGTCAGCGGGCTGGACGGCAAGCTGCATTCTTTCTAAGTGAGAGCCAGACCGTGGCTCAAGAGAGGATTTTCCAAGGAAGACAAAGAGGAATTCTTGGGCTAGTTGGGGGGCAAAGACACCTGTAACCCCTACCTAACCAAATCAGTCCCCAGGGCGCTGCAAATTGAGCTCCAAGCGGCGCCTTCCGCCCAGATCCGCATCACCTGGCATCCCCTCTTCCCGACCCGCGACCCCAAACACCCACTACGTTCTCCCCAGAGGCTGCCCCCTCCTCCAGTCCCAGCGGACCCGCGTGCCTTCGAGAGACTCCAGGCGACCCGCGAGACACCCCCGGGCGGAGCGGCCCTTGCCCTGCTTCGCGGCTGCCGGAAAAGGCGCGCTGTGCCTTGGAGGACGCTGGGTCCGCTCCGCTCCCGCTCCCGGAAAAGGCCGGGCTGCGGCGGGGCTCGGGCTTCGTCTGGGGCGAGTCTCTGCGGCCCCGCGCGCTCCCCAAAGCGCCGAGCGGCCTTCCTTACCGCAGTAGCCCGCGGGTGCTCGGCGCGGTCAGACCCGACGACCCGGCCCGGCCCTGCTCGGCTCAGCGCGGCGGTTGAGGTGTGCTCTCGGCCGTGCCGCCGACGCTCTGGCCGCTTGGGCCCCAGCACGCAGCCCCAGGGTCGGCCAGCGCCGGAGGCGGCTGCTATGCCAGGAATGTGAGAGTTTCAGGTTCCCCCTCGGGATCAAAGCGAACCACAAATAACCTCGCAGCGCGCCGCCCTCCTCCGCCCTCCGCCTCCTCCCGCCCCCTCCTCCCCGCCCCCGCCTTCCTCCGGGGAGGCGGCGCTGAGGACCCGGAGGCCCCGGCCTCCTGGGCTCGCGGCGACTCTCCCCGGCCTACACCCCCTGCTCTGCCTTCGGAGCTGCTGGGGACTGAGTCCAACTTGGCCCCTTACCTCCTCCAACCACGTCCCTGCCTTCCTCTCTCCTCCAGCTCCATCGGCTGGACGACACAGAGGGCTATACATCGCATGCCCCCGAGGGACTCTGGGTGTTGCTTCGGGACGTGGTTGTGTGTGTGTGTGTGTGTGTGTGTGTGTTGTGTACGGCGAGGGAGGACTGCAAAGATGTCCCTATCTGCCCGGCTTGAACCTTGCCCCCGGGGAAGAGATGACTCTTGCTTCCAGCACTAAGCCTCGCTGGTTGTCGCCGGCGGCAACCTTCGAATTGCACTTTTCTTGTTTACAAACACCTTCGCCAGCTCTTTTCGGATCCGTCTCTACAGGAAGTGTGAATCTGGGTTGAAAAACCTGGTTAATTTGATCCACTTAACTAGCTGAATCACCCGCCGCCAGGCGCTCTGGCCAGTTCTTCCCGAAGAAGGTAGTAAGGAGCGGCCCTTTACGGAAAGCGCACGCTGTGCTTCCGCCTGGTCGTCCCATCCAGCCCTTCCAGTTATCCTCCCAGGGATTTCTGTTATCACCCGTGTTTTATAAATGAGGAAATCAAGGCTCAGAGAGGTTAATTAGCTTGCCCAGGGTCACACAGAGAGTAAGTGATGAAGCCAGGTAACCAGCGGGCTGCAGGTTCTCATTCCCAGAACTTTTCCGCAGCCACCAGAATCCGGGTTCCCTAGGTGGACAGGGAAGACCCTGGGAGCCCTCCTCTCTTCATCTGCCCTCTCTCTGTTCTGGTTTCTTCATCTCCCTCCAGGACCCTTGCCAGCCAGGAGCCCTCCCTTGTGTCCACTTCTGCTGCTTCTGCTGTTCCTCCTCTGGATGGAAGTCTGTCCTCTGCCCCTGGAACCCTTCCTCCCCAGCCTTTGCACTAGGCTGGTCCATCTGTGCCGGTGGAAACCCCCCTTCCTGAAAGCCTGCTCTGACAGATCCTCCTGGGCCCTCACCACACTGGGCCTCTCAACATCTCCATGGGTGAGGCCCAGGCCCCTGTCCATCCTGAGAATGAGGGCTGACTTCCATCCCTGCTGGGGTCCTCTCCACCTCCCCTCACGGTGGAGTTTGCAATTGTGAGATTCACTGGAAGGGACTGGGACAAGAAAACTTGGTAAGTTCAAAGAGCTGTTTACTAGCCAGGGACATTGTTAATTTTTAATAAAACCCTCCCCCAAAATGTGTGTATGTGTGTGTGATTTACTTGGAAGCCAAATATTGTGTTTCAAACACAGGAGTACCTCGTTTCAGTGTGCTATGCTTTACTGCACTTCACGAATACTGCATTTTTCACAGATTGAAGGTTTGTGGTAACCTTTCATTGAGCAAGTCTATCAATCAACACCATTTTTCCAGCCGCATTTGCGCACTTTCTGTCTCTGTGTCACGTTTTGGTAATTCTAGCAATATTTCAATTTTTTTCATTTTTATTATATTTGTTATGGAAATGTGTGATTTTTGATGTTACTATTGCACAAAGATTATGACTTGCTGAAGGCTCAGATGATGAGCAATAGAGTATTTTTAAATTAAGGTACATACATTGTTATTTTAGACGTAATGCTATTGCACACTTAATAGACTGCAGTCTACTGGAAACATAATTTTTATATGCACTGGGAAACCAAACAATTTGTGTGGCTTGCTTTATTGCAATATTCACTTTAGTTCGGTGGTCTGGAATTGAACCTGCAATATCTTCAAGGCATTCCTGAAGTGATCGGCTAAGACAGATGAGAAAACAAGTCATTTGTGTCAACTTAGGGGATATTTGGTCATCCAAGGACCACCTCACCAAGAGAAGCTATGGCCAAGGTGCCGCTGTCCCGACTAGATACAATAGGTAGGAATTTTAGAAATAAAAAGAAACAGAGAAGAGGTACCCAGGTGGCCTCTTACCCTGTGGACAGCATTCTTCTTGGGAACACTTGGGGGAAGTGTGAGAGTGGGGGTGGGCATGTGCACTCCGGTTGCAAAATCAGGGAGAAGGTCGCATGGTACAGCCCTGTGTTTCAGGGGCATTTGTGGCGACACTGGACAAAATGCTGGGCAAACATCCTTGAGATGGTTGCAGAAGGGGCCGGCTCAGGATGGCTGGAGTCAGGAGGTACATCGTGGATTGGGCAGGCCTGCTGCAGCCCTAAAAGGGACCCCCTGACTGTGTACCTTTGTGTTCCCGAGACAGAAGCGGGAGAGAGATCCTGAAACCTGGATGGGAAATTTACACACATTTTTTCTTCTTTTTCCCTTCTCTCTGCAAGGATGGAGGGCAGGGCCTCCCAGGCAGGGCAGGGCCAGGGGCCTCAGTGGAACCTGCCTGGCTCTGCAGGGAGGTTGGGTAAGAGGGTCATCACAGCTCAGATGTGCCGGAGGCAGGTGTGCACAGGTGGGCGCTGGGCTGGCCAGCTGGCTAACACACACACACACACACAGCAGGGGAAGAGAGGCTCGCCTAGTAAGCCAGTGCTTTCTACTTCCCAGCTTTGTCCGTCTCTGTCCGCACTGCCTCCCTCTCCCTTAGCCCCCTCTCCCTGCAGGTAATGATTCTTCCCAGGTGAGAGTGTGGCTGGCTGGACCTGGAATCCTGCCCAGGAAAGATGCAGCGGTGACCCAGTTCTCAGAGTAAGCCAGGCTTGATGCCTTTGCTCAGGAGAGTGCAGCTCCCAGGGGTGTGGCTGCCTCATAGGCATGTAGGTGGCTTAGCAAGGGATCCAGGCATCCACACCCTCATCCCCGCTTAGCCTGGGCCTGGGCTCCGGCCTGGGTCTGTGCCTGTGACGTGGCCTCAGTCTGATCCTGCCACTGTTCCCCACTGCACCCAACAGGAAAAGGAAAGGCGAGTTCTAAGCTAGACTCTAGCAGCCCAGGTCCCCCATGGAGCTGGGAAGGGAATGGTCCCCTTACTTCCCAAATGGTTGATTGGTGAAGGAGGGGTTCCAGGGCCCAGGGGGCAGCATGAAAGGAAGACTCTGCTAGTTGTGAAATCCTCCCTTCCAGCCTCCCCTGGACACAGGTTATGGGACACAGGCTGCCCACCAGAATCTGGAGCAGGGAGCAAATTCACAGGAAGAGCCTGGACGTTGGGATGGAAGTTCCCATCTCCACTTCCAAGAGTCAAGCTGGGGGCCTTCTTCTCTTTGTCCTTTTGCAAGTCCCCGTGGCCCACTTTCTGCCCCCTTCTTGGCCCTCCCGCACCCCAGGTTTCCCCCTAAGTCTCTCCTTCCACCACCACCCCTCCTTCTATTCCAGGCATCAGACCCGAATCTCCATCAGGCACTGGTTGCTTCACAGGGTCTATGTCTTTTGGGGGATTAATTCCTCTACAGTTGGAGCATTTTGGAAATTAGGCCCCACAATGGTTGAGGTAAAAGGATGTTATCCTAAAAAATGAAGGAGCCCTAACTTTCCAAACTGCACACACCCCTCAAGCCCCTGGCCTCCATCCGTGCCCCTTGACTTCTGATGCTTCTGCAGGCCCAAGGCTGGGATGATTCCTGTGGGCAGTGACGTCCCCCTGGGGCAGGATCTCTGAACACTGCTCCCATT
Source organism: Mesoplodon densirostris (assembly GCF_025265405.1). Classification (NCBI taxonomy): domain Eukaryota; kingdom Metazoa; phylum Chordata; class Mammalia; order Artiodactyla; family Ziphiidae; genus Mesoplodon; species Mesoplodon densirostris. The sequence continues at coordinate 152,048,731 of NC_082665.1, read as the reverse complement.
TCCCCTCCCTGCTCTGGGGTCTATAACTGCCCAGAATTTCCACTAGCCCAGCCCTGCAGACAGGTGTGTCCGGTGTATATTGTGAATAAACAGGTAAACTGCAGGAGTCCACTTTTCAATTTATTCTTATCTGAGCAGCCCTCAGGCTGGGGAAGGTGATGGGGATGGAGATCTCAGAACTGGCATATTTGCAGCAGTAAAGGAGGGAAGATCGTTTTGAAACATCAACGTAACCCCAGACACCGGTCTTTTCTGCAGAGCTACTTTGTACTGAGCGGGTACCGATTTGGTGGATGCTCACTGCTGCTTGGAAAGAACCTCTGCTCTTGGCCAGAGGCCGCAGGGAATGTGAGGAGGCCCCAGGGTTTGCGGGGTTCCTTGTAGGAAAGAGCCTGGGGCAGGTTTCTGTGTCTGCTTGGCCAGGGCCAGTGTGATAGAAGAGTGCCCCCTAGTGAGACTCATCCCTGGCTCCTGGGGACAGCTCTGCCCAGGGCTCCCAAGGTGGACCTGGGGTCCCAGAGCTGGCCAGCAGGGATGTTCGGGGCAAGGTTTCATTCCAGGGACACGTACTTCCCAGGTCCCTCCAAGAATGGACTAATGGCTCCAGTTGTGTTTCAGAGCTTTCCTCCCATTTCAACCTCTCCTGGGCTTTCCCTTGTTCTTTAAGGAGATACCATCTTTAATACAAACAATCTTATATCATTGACATCATTGGGAAAATACCTTTCATTTACTCACCCATTCACCCTTCCGTGCATCTCTTCTGTCTTCTATTTCATGTATTCATTCAACAAATATTTCCTGAGCATCTGCTCTAAGCCAGGCCCTCTGAATTGAAGGGGGTCTCCATCTTTGTGAAGGTCATGGATTACTGGGCACGGGAGAGAAAGAGGCCAGTACACTGCAGAACGGAAAGTTCTGGAGGCACAGGGAGAGAGTCAGGCAGGCTTCCACTAGGAGGTGCTCCTCAAGTTGAGCGCTAAAGACCAAGATGGCCTGTGAGGTCTTCCCCAGCCTGGCCTCTGGAGAACCTGCACTAGAAACACAGACCAAAGGGGGAGGTGTTGAGCCATTCACAGGTGGTTCCTGGCCTCCAGTCACCCAAACGTCCCTGTCCAGGAATGATCCCGGGAGGGAGGGACTACAAAGGGACACAAGGAAACTTTGGGGGAGTATGGTGTGCATATGCCCAAATTTATCAAATTGTGTACTTTTAATCAGCATTGTTTACTATAAGTCAAGTATACCTCCATAGAAAAGAAAAAAATTAAAAAAAGTCAAATAGTAGTACAATGTAAAAGGTAGCACCCTGTCATACTCTTCTCCCCACCAAATTTCATTCCAAAGAGACAACCACTTTCAAGTCTTTTAGATGTTCTGTTATTTACACCTAAATTTCTAAAAAATCTTCTTTTATTCCATGGTGTTTCTGTTCTAGGTACTGCCTATCTACTTCCTACTACTTCTTACTCACCACACACACACACACAGACACTTAAACACATACACACTTCTCCATCCTCCACATGGAAACATGACAGTTTGGTTAAATTACTATTCAGTGTTTATGTTATTGTGACTGTGTAAATATTGCTAAAAGCTGAATCACCTACTGTGCCATGAGTACACTTCCTTTCTTGTACAACTTTTGTTTTTCTTGGAGTTAAATATTTGCCTCATTTTTTCATTTTCTTGGCATGCTATATATTTAGCATTGATGTGTGCCCAAAGGGATAGACAGAACCCTCAAATTCTACTCAGTGAGAGTAGACCCACTGGCGTTCGATCAGGTCCATTTTGGCGTTGGCGTCATTACTCCTGGGGAGTTGGGTGGGCTGCTCTCTAGTCCCACCAAACAGCTTTCATTTTGAGATCTCCCTTCATCTTCACCGTGGGTCCTCCCCTCACTTCTGTTTGGTTCCTTGTTTTCTGGATCCCTTGTCTTCATCTTCCTAAGAATGGAACTGTGGGTGGCAAATGTTTTTTTTTTCGTTTGTTTGTTTGTTTTCGGTACGTGGGCCTCTCACTGTTGTGGCCTCTCCCGTTGCGGAGCACAGGCTCCGGACGCGCAGGCTCAGTGGCCATGGCTCACGGGCCTAGCCGCTCCGCGGCATGTGGGATCTTCCCGGACCGGGGCACGAACCCGTGTCCCCTGCATCGGCAGGCAGACTCTCAACCACTGTGCCACCAGGGAAACCCGAGGCAAATGTTTTCAACCATTTTATGTCTCAAAGTGTCTCTACTCTACCCTCATACACTTTTGATGGTTGGCTGGGTATAAAATCCTAGGCTAGAAATAATTTTCCCTCTGTATTTTGACCCTGTTGCTTCATTTTCTTCTTGCTTCCAGTGTTGCCATTGAGGAAAATGGTGTGATTCTGAGTACTGATCTCTGGATAGAAACCGTTTTCTCTCTGGAACTTTTAGCATTTTCTCAGCATGTCCGTTGTCCTGAAATTTCCCAGGGATGTTTCTTTGTTCTGGGCCCTTGATGGGTCCATCGTTCTGGCACCTCAGGTCCCTAAGCACTGGGAAATTTTCTCTTATGATTTTGTTGTTACTTTCCTACAGTTTAACTGTTCTCTTCTTTGGAACTCCAGTTGTTTGGATGTTAGAACTCCCAAAATGCTTCTCTAAGTTCTAAATCTCTTTTCCTGTTATCTTCATTTTTCTGGGAAATTTCCACCCCTTTATATTTCAACTCTTCCATATTTTGCTGTCATTTCTAATTTTCAAGAGCTGTTCCTTACCCAGTGTTCTCTTTTATAACATCACCCTCTTGTTACATGAATTAACAATCTTCTCTTATCCCTCTGGAAGTGGTGATTATAATGAAAATTGTTTTTCTTATTCCCATCTCCACATTATCTCTGTTTCCTTGGAGTTCATTTTTTTCTGTTTGTTTGCTTTGGTCTCTGTTTTTCGTAGTTAAGGCTTCCCTCAAATGACTCTGATTCTCGGCTGTCTGGTCCTATTTAAGAGGGAGGTGGTTAACAGCTGAGGGAAGCCCCATGTGGGTGCAGAGCCAGTTTCTTGGTGGGTATGGTTTCGGCCCTGATGTGGAGGACCCCCAAATATCATAATATGTAGGTCAATTCCCTTGAGCCAGTCGTTTCCCAGTGAAGGATCCTCTGAATTTCCTGCTGGAGGCTGGAAGCCTGGCTCCCTGTGTTTCGAGCCGAACAAGAAAAGGGAGCAGAAGCGGGTGGGGGGAGTGAGCTGTGCCAGACCCCAGGGCTCCGACCGCAGCCTTCAGTCTCTAGGTGCTGGAGGCTGCGTTTGCTAAGACTGTCTGAGGCTCCACGGAACTTGCTTCTTTCCCTCCCGGGACACTCAGCAGTGCGGGGGAAACTAAAACCTCATCTATCTGCTTTCCCTTTACCAGAATTTTGTTGACATCCCTCTCCTGCGCTCTGCCGAGGGGTTAGGCTTTTCCCTTTCAAGTCTGCCCTGTCCGGGAGGCGGGGCCTGGGGCGGAGCCAGGGTGAAGGTGCTGGTCTCTCCTTCCTCCCAGTTTGGCTGGACTGGGTCTCCTCTTGGTTTTTCTCACCGAGGTGGCTCATTCCATGCCATGTCGGGACTGGTGTGGGCGCTTGGGGCAGGAAGCTGGCAAGCTCAGGGTTGTTGAGCTAGTTCTACAACTTCGGGGCTTGCTTTCCCTGCTGTGGTGGGCTGCGTCCCCGTACCTCCGCCTAGGATAAGCCGGGCTGGGGGTGCTTCGGTGACGCGAGCTCTCTGCGTGACGCACGCTCGGGGTTCTGCCACTCTGGCCCTCTACGGCTGCAGCTAGGACATCGGACAGGAAGACTTGAGGCTTGGGGCTTCAGAGCTGCAGCTCCAGGAAGTGGATGATTCTCCTTCAGACACCGCTTCGTCTTCCCGAACTTGGGTCTCTGTGCGAAGGCTGGCTTGGAGCTGTCCTTGCTTCCCGTCTGACCCCTCTCCTCTTGGTGCATTCACAGGAGAGGGTGGCGGGGAGAACACCGCCTCTCCCAGGCCCACCTTTGCTGCCTCCTGAGGGCCGAGTGTCTGGCCTTTCAGCCCTGTTGGAAAGGTTCTGTTGTTCGAATGGGTAGGGGATGGAGAGTCACTTGGGAAACATCACAATATCTGGCTTAGTTCATGCAAGAGGCTCTCAGGGTGTGATGTGTGGGTACTGGCCCTGTGGGGTGCTCTACGAGCAGTCAAATGTGCCAGGGAGAGACTCCATAAACAGTATTCCTTCCTTAGAGATCCACGATGGCATCAACCTGTGTGGAGTCTGAAAAACATCTGCAGGAAAGAAACCATATCTTTGTTTAAGGCACTCACATGGGTGAGGACAGGCTGAAAGAAATTACACTGATCTGAAAAGGTATCAGGCAGTAGACAATTGGGAGTGTCCAGTGTATCATCCTGGTGGAAACCAAGGTGGCCACAGAGTTGGAGACAGTGAAGAATGTAGCCCATATTTAGGCTAGTCCTTGGCTAAACTCTCCTGGAAGCCCAGTGGGTCTTGGCTTTCTGGCCTGCTTTTTCAGACCCTTTTGGCAAACCCCTCCCCAAAGCAGCCCAAATCCAAATGGCTGATGCTGGAAAAGACACGGAATCTGGCCCTAGGACAAAGAAGTGATCTTGGAGAGGTACAGGGACAGTGCTTCCTCTGAGGTCCGCAGAAACAAAAGGACATCAGCCGCGGGAGGAGATGGTAGAAGGAGGGAGAGGCAGGGTCGTGGGTCAGGCAGATCAGTTATCATTACTTCTGGACAAGATCTTATATCTTAGTAAGATATAATGTAATATAACGTATATAAGAATACATATAATATCTGACAAAATTCAACCTTTTTAACGTATAATTTGATGGAGTTTGATAATTGTGTAGGGTGGTATAACCACAATCACAATAAAGATTTAGATTTTTTCTATCTCTTTAAAGAGTTTCCTTGCACTGCTTTGCAGGCAGTTTCCTCCCTTGACCCCCAAGCCCCAAGTAACTGCGGGTCTGCTTTCTGTCACTACAGTTTTGCCTTTTCTAGAATTTTATTTTATTTTTATTTTTAATTAAAAAAATTTTTTTTAGCTGCCCTGCGCGGCTTGCATGATCTTAGTTCCCTGACCAGGGATTGAACCCGGGCCCTAGTCAGTGAAAGCACGGAGTCTTAACCACTGGACCGCCAGGGAATTACCATCGAATTTTATATAAATAGAATCATTAATCATACAGCAGCAGTCTTTGGCATGTAGCTTAATTTCTTTCACTTAGCATTATTCTTTTTAGATTCTTTCACCTTGTTGCCTGCATTAATATTCTGTTCCTTTTTTATCGATGAGCAATATTCCAGAGTAGGAATGTACCACAGTTTGTTTGTCCTTTCATCAGTTGGTGGACATTTGGGTAGTTTCCAGTTTTTGGTTATTATAAATAAAGCTGCTATGAATATTCACATACAAGTCTTTGTGTGGACACACATTTTTATTTCCCTTGGGTGACCAGCTACGAATGAAATTGCTGGGTATGTGGAAAGCGTGTGTATCTTGATAAGATACCACCACACTGTTTTCCAAAGTGCTGAACCATTTTACATACCCACCACGAATGTATGAGACATTCAGTTGCTCCACATCTGTCTGGACTTGGTATTATCAGCCTTTAAAATTTTACCCATTCTAGTGGGTCCATGATGGTGTCTCATCATGATTTTAGTTTGCAACTCTCTGATGAATAGTGATGATGAGCATCTTTTCATTTGCTTATTTGCCACTCATACATCTTCTTTTATGAAGTGTCTATTCAAATGTTTTGCCTGTGGCTTGCCTTTCCTTTTGAGTTGGAGATGGACCACAAACTCTCTGGGTGACCTTGGGCAAGTGACTTAACTTCTCTAAGCCTTGGTTTCCTCATGTGTAAAATAAGAATAAAAATGGTATTTAACCATAAATTTGTTATGAGAATTAATTCATAGTAAGATAAGAAGTCTCCCTGGCACTGCCTGGGACAAGGTGGGCTATTGCTTCCAGGGGACGCTTGCTCTTCCAAGCATGAAGATGAGGTGATAACCACCGTATAGATAACCATGACCACTGCTAGTAAACTTGACAGATGACCTGGTGCCAGGCTACATGATTGTGGGCCTAGGAGAGGCTGGGTGGGCTCCATCTGGTATGTGTAGGGATACTCTAGGCCAGTGGCCTTGAAATATTTTCTCACATACACCCAGCACTTTTAAACATTTTTTACTCTCTAGCATACTTTTAAGTTAACATTTAAATTTATAGCAGAAGTTTAAATAGTTCCAACTGATGTGATTTTCCGTAAAAATGACATTTAAAAATAAGACTGCTCAATTGCTCTTTTAAATGTATCATATGGGCTCTAAATATTATCACAATTTGATACTCACCAATATGCTTTAGGGAAAAAAAATTACATGAAAGATCTTTTTTTAAAAAATCAGAAATTCTAGTTAGTTCTTTCCTTCTTGAAATCGTAATTCTATTCTCTTTTCCACAGAAATTTTTTCTCTTCTAGTATAGTTTTATGCTAGAAAGTCTTTTAATGATCTCTCCTTGTTCCTCTCTTCAATAAAAATATAAATTAAACTTTTAAAAAAATTATATTTTTATTGAAGGGGTAAAGTAGGAATTTGAGATTAACAGACACACACTACTATATATAAAATAAACAACAAGAACCTACTGTATAACACAGGGAACTATATTCAATATCTTGTAATAGCCTATAATAGAAAAGAATCTGATAAAGAATATGTATATATGAATAACTGAATCACTTTGCTGTACACCTGAAACATTGGAAATCAACTATACTTCAATAAAAATATTTCCAAAAATAATTTGAAACATTTAAAAATTGTCTGTGATTGTAAGGCTCTAGGAATTAAACATTTCTATCCTGAATTGAGTTATTATTGAAATTATTATTAGTGTACAATTGATCAAAACAAAACATATTACACATTTTGAAAAATAATTATTAAACAAAGTAACATTTTATTGGAAATCTATTTCTCAATGATATGGGTGGGGTGTGTGTTAAATGTCCTCTTGTTTGGGACTCTGGCCCTGGGTGGGGCAATGTACGTGAGTGAGACTGCTTCGCCCAGTGGAGAGGGTGAGGCTGAGAGGGGGGATGGGAAGGAGTCCAGCAGGACACCTCTATCACAGAACTCACAGGTAGACCAGTTTTAAGAGGTTGTACAAGTAAACTGAAGATCAGGAAACCGGTTCTGTTAAAACACTGGTGCCCTCATAGTCCTTGGCAAGTCCATAGACACCCCGGGAATGTGCACCAGTTTGCAGCATGCCAATGTAGGTTACACAGAGGCCTGTTTGGCCTGTGTCCCATGCCAATGATGCAGACATCTGATGCATAGGGTGAGTGTGTGTCTGGAGGTGAGTGGGGCATGTGTGTGGGGTATGAGGTGTCTATAAGGAGACAATAGACCAGTAACACACAAGCAGAATAAATAAATAATACACAATAAAATGATTGGCGTATTTTATCAATGTTGCCTCCTCAGCAAAGCAAATGGCAACACATTTCCCCCCAGAAATGTTTTTTGTTTGTTTATTTATTTATTTATTTATTTTTGTGGTACGCGGGCCTCTCACTGCTGTGGCCTCTCCCGTTGCGGAGCACAGGCTCCAGACGCGCAGGCTCAGCGGCCATGGCTCACGGGCCCAGGCGCTCTGCGGCATGTGGGATCTTCCCGGACCAGGGCACGAACCTGTGTCCCCTGCATCAGCAGGCGGACTCAACCGCTGCGCCACCAGGGAAGCCTGAAATGTTTGTTTTTTATGCATAGAAAAAGAATTCATATTGAATTGAATTCATTGATATAAAAGGCAACTTAATCTAAGTAGCTTTTTTTTTAAGAGAAAGGTAGCTGTGGTGGTTAATTTTATGTGTTCACTTGCCTAGGCTCTTGTGCCCAGCTGTCTGGTCAGACACTAGTCTAGATGTTGCTGTGAGGGTGTTTTGAAGATGTGATTAACATTGAAATCAGTAGACTTGGAGTAAAGCAGACTGCCCTCCATAATGTGGGTGGGCCTCATCCAATCAGTTGAAGACCTTAAGAGAAAAGATTGAGAACCCCAGAAAAGGAAGGAATTCTGCTTCCAGACTGCCTTCAGACTCAAGGGGCAACATCAAATCTTACTGGAATTTCCAACCTGCCTACCCTACAGATTTTGGACTTGTCAGCCTCCACAATTGTGTGAACCAATTCCTTACAATCAATCAATCTCTCTCTCTCTCTCTCTCTCTCTCTCTCTCTCTCCACACACACACATCTTATAGGTTCTGTTTTTCTGGAGAACCCTGACTAATACAGTAGCCAATGTTATATTCATTGGATTTTCAGATTACACACAACCTGCCCTGGGATTTTTGTGAGAAAAGAATAAATTTCTTGTTTTTTACATTGCCGCCACTTGGGGTTTATTTATTATTGCTGCCTAGTCCACACTAATACACAAATCTACTATGTGCTGGACAGTGTCTGGGAATAATATTCACCTCAAGGTGTTTTGTGTGTGTGTGTGAGAGTTTAATGAAATCTTATCTGTGGGAGAGTGGTTTGACTGCACAGGGTCTCTCGTGGGGTTGCAGCCAAGACATTGGTGGGGCTGACGTCCTCTGAGGTATTGACCGAGGCTGGAGGATCCACTCCCAGGGTGGCTCACTCGCATGGGTAGCAAGTCGGTGACCCAAGTCCTCAGACCCTCTCCTCTAGGTCTCTCTCCCCTTTGAGCATGCATCTCCTGGGGATGCCCTGAGTACCTCCTTTCTTTGCCTGGGAGACCCAATGTATCCTTAAGGACTCAGCTTGGTGATTACTGGGTGGAAGTCTACTGACTTCTTGAAAAAGCCAACTGCCTACTGGGAGGGATTCCTTTCTTTAAGTTTCTAAATAGCTTCACTGCCAGCTTTTACACTGACATGTCTGAACACTCTGTTTGTGTCATTGCTTTCCTTCTACAGGGACCACTGGTGTCATGAGTGTGATTCACCGGCGCGGCCTTGAGTTCAGCTGCAGCCATTGTCATCTGCATCTGCAGTAGGTGCAGGTTTAGGAGAGTCCCCTGAGCTCTCTCCACAGCCTCCTATCCCCATTGAGGTGGAGTTGGCCCCTCCTCCTTGGTCCCCGGTACCTGTACTGACCTCTCTCTCCACACTCAGAAGAGCAGCCAGTGAGCTTGTTCCCATGACCATCTTCTCACTGGACACCTTGCAAAGGCAGGGACACGGGTCTTACTCATGCCTTGGCACCTGTCACTTAGGAGGTGCCTAGTAAATGCCCATTTCTCTCCAGCGCTACTAATTTTACCTTAGCCCACACCACTGCCCTCTCTCTCCTGGCTCTGCAATTGTGTCCTCACTCATTTCCCTGCTTCCACGACTGCCCCCTTCAAACTATTCTCCCCCCCACAGCTGGGGTGATCTTTTAGAAATACGACTTACATCACAGTGGCTCCTTTCCTGAAAACCTTGGTCAGGCACTCGGAATGCCATCAGAGTCTTTTCTGCCTGGCCCCTCTCAGCTCTGCTGCCCCGTCTCCCTGGAGCTCACAGTGCTCCAGCCGCACTGGCGTTTTGTCCCTCCCGCTGGGCTCTTTGAGCCTGCAGCTCCCACCACCTGGAACGCTTCTGCTCCGCCTCTGCCCGTGGCTGGTCCCTTCTCTTCCTTCATGTCTGATCTCAGATGTCACCTCCTCAGAGAGGCTGTCCCTGACCACCCAACTGAAAACACCCCTACCTGCTGTGCTTTCCAGCACATCTTGCTTCTTGTTCTCTTCACAATGGAACCAGCGATTCCATTGCCACCTGATATTTTGTGCGTTAGATTGTTTCCTCATTGTCAGTCTTCCCCAGTCACATGTAAACCTGATGGGGAAGGATTGTCTTTCTTCACTGCTTTATTCTCAGTGCCAAGCACAGTGCCTGGCAAAAATAGTTGAATTATAAATATGTATTGGATCAATGCATACAAAGAAGAAAGGGAAAGAGGAAACGAAGAAAGGGAGAAGACAGAGGGAGGACTAAGAGATCAGAAAGGGAAGATTGGGGAGAGGGGAGGGGAGAGAAAGACCACATCACAGTGGCTAAGAGACAGGGCTGGGAATTCCCTGGCGGTCCAGTGGTTAGGACTCCGTGCTTTCACTGCCGAGGGCCCGGGTTCAATCTCAGGGAACTGAGGTTCTGCAAGCTGTGCAGTGCGGCCAAAAAAAAAAAAAAAAAAAGAAAAAGGAAAAGAAAAAAGAACCAGAGCTTTGCATCAGCCGAATCTTGAGCGTGTGACCGTCTCATTTCTGTCTCAGCCCCCTTGTCTATGAAATGGAGTTTCCCTCACTGGGCTGTGGTGAGGATCAACCACTTGATAAATGGGAGGGAGAGAAAAGAGAGAGAACTCTGGGTCTCCTCTCATGCGTACTGACTTGGGAACTCTATCTCCATTCGGGGGAGTGGGGCCCTGAGGAGCATCCCGCTGCTCAGACGTCTTCATGTCCTGGCACACGCTGGCGTCCAGCTCCTGGTGGCTGAGATGTCCTGTTTACAATGAGCAGTCCCTCTTGGACTGAGCAGACTCCAGCTGGGGTTCCCCAGGAGAGCTAATGTCCCCTGCACATTCCAGACCCCGCCCTTTGGGTCGGGACCTATAAAAGTGCCACCAAGAAAGTGTCTGCCCCTCAGCCTCATTTCCATGAGGAGCAAGAGCCTAGCCAGGAAGGTCCAGGGGAGCAGTTGGGTGGGGCAGTGGGGTGGAGGGGTGGGATGGGGCCGAGGTGAGGGCAGAGCCCCTGGTCTCTGCAGCTGTGAAGCCCTTAATGCTAAGACCTGGCCCTTTGTCCCCTGCACCTGCGCTGTCACCGGGCCCCTGGAGCCACAGAACCCATTTCAATGCTTCAGTCAGAGGAGGAGGGAAACGCTCAGCTCAGGCTTCCAAGGGGGGCCAAGACTTCCTAGTGCTCCTTTCTCTTTACTTCCTCTTCTGCATTCTCTGTAGCCCCGGCCCTTGCCCAGATGTCGGCCTGATGTCGGCCTTGGAAATTGGACGGGTGGGTTTCTGAGGTGCTGAGGGCATCAACGAGGGAAGCTTCCCTCCCCATTTACTAGCTTTGCCACCTTTGGCCAAAAGATGAGCCTCCTTCTCATCTTGTGTAAAACGAGCATCACAATAGAACCCATCTCATACATAGGGTTGTTCTGAGCATTAAAAAGAACAATCTTTCTAATGGCATCCAGAACGTGTGTAATAATTACCCTCACCACAGAGCAGTTCTGTACATTCTCACCTTACACTACTTTGCAATGGGACCTCCCATATGCTCGATTGCCCCTCCCTAAGACTTAGGGGCAGTTCCGAAGCAAGCAGCACCCTCAGCCAAAGCCATCCATGAAGACAAGCTGTATTTTTCTGGAATCTTTCCTCTTGCTTTGCCATGAGTGGGTTGAAACATTTTGCCCATGTCATTTGTCTCCTACTTTCTCCATTCAGATCTTTTATCAAACATCACCTCTCAGTATGACCTTCCCTAATCATACTGAATAACCATTATTTAAATTGCAACCTGGACTTCCCTGGTGGCACAGTGGTTAAGAATCCACCTGCCAATGCAGGGGACATGGGTTCGAGCCCTGGATCCGGGAAGATTCCATGTAACTAAGCCCGTGCACTACAACTACTGAGCCTGCACTCTAGAGCCCGCGAGCCACAACTACTGAGCCCATGCGCCACAACTACTGAAGCCTGCGCACCTAGACCCCATCTCTGCAACAAGAGAAGCCACCGCAATGAGAAGCACGTGTACTGCAATGAAGAGTAGCCCCTGCCCGCCACAACTAGAGAAAGCCCACATGCAGCAACGAAGACTCAATGCAGCCAAAAAGAAATAAATAATAAAATTTAATTTAAAAAAATTGCAACCTACCCCATTCCCTGTTCTCTTTCCTCCACTGTTTCTCTCCATCAACTTATTACCATTCTATATGCAGTTGATCTCACTTATGTATTTGCTTATTGTTTCTCTCCTGCACTAGAATGTAAACTGCAAGAAGCCAGGGAGTTTTGTCTGTTTTGTTCATTGCTGCATCCCTGCTGGCTAGAACAATGTTTGGCACGTAGAAGATGCTCTATAAATATTTGGTAAATGGATGCAATGAACTCATGGACATTTGTTTTTGCCATGGGAAGATCCATGTTGTTTTATGATTGTTGGCTGCCTACAAGAAATCACTTTCCCCCCCAACCCCTTTGAGTTGCTTATACCCCCATAGCAACATCCCTCTGGGTATGAGAGATGGGCACTTATGGGACATTCCTGTGGCTGGTCCCAATCCATTAAACTCCCCTGCAGTCTGATTGGTCCAAGTGGTCTAAGTTACATTGTGCTCATTAGAGGTTTTGCATGGTACACAACCCAGTGGTTTTAATTGGTTTAAGGTTTAATTGACACTCAGAGGGTTTTGTAGATGTAATATCCTCAACCTTGTGTATCAGGAATTGTGCTTAGCCACGAGCATTGGACACCACACACAGAGCGGTTTAAACTTTAAAAAGTTAGGGATTTGTTTTTCTTTCATAAAGCATGAAGTTGGAGGTGTGTTGTCTAGGGCTGGTATGGTAGCTCCACAGCATCTTTAGTGTTGTCCCAGGCTCCTTTTTTCTTTCTGCTCATCCATCCTCTGCCCACAGCTTCTAGACTCAGCCTTGTGGTTGTAAGATGGCCACTGAGGCTCCAGCAATCAAGTCAGTCTCCCAATAATTAAAAGGGTTAAGGCTAAGGGGAGCAAGGCAAAGGGGTGCATGCTCCCTAAGTCAGCCTTCCTTTGAAGTAATCTGATAATCTTTGATCTTAATTGGAGCATTTAACCCATTTATTGAATATATTTAATAAAATTACTAATATCTTTGAGTTTAAATCCATCATCTCACTATTAGTGTTTTATTTGTTTCACTTGTTTTTTGTTTTCTCTTTCCTCCTTTTTTGCTTTCTAAGCACTTTTTATTATTCCATCCCATTTCACTCATTAGTTACATATTCTTTTATTATTTTTTAGTGGTCACCCTGGAGATATAATATGTACCTTTGACTTATTAAAGTTTAATATAAATTAATATTTTTACCATTTTCAGGACAATGCAAAGATATTAGAACACTTTAATTAACTCCATGACTCCTCTCCCATCTCTTGTGCTCTTGTTGTCAGGTATTTTAATTCCACATGTATTTTAAACCTCACAAGACATTATTATTATTTTCTTATATATTATCAATTTTCATTTAGTTTTACCATATATTTTCCCTTTGCATTGCTCTCTATTCCTTCCTTCGTTTCCATGCTTTTACTTGGGGTCGTCTTCCTTTTGCTTTCTAGGTGTTCCCTTAATATCGGTTTGCTGGTGACAAAATCTCCCCATTGTTATTGGTTGGAAATGTCTTTATTTTGTCCTTGCCTCCTGTCTGGAGAAGCGGAGCACCCTTGGCTGCCAAGGTGGGGCCCCTGTGGAGCCAGGCTGTCCTGGGTACCACAGGCTGGAGAGAAAGTCCACCCCTGCTTTCTAGGATGAGGGAGGCATCAAGCAAAGCCAGTGTCTGACAGAAGTCAGAGGCAGGCATTTGATTCTGGCTTGGGCCAATGGATCAGATCTGGCTCGGGTCAGATTTTGGCAGGAGAGCTGCTCTTGGCGCCTCCTCTCACAAATCACCATCTCCACTGAGCAGCTCTGGTGTCCAGCCTCACTCTGGGCAGGTGGGGTGGGAAGGAGAATCACTGAGTGCACCCAGACGTCCACCTGCACACACAATAGGATAACTTTATCTGGCTTACTTCCTTCACAGGGCAAGTAAAACGCATTTTGTAAACTGCTCTTCCCTTGAATTCCTCAGATAAGCCTAAGGGCTGTGCGGATGGAAGTGAGTGGTCATCAGCGCCCCTGTCTCTGCCCAGCTCTCAGCAGCTGGAGTGGCTCTGGACGGATGTCTTAGACCCTCAAGGGGTCTGGCCCAATGTGAATTGGTAGCTGGCCCCAGGGATCTCAAAGTGAATGGGGCCGTTCAAGTCTTCTCCAGATGGTATCCCTCTGGCCTGGGGTCCCAGCCACCCAATCCCTACATCCTATACTCTGTGTCAAGTAAGAAAGCCACACCAGGGCAGAGGGTGGGATGGAGAGGCATTAGGCAGCGTCCTTCCCTCTCTTAAAATCACAGAAGCCCCACCTGCCAAGGTGAGTAACTGCGTATATTGAGGACACAGGAAACAAACAAAACAGAAACACACAGCTTACCTCTGTCTGGACCCAGAGCTCTCTCTAGAGCAGGAGGAAAGTTGGAATGCATTTCTGGTGGGCTGCCTGTGTTTGGTTATTTTTCCTACAGGCTAAAAAGAGAAGCCAAAAGCCTTTCCTTCTCTAAATGTTATTTTGCCAAGCAAAACAGAAATGTATTCTAGACCATTCCTTCTGTAAGGAACACTTTCCCCTTAGATAGCCCATGGCCCATGCTTTCACTGCTGGTCTCTGCTCAGATGCTACCTTGTCAGGGAGGCCTTTCCAAATACCCTACAGCTACTGTCACCCCCGTCACTGCTTACCTGAAACCCTGGCAATTCCCCATTCCCTTTCACCAGGCTTTGCTTATCATCTGCCTCCCCTCACTAGACTGTCAGCTACATGAGGGCAGAGTTGTGGGTATGTTTTGTCCTCTGCTATGTCCCAGGACCAAGAACAATGCTTGACACATGGTTGGTGTATGAATTATATATTGCTTCGTAACAAATGACCCACAAATTTAGTGGCTTAAAACGACAACGTTTACTGTCTTATAACTACTGTGGCCAGGAACCTGGATGCAACTTTGCTGGATCCTCTGGCTCAGCATCTCTCACTAGGCTGCCATCAACATGTCGTCCGTGGCTGCAATCTCATCTGAAGAACTGAGTGGGGAAGATCTGCTTCCGGCTCACAGGGTTGCTGGCAGGATTCAGTGTCTTGCAGGCTGTTAGACTGAGGGCCTCCATTTCTCGCTGGCTGTTGGCCAGTGTCCACCCTCATAGGACATCTCACAGTGGGGCAGCTCACCTCACCAGAATGAGTAAACAAGGAGAACCACAGAGAGTGCGAGCAAGGTGGAAGCTACTGTCTTTTGTAAACTAATGTTGGATGTGATGCCCCATCACTTTTGCTGCATTCTGTTCATTAGAAGCAAGTCACTAGGTCCAGTGCACACTCAAGGGGAGGGGATTACACAAGAATAGAGTTACCAGGAAATGGGATCATTGGGAGCCATTTTAGAAACTGCCAACCACATTTGATTTTCAATTAGTGTTTGTTGAATGGATGAATGAATGAATTTGGATAAATGCAGAGGGAGCGTAGAGACAGGTGGGAGCATTCTGGTGTTAAGAACTTGCCTCTTGAGCACACTGGAATGCCAGGGACCTGCGCGTCAAAGGGCTCGCAGGTCTCCACTGTCACTTGCTACGTTTTCAAGGTCAGTTAATTTCTACGCTGATTGCATCCTCCTCATTTGCTCACAAATGCACGTGTGATGCAACATACAAACAGGAGGGCAATTCATCCTTTAGAGAGATGAAGAAAAGAAACTGGCGAGTTACACACTGGGCTCAGAGGTCTGTGAATTGCTTTCAGAGGAAAGGCTGGGGGAATTTGTTAATTTTGGGAAAAGCACATTTTTTCCCACTTGCACAACTCAAATAAGTCTGAACACTCCCATGTTGGAATTTTCCAAACCATTTTCATTTCTCAGATGGAGAGGGGAAAATTTGGAGAAAACAAAGCCTTGTTTTTAGGGAGAAATCAGTTATATCTGTGGTGTACCTTTTTGTGTGCTCAGCTTGATCTCGCATCTTAGGGAGGAACACCCAGGATGGGACCCGACTAACAGCAGGGGGTAACAGTGGACCGCAGAGATCTTATTGCCTCATTTATGAGGCTCAGGTGCTGTGTGCTCTTAGAGCTGAAGAAGAGGGGCTTCATAGGGCTGATGTGGGCAGGGAGGGGTTCTAGAAATATGTGGGTTACAGCTTTACCTTTGAGTATGAAAAATGTGTGAATAGGAGGAGGGCATTCCAGGTGAGGAACAGCATGGGAGAAAAGGCACAGAAATGGGAATTGGTGTGTCATGATCATGGGCAGAGAAACAGGCCTGAATAAATGGAAGGTACATGGTAACGACTCAGAAAATAATGAGAGACTGCGGGCCATGACTTTTCTGAATTTAGGAGGTAGGATTAGCGGGAGGAGTCTTGGCAGAGAGATGAGGAAAGTACTCAGTTTTGGGGGTAATTAGCTCATCACTGGGCCCAGGGACGGGCAGCCCCAGGAATGGCTGTGGTGGGGCAGTGGGGAGAGGGGGGCTGCCATGATGCCCTCCTCCTGTCCAGGAGAAGCTGCTGAGAATACGAGTGGGCCTTGGATACTGCTGCCGAGGGAACAACAAAGTTCACCCTGACTCCTTGTGGTCTGCTCTGAGATCAGGGGGAAAACCCACAGGTGAGAAAAGGGCGGGTCATGCCAGAGCTTCCGTGTGACTCCACCTCTGCCCTCCCAGCTCCACCCATCACCCTTTCTCCTACCCCGGCCTCCTCTCCTGTCTCTGCTTTAGTTTTCTTCACCGCACTTACAGCCATCTGACACACTGTGTGTTTATTTATTTGTCTTGTATATGGTCTGTTTTCCCCACTGGAATGTAAGCTCCATGAGGGCTGGGATTACCAGAGACCAGAGCACCTGGCACGTGGTAGACACTCAATTAATATCTGTTGAATGGAAGAGTACTTGTTACAAAGTGAAAGCTTGGCTATTAGCCGGAGGACACGGGTGGTGGGGTCTGCTCCTTGCCCACAGCCGGGGCAGGTGCGCGGGCATATGTGTGCATCTCCACCTGCAGAGAAGAGCTTGCCCTTGCTGGGATCAGCCCCCACCTTGGCCTGGGCACCCAGGAAAGCTACAGGTGACACAGCCTCCCCCAGGGTCACACTGGGGTCCCCATGCTTTGACTGCCCCCAACAGCCTAATTTCCCACGCCTCTGAGTTTGGGGCATCTGCTGGCCTGGAGGCCTGCACCAGCCTGCCCTACCTCCCCGGATGCCCGTAGAAGTCCCATCTCCTCGGTCCCCTCCTGCCAGCCTCGACAGGTGCCAGGACCACCTCTGCGTGAGACCCTGGCTGGAAAGGACAGGCAGAACTGGGGTTTTCTCTTCCCCACATCCACCCCCAGCACCAACAAGCATCAAGAGAAAGGGTTGCTGGTGGTATTTCAGAGGCTCCATGACCCCGTAAAATATGCTTCATTTTTCTCAGAAAATGAACCATTTTTTTCCCTCTTATGTTTTCATATGGTGCCCAGAAGTCCCTGGATTTCCTGGAATTTATATGAAGAATTCCAGCTATTCTAGCCGTCGTTTTCGCACACATAGCTCCTGCCAACAGACTTTGGCCATCTGGGGGCAGCAGTGGGGGTGGGGTGAGCTCGCTGGAGCCCTAGAGATCCGGCGAGGGCTTCTCTGCTGACCCTGTGTGCACTCTTGAGTGCTTTTAAAGAACAGTTTTGGGGCTTCCCTGGTGGCGCAGTGGTTGAGAATCTGCCTGCCAATGCAGGGGACACAGGTTCGAGCCCTGGTCTGGGATGATCCCACATGCCATGGAACAACAGGGTCCGTGAGCCACAACTACTGAGCCTGCGTGTCTGGAGCCTGTGCTCCGCAACAAGAGAGGCCACGACGGTGAGAGGCCCGCGCACCACAATGAAGAGTGGCCCCCGCTCTCCACAACTAGAGAAAGCCTGCGCCCAGCAACGAAGGACAACACAGCCAAAAATATAAATTAAAAAAAAAAAAGAACAGTTTCATTGACATCTCATTGGCATATGATAAACTGCACTGAACAATGTGTTAAATTTTGACTGAATATACGAACCATGAAATCATCACCACCATCAAGGGAGTGAACCTATCTATCGCCCCCAAGGTTGCCTTGTGCACTTTACAGCACCCGCTCCTCCCTGGCAACCACTGATCTGACCCTTTCTTGTCTGGTTTCTTTCACTCAGCATCCTTCCCTTGAGATTTATCCAGCTGTTGTGTGTCTCAATAGTTCATTTTCTTTTATTCTAGGCTGTATTCCACTGTATGGGATATACCATGATTTGTTTATCTTTTCATCTTTGATGGACTTTTGTTTTCTCCACAGCTCTTGGGTATTATAAATAAAGCTGTTATGGGCTTCCCTGGTGGTGCAGTGGTTGACAGTCCGCCTGCCGATGCAGGCGGTGCGGGTTCGTGCCCTGGTCCGGGAGGATACCACATGCTGCGGAGCGGCTGGGCCCATGAGCCATGGCCGCTGAGCCTGCGTGTCCGGAGCCTGTGCTCCGCAGCGGGAGAGGCCACAACAGTGAGAGGCCCGCGTACCACAAATAAATAAATAAATAAATAAATAAATAAATAAATAAAAATAAAGCTGTTATGAACATTTGTGTCCAAGTGTTTGTATAAACATATATTCCCTTTCCTCCTGGGTAGTCACCTAGGAGAGGAGTGGCGGGTTAATCTGAAGGTATATGCCAAATTTTTAAAGAAGCTGCCACACTGGTTTCCAAAGTGGTTGTAGTATTTAACTTTCTCACCCACAGTGTATGAGAGTGTAATTTCCTCCACAGACTCACCAAGGTTGGTATGGCAGGTCTTTCTAATTGTAGCCATTTAATAGGCATGTAGTGATATCTCATTGTGGTTTTCATTTGAATTCCCTTCATGGCTATTGAAGTTGAGCATCTTTTCATGTGTTTATTTGCCAACTGTATTTCTTCCTGTGAAGTGTCTGTTCAAATATATTGCCTTCTCTCCCTTTTAAATTGGGTTCTTTGTTTATTGTTGAGTTTGAGGATTCTTTATACATTCTGTTTTCGTTTTTATTTATGTATTCATTTATGGCTTGCGGGATCTTAGTTTCCCGACCAGGGATTGAACCTGGATTCTCGGCAGTGAAAGCACAGAGTCCTAACAACTGGACCACCAGGGAATTCCCTATTCTGGATACAAGTGCTTTATCAGACATATGATGGGCCAGTGTTTTCTTCTGGTCTGTGGCTTGTCTTTTCCTGCTCTTAACAGTGTCTTTTGAAGAGCAGAAGTTTTTAATTTTGATAAAGTCCAATTTATCCACTTATTTTTTTATGGATTGTGCTTTGGTGTTATATCTAAGAAACCAAAGACCAACACAAAGTCATGAAGATTTACTCTTCTATTTACTCCTAGCTTTCCTCTAAGAGCTGTGTAGTTTTAGCTCTTATATTAAGGTCCATGATCCATTTGGAGTTAATTTCTATTAATGGTGCAAGGAGTCACTTTCCTTCCCCAGCGCCCCCTTCTCCTCTTCAGGTCTTCATTTTACCTATGTATAAATCCAATTGTTCCAGCATTATTTGTTGAAAAGGCTGTCCTTTCTCCACTGCGTTACTTTTGTCCTTTGTCAAAAATCAGTTGTTCAGGGCCTCCCTGGTGGCGCAGTGGTTGGGAGTCCGCCTGCCGATGCAGGGGACGCGGGTTCGTGCCCCGATCCCGGAGGATCCCACGTGCCGCGGAGCGGCTGGGCCCGCGAGCCATGGCCGCGGGGCCTGTGTGTCCGGAGCCTGTGCTCTGCAACGGGAGAGGCCACAGCAGTGAGAGGCCCGCGTACAGCAAAAAAAAAAAAAAAAAAAAAAAAAAAATCAGTTGTTCAATTATGCATAGGTTTATTTCTGGATTCTGGATTCTTTATTCTATAACATTGATTTATTTGTTTATCTTTGCACCAGTACTATGTTGTTTTTGTTACTACAGCTTTGTAATAATTTCTGAAATCAGGTGTTTTCACTGTGGATAAGAAAGTTAAATAGTACAACCACTTTGGAAAACAGTTTGGCAGTTTCTTTAAAAATTAGGCATATACCTGCCAGTAGTCCTCCAACTTTTAATCTCTTTTTCAGGGTTGTTTTAGGTATTCTAGGTTGCTTGTATTTCCATATGGATTTTAGGATCAGCTTGTGAATTTATATACTTTAAAACGCATGTCAAATTTCTGACTTGGGTTGTTTGAATCTACAGCTCTTAGATGTTTTACTTTACTTCCTCCCTGAGCTCCTTCCTTCAGAGGAGCTTCAACCTCCTCTGTCATGTGGAGATGATAATTCCTGCCTTGCAAAGCAGTTGGGAGGTTCATATGGGCTAATACTGTAAAACTTCTGACACAGTTCCTGGAGCATAGTAGAACCAAGAGATGTCCGTTCTTTTATACCTTGTAATATGACAAAACCTTGCATTTTTACTCCTAACCTTCCTTGTAGAATTCCCTCTGTCATTTTTGGAAATTTCACTATTGCATACTGCCGTGAATGTGACTTTTTTTTTTGTCCTTCTCTCTTTTAAGTGGCCTCAGAAACAATGTATTCAGGAACTGTTTAGTTTGAATCACCAAGACAAAATCTGGGCTTAAGCTCCAGCCCTTAACCTGTTAACTTCCACAGTCAAACTCTTGACTGAATTCTTCCTCTCTAGGTTTGATTATCTCCAAAGTTCTGAGCTCCAGCCTATTAGTTAGGAATGTGTTCAGTTGCAAGTAACAGTGAATTTGGCTAATGATGGTTTAAACAAATAGGGGTTTATTTCACTCAAGTAACAAAAAGACTGGAGGTAGGAGGTTGCTTGCATTGGTTCAGATGGTAAACAATATGACTGGAAAACCAGAGGGCTTCCCTCTTTTTGATCTGCCATGCTTAATCTGAAAGCTTTCACCCTTGAGCTGTTTTCTCGTGGCCATAAGATGGCTGCCAGGGCTACAGACCACACTTCACTTTAAGGCAGGAAGAAGGATGTGGGAAAAGTAGAAATTTTCTCAGAATACTTCCTCCCCCAGTAGACTCCTGCTTATTTTACATTGCCGAGAATAGGCTTACATGGCCACCCTTAGCTGCAGGGGAGTCTGATTCTGCAGGGAATAGAATTTGTGTGATTCATCACTAGGGCTGGACACATTCTCACCCTACAAAAAGCTGGAGCTCTAGTGTCAGAGAAGATATTAGGATATTAGGAGAATGGATATTAGGTAGGCAATGGACAGTGCCTTTTACGCTTAGTTTTCTTACCTGAAAATGGAGATAATAATGAAATTGTTATGGGATTGGATGAGGTGATGTGTATAAGGTGCTTAGCGCCTGGCCCATGTTAAGTGCTTAATAAAAGGTATATTATTATTATTATTCTGCCACGCTGAGTGGCATGCGGGATCCCAGTTCCTCAACCAGGGATCAAATCCTGCAGTGGAAGCGTGGAGTCTCAACCACTGTACTGCCAGGGAAGTCCCAGTATACATTATTTTCATTACAATTATTATCATCCTTGACAAGGTCCAAAGAATTCCTTCATTGCTCATAAAACCCATTTGGTCCCCAGTGAAGTTAGCTCCTCCCTTTGGGCGTGAAATCCTTCCTACTCTTCGTCCTCCTCTCCTGACCACAAGGCATTGTTGTAGCAGATATTTAAGAGCATCTGGCATGTTCTGGGCAGTGGTGTTGTCACAGAGAACAAGGCAGATAGCTCCAGCCCTCATGGGAAACAGGCAATAAAAAACAAATAAACAAACAAGGGTGATTACAGTTAGTGATGAGTGGTACACAGGAAATAGAGTGGAAAACTGCAGGGCTTGGAGGAAGCCTCTTGGATAAGACAGTCTGGGAAGGCCTCTCTGAGGACCCCATTTGAACTGAGGCTTCAAGGATGAGCTGGAGCCTCCAAGGGAAGTGTGTTTATTCCAGGCCAAGAAAGCAGCAACAGCAAAGTTCTAGAGATTTGAAAGGGTTGGTGGACTTGAGGAGGCTGGAAGAGGGTCAGACTGCCCAGAGCTCCGTGAGAGTGGAGGAAGAGAAGGTAAGAGATGCTGCAGGTGAGGGCAAGCAGAGGCAGGCTTCGTCAGCCATGGTAAGGAGTGTAGATTTCATTTTAAGTGCAATCATTTTAAGATTTCATTTTAAACCAAAGTGTTTAGGATGGGAGGGAAGTGATCTAAGTTTTTAGCTGATCACTCTGGCTGCTCATTCATTCAGTCACTCATTCAAGCATTGAGTGCCAGGCAATGTGCTAAATGTCAAGAATAGAAATAAAGCAGTGAACAAAACAGAGGACTATCCCTGTCCTTGTGAGTGACCACCATCCAGTTTTCCAGGGACTTCCTGGGACATGGTCATTTCAGGGCTAAAATAAGGACAGTCCTAGGCAAACTGGGATGGCCATGATACACAGAACATACACTATCCCCACTAGAGATGAAAAATAAGCAAACAAATGAGTGAATTGTATCTCTGGTTTGATAGTGATAAGACAGGGGATCTGAAAGTTTGGGTAAGAGGTGATGTTTTGGATAAGGTGGCCAGGGGAAGTTTTCCTGGGAAGGTGAAGCAAGGGGATTAGCTGTAGGAGTTTTGGGAGCAGCATTCCAGGTAGAGGGAGCAGCAAGTGCAAAGGCCCCGAGGCCACTGTGTGCCTGACAGTGTTTGCAGAGCAGTAAGGAGGGCCCTGTGGCTGGAGCAGAATGTGTGAGGGCCAGAGTATTAGGGAGTGAAGTCAGAGAGGTGGGAAAGTGAGGGCAGGTCATGCAAAGCTTTGTAGACCATTACAAGGACTTTGCTTTGCTCTGAGCTGCGAGCCATCACGGGTTGGGAGCAGAAGGGTGGCATGATCTGATCTACTTGTAAGTATCACTGTCATTGCTGTGTTGAGAGAAGACTGAGGGGGGCAAAGGCACAGCAGGGAGAGCCGTTGTGGGCTATAGCAGTCATGCATATAACCCCCCAGCTGGGGGTCTAGACCAGGGAGGGGCATGTTTTGGAGGCAGTACCATGTTGGTGGGTTGAGTGTGGTGAAGAGGGGGTAAGGGAGAAAATGGGTGAAAGGTGATCCTCTGCCTTTTGTCTGAGCAAGAGGGTAGAAGAGGGGACCACTGCTGAAGTCAGGTTTGGGGTGGAGGCAGGGAACCGGGAGTCCCAGTTGGAGAATGTGTGAGATCTGCAAGTGGAGATGCTGGGGGGAGATGGGCTGTGGGAACTCAGGGGGGGCTTGAACTTAGGGGACGACTGGGGACTGAAATCTAAGTTAAGAATCCTTAGCAAATGCATAGCATTTAAGGCTGTGGGGATGGGTGTTCCTTAGGAAGGGAATGTAGAGAGAAGAGATTGAAACGTTGCTCCCAATTCTTTGCTCCATGGTAATACATACCATTGCCACTATTTCATCATGAACATAACCCCCCTTGACTTTGGGCCATGTGACTTATTTTGGCCAATAAGATGTTAGCAGATATTATGCTTTCGTAGTTTGGCTTGGACGTCATGCTTCTGTCATTGCCAGAAGAACATACCCTAGGGAGTAGGACACCTCAGCCTAGCCTCAGGATAAGACACATGGAACAGAAGTGGCCCACAGTTTACAACCTCAAGCAGAACTGCAGCTGGCCTGCAAGTGCTGAGGAAGAAAGAAATGCTTGTAAGTATAAGAAATGCCATAAGTATTTTGTGGGTGTTTGTTATGCAGTGTAAGCTACCTGACACACTTCGCTTCAGCCTCTTGTGCCCATTTTTAATGAACTCCAGCTCTCCTCCACATTGGAACAGCCTATAACCTCCCAGCTGCCAAATCTTTCCTTTTCTCATCCAAGATCTTCAAATCCTATCCCCTTGGACTTTGCTCAACAAGGTGAGGCGGTGAGAATAGTGCTTTGTTTCTAGCAGTCATGACTTGCCAGCGCTCAGCCCTCCCGCGGGCCTGGAGCACTTCTTACACATTCGCATTGAGTCCTAACAACCTCATGTGGCAGATGTTCTTGCCGTCATCTTGCTGAGGAGGCAGCCAAGGTTCAGAGAGGAGAGTCTTGCACTCGGTCCCACAGCTGGAGGCGAGACAGGAGCCCAGCAGCTGAGACGGAAGCCTTCCTGGGGCCAAGCAGAAATCAAACACTGGCATTCTGGGAACAGGGTGGAGGGGAGACTTGTTTTTCGCTGAATAACCATTTGTTCCTTTGGAATTCTGTGCCACATGCATGCATTATCTATACACACACACACAAACACACACACACACACACACACACACACACATGCACGTGCATATACACACAGCCCAGGAATAATCAGCAATATTAACACACTTTAAAAAATCCATTTGTTTTGGGGGATGGGAAAGGGGATTCCGGGAAGCACATTTTTTATTTCCAGTTCTGTCCAAGGGAGGAGACCTGAGGTGCAGTATCCCACAGAGGCCTCTCTACTTCCAGTTCTGATTCCACCCCTCCAGGCCTTCCTTTGGATGGAGAATTAGGAGCTGGAAGCATTGAAAGTTCTAGAGGAGAAGAGCCCCACTCTGAATGCGATTCTGCCCTGCCTTGTGTGAACACGCTTCCTGGGGGTCTGAAACTTTTGGGGTGCTGGCACTCTCCTTTCCTGGCCGCAGGGTCAAGAGACCGACACCTACTAAGGTATCAGCCTGGAGAGACCCCACCTGAGAGATCAGCCCCAAGTCTCCCCCCTTGAGCCCTGACACCCCTCTTTGCATGGATATGCCTGCTAGTAATAGCAACCCAAATTGAGTGTGGGTGCTTTTGTTTTTAAATCCATAAAGTCCACATCTGTTCACAGACAGTTTCCTCTGTCTCTTAGCCTTTGGCTTTCCATCTATGAAAAGGGGTGATGTGCTTGTTGTGTGAGGGAGAGGGGAGTGGGGTTGAGTGGGAGAAGGGTGAGTTCCACAAGCTGCGGCCTGAGAGGTTCCTAGGAGGGAGGGTGGATGATTAGAATCTTTGGGGGACACGGCAGTAGTTGTAACAGTAGGAAAGCTGAGTAGTTTGAAAAGGTGAGTTCACAACGGCCATAGCTTTGTTTCTGTTTGTTTGTTTGGTTGGGTCTGGTTTTGGTCGGGATATGCCAAAGTATTTGAAACTTCTAGTAACTTAAAGGAAGATGTGAGCTATGAAACACATGTGGCTGAAGAGAAGACTGCTGGGGCAACAGGCTGGCAGGTGGGACGGGAACGGGCCGCATTTGCAGTTGCAGAAAAGAGAAACTCTTCTTTCAAGCCTGGGTCCCAAGAGGCCCGGACAATTGGGGTAAACTCGGAGGATCAGACTTGCAGACAAAACCTGCATCTGCATTTGAAACAGGATCGCAGGGGCTCTTCAGGAAGGCTTCCGGCGGGCTCTGCAGCTGACGGGCTCCTGCGGTTCCGATAATATCCCAGAAAGCCCAATCAGAGGGCTCCGGCTCAGATGGCGGACCCTGGGTGTCCGGGTGCAGGAGGGGCCCCCAAAGAAGCCCTGTGCCCAGAGCTGGAGTGGGAGGGTGCCGGCGAATGTCCCCGGGTTTGGCTATTTGGCTCAAGGTCACCCCCAAACGGGATTGGAATAAACCCTCCTTGTTTGCCTCTCGCCCGGGCTAAGCCCCGGGTCCCCTTGGGTGTCTTCCAGGACGCCAGGCGCGGCGGCTTACAATTGCGCTCAGACGACAGATGGCGCGCGGGGCGGGGCGGGGCGGGGAGGGCGCCGGCAGGTGCGCGGGGCAAGGGGCGGGGGAGGGGGGACGCGCCGCCGCTGCGCCGACCGCCCCGCTGAGCTCTCAGTGGACTGCAGCCCGCCCGCTGCAGGCGCCCCCCAGCCCAGCCCCGACGACCGTAACCGAATTCTCGGAGCACCCCGACCCCACCCCCGACCCCGGGCTCGGCCACGCGCCAGCCGGGCTCGTGCATCCCCGTGCGCCCGGAGCTCCCGGTTGGCCGGCGTAAGGGCCAGCGCCGCGTGTGCGCTGGGGTACACGTGCACGCATGGGCGCACACACACACACACACGCTCACGCGGGGCTCTGGGCCAGTGAGTGCTTGCAGAGGTCCCAGGTGTGGCGATGCCAGTGCCGAGAGCACAATGGCTTTCTTCCCTGGCACGCACGCCGACCTCGGAGAGAAGCGGCGATTGGCTTGAGTGCCGCCGAGCTCAGTATCAGAAGCCACGTAGCTGGTAGATCAGACAGGGCAGCGACACAGAGGGCCCGAATCGGAGTTGGGAGGCCCGCAGGCTGGCCCCGGCTCTGCCTCGCGGAGGGGCCAAGCCGTGGGTTCGCAGAGCACCTCCTCGTGCGTTCGCCTCTCCCCTCTCCGCTACGGCCCGCAGGCCCTGGCAACTTCTGTTACACGCCCCTCCCCTCTCTGTGCTTTGTGCTCCTTCCTGAAAAAAAGGAACCTGAACCCGCCAAGGCAGGTAACCCACAGCAGCCCTTTCTGTCCATCTCCTCAGGCGCGAAGCTTTCCTGAGGTCGGGGAGGCACTTTGTGAGCTAAGCGGAGTGTTAGGTCCTTGGCGGGGTGGGGGTGGGGTCTCCCGAATCCTCAGGAGACACTGAGCAGTTGGGCAAGTGCATCGCAGATGGAGGCAGGACCCAGCGCAGGATGAGCCAGGACCCCTTGTTGTTGAGGAGCTCACAGCAGCCTGGTGATGTGGGTCTGTGAAAGTTTAAGGGGTGCGTGTGTGAGAGAGAGAGACTTTGAGAGGGGTGTGGTGTGTCCCAGCAGGGCCTCTTAGAGGTGCCACCATGACCTCCCTCCCTCACTCCCCTTTGCCTTGTGGACAAGTATTAATGAACATTACACAACAAAAGAAACAAAAGAAACACCCGAGGCACTTACTTTGGAAGGAATTCCTCCCTGTAGTAAAGGCATATTGGGCTTTGAGGTCCTCAGTAGCCCAGACCCCTCTATGGAGGGGGTCCCCAGTGAGAGAGGAAGTCCCTTGTGATGGTTACAGCTCCTGTCCGCCCTTTCTCTAATAGCCCCAGGGTTCTGTGTCCTTGCAGCTATTACACCTAAAACATTATAATGTCTGCCTCCTTGCTTTCTTGAACTATCTGTGTCTGTCCTGTCTATGTATATGTTATACATAATGATACATGTGTATTGCACATACAAAGTGTGATATATATCTGTGTATGTATGGCTTATCTAACCATGGAGAAGTTATTTTACTAGTTTAGCTCTGATTGTGAGCTTTCATTTTTTTTTTTTCCCTTTAAAGCAACACAAAACACCTTGTTAGAAGAACACTCTGGTAATTCTGCTATGTAGAATTCTGCTGTGAAAGGAAAATTCAACATTTTTCTGGTGTAGTATTTCCCAGGCTTTGTTGTTCGCACACCACCTTTGTGATTTCTGTCATAGCATGTATTGCCCATTATATTATATACTTAAGAGGTTTCTGTAAATTCTTTTGCTTTTTAAACTAAATTCATTTTAAAAGGATATTTTAGAGGTGATTCTGGGGACATGGTAACTTGAATGTGATTCCCTTTCCATCCATTTCCAAATGAATTTATCTCTCTCTCTCAAGCTAAACAGTTGTAGGTACCAGTGGAAAGAATGAGGCATAGATGTTCTCCCCAATCAGTTCGTCAAATACTGGGGAGCCTTGAAATGTCCAAGAAAAGGTGGAGCCTGGCGAGAGCTTGCACCCCAGAGATCTGTGCATGTCCAGAGGAAGGCTGACATTGGGTCAGATGACACCTGGACCCCTCATCCCAGCAACTAAGAAGTTGTTGAATCAGTGGGCTTAGTTCCCTTGTTCCTGAGTCTGGAGATACCAAGGAACCCAGACCAGGAAAGCATCTTCCAGGTACCCCCACAGGAGATGGGCAGTATGCCTGCATCTGTGCTGCCTTGATTAGGACAGAGCTCTTTGCCCTGTTTTCCACCAATAGAATGCCCATCCCTTAGGCTGCTAATTACTGTCTATTCTCATTATTCTAGGATTCTGTATTTGCAAATTCACATACTTGCTAAACTTTCTTTGTAACCCCAAAATCAATTTTGCAAAGTACAATACATATAGGAAATGCAAAACGTACAGCTACTGTGGAAGATAGTTTGGCAGTTTCTTACAAAACTATACATACTCTTATCATACGATCTAGCAATTGCCCTCCTTGGAATTTACCCAAATGAGTCGAAAGCTTATTTTTACCTAAAAACCTGCACATGGGTGTTCATAGCAGCTTTACTCATAATTGCCAAAATTTGGAAGCAACTAAGTAGACGAATTTCCTTGAGTAGACAAATGGATAAAATAAACTGTGGTTCATCCATACAATGCCATATTATTCAGCACTAAAAAGAAATTAACCATCAAGCCATGAAAAGACATGGAAGTACCTTAAAGCATATTACTAACTGAAAGAAGCCAATAGGAAAAGAATCATACTGTATGATTCCAGCTATGTGACATTCTGGAAAAGGCAAACAATGGAGACAGTAGAAAGATCAGTCATTCTGAGTGGATCGTGGGGAGGGAGGGAAGGATAAATAGGTGGAGCACAGAGGAGTTTTAGAGAGGTGAAACTATTCTACACGATACTGTAATGAGGGATATATGTCATTTTACGTTTGTCAAAACCCATAGAATACGCACCAAGAGTGAACCCTAATGTAAACTATGGACTTCTGTGACAATGATGTGTCAACGTAGGTGCATCAGTTGTAGCAGTCATAGCAAACGCAGCACTCTGGTACCAGATGTTGACAGTAGGGAGGCTGTGGGTCGGGGCCCCGGGGGCGTATGGAAGCTCTCTGTACTTTCCACTCAGACTTGCTGTGAACCTAAAATGGCTCTAAAAAATAACTATCCATCTATCTTGGATTAAAAAAATCAAAGTTATATAATAAACTGTCTAAAAAGCAATGGAGAACTGAAAAATAAAGAAACTGAGTATTCATCTTACAAACGAGAAAAGCAAATAAACCAGAAAAAGTCAGATACTACATTCTGGTTTAAAAAATAAAAGAAAGGAATCAAGAAAAGGGAATCTAAAAAGATAAAAGCTGAAATTAATGACATAGAAACAACAACAAATATGTCAAAGGAAAAATAAACCTCAGAATGTGTTTTTTGAAAAGATGCATGAAATAGATAAACTCTCCACGCACTTGATCTTAATCCTTAGTCCAAAGGGAGAGAAAGGGCAAAACCAAACATGATTAAGAATGAGAAAGGAGACATAATTACAGATGAGATTAAAAATAATTATAAAGAATACTACATGCAAGTCTTTTAACAACAAATTTGAAAACTTACAGAAAATGGCTGTTTCTCTGGAAACATAAATTTCCAAAATTGGCCCTATAGAAGAAGTAGAAAATATGAAAAGGCCAATTACCATACATGATGGGAAATGTGATAAAAGACTTACTACTGAAAAACACTCTAGTAGCAGATAGGTTGATGGTTGAGTTTTTTCTTACCTTTAAGGAAAACCAGGCCATAGAAAAAGTTGGAATGTTTCTAATTCATTTAATAAAGTAAGTTGTATTAGTCAGGTTCTGCTGCAATAATGCTGCATAACAATTTTTAAAAAATCTCAGTGACTTCCAACACAGGCTAAGGTCTGTGGGTCAGCTATGGGTTGGCTGGGCTTGGTTAGGCTTGGCTTCAGGCTACAGTCTGGGTTTAGTTCTGGTCCATATGTTTTCTGATTTTGGGACGAATGATTCCCAGGGAAACGTTTTTCTCAAGGAGGAGGATAGCATGGGAAGGAGGCAAGTCAAACCAGGGATGAATGTGACATGCTGTGTTTGCTCACATTTCACTGGTCAAAGCCACTCACATGGCTAACGGCAATGGGGTGACCATGTCTACTCCTTCCTCACTGAAGCCTTGGCAAAGGTGGTAGGGAAGGTGGAAGGGGAGAACTGTGTACAGATAGTACTATTTACTTGCCAGTATAAGTTGAATACCAAACTTTACTATTTTATTTTATTTTATTTTATTTTGGCCACGCAGCGTGGCATGTGACATCTTAGTTCCAAGATGAGGGATCCAACCCATGGCCCCTGCAGTGGAATCGTGGTGTCTTAACCACTGGACCTCCAGGGAAGTCCCCCAAACTTTACTTTTTAATATAAATGCAAAAACTCTAAATAAAATATTAGCAAATAATAGAAATATCTCTACCTTGACCTGAGTGGTGGGTATGTAATTATTTGAGGTATTCACTTAGGATTTGTGCTCTTTTTTGTAAGTGTGATATTCTTCAATAAAAAGCCTGAGTGTATACTAGAAAATTAAACACAAGACCAGACAACTGACAGACCTACGAGCAAAGAATAAATGGTTTGTTATTGAAGGTCACTGAATTTTTTAAACAGCTTCCTAAAAGGTAAGCTTCATGAGATCAGAGATTTTGTGTTTTATTTGTTGCCGTGGATCTAAACAATGCCCTTGACATGGTAAGCTATCCATAAGTATTTGCTACAGATAACCAAAATATCAAAAGAATAATGTATTTTGACCAAGTAGATTTTTTTTTTCTAGGAATAAATATCAGGAACTCCATTCAACATAATTTATTATATCAGCAGGTTAAAGGGGAAAAATTGTAGGCTCATATTAATAGATACTGCAAAGGTCTGGTAAAATTCAACAACTGTTCTAAAAAATTTTCATAATAAACTTGAAATAGAAAGAAACTGCTTAAATATTTCAACAGACTATTCACCAAAATCCAATAGGAAATGCTATTCTACGTAGTGAATCACTGAGATAATTTCAATTAAAGTAAGAAACTTGACAGGGGTACCTACTATCATCATTGCTATCCAACATTGCTTTGGAGGCTCTAACAAATGCAATAGTACAAGAATATGAAATAATTGCTATAAACAATTAGAAAAGGAGAACTAAAACTATCTTTTTTTCTTTCTGTTTATGTTATAGTTCACCCAGAAAATCCAAAGACTAGGAAAAAACCTGCTGGAATTAATAGGATAATTTGGCAAGTGTTTTAGTAGGTGATACATATGTCAGAATAGCCTTTCTTTATTTTAGCAATAAACACATAGATATAGAAGTAGAAAAAAAATTTCAGTACAAGGGTGGCAAAAGATATATGGTGACTAGAATAAATTTAGCATGACAAGCACAAGGTCTATTTATAGGAAAATCTGAAATCTTATTTAAAGACGTTCTTAGTTGAGAAGGCAATATTATAAACTATCAATTCTTCCAAAATTAATATATAAATTAAAAACTTTAAATTTCCATAGTAATTTTTGAATTGGATAAAATTATTGTAATGATTATGAAGAATAGTATAATGCCTGAGAATTGGCCAAAAGGTTAATATCTATAATATGATAACAGCTCTTACAAATTGATAAGTAAAAGATGACCTAATTTTTTTAAACAAGGGCAAAGTTTATGAAAAGGAAGTTTAGAATGTCCAAGAAGCAAAAGAGAATATACTCAAAATACCAGCCATCAAGGGACTGCAAATTAAACTAAAAATGAAATAATACTTTTCGTTTATTTGACAAGAAAAATTTTAAAGGTACAGCATTGATTGCTGGAGGAGATTCAGGAAAGAGGTACTATCATACAGCCCTGGTGGAAATGTGAGTTTTGGGGAATATAACATGTATTAAAATAAAAATATAGCTCCTCTTTGACCAGCA
Source organism: Mesoplodon densirostris (assembly GCF_025265405.1). Lineage (NCBI taxonomy): Eukaryota > Metazoa > Chordata > Mammalia > Artiodactyla > Ziphiidae > Mesoplodon > Mesoplodon densirostris. The sequence goes on along the minus strand of NC_082665.1, from coordinate 152,017,207 downwards.
ACCTCACTCCTGAGCGTCTTCCCCTTAGTTATTAAACCATGGATGTATAAAGATACATATACAAGGATGCTTATAGCAGCATTGTTTACGAAGGGCAAGAATCAGAATCAGTGTGAATGTTCATCAGTGGGCTAATGGTTGAAAGAATTGGGACACATCCATGCCATAGAATATACATGGTACATACAGCTTCTAAAAGAATGGATTAGGGCTATAGCAGCGGACTTGGAGGAATTTCCAAGAGGTAGTTTTTTTGTTTTTGTTTTTGTTTTTTTTGCGGTACGCGGGCCTCTCACTGTTGTGGCCTCTCCCTTTGCGGAGCACAGGCTCCGGACGCGCAGGCTCAGCGGCCATGGCTCACGGGCCCAGCCGCTCCGCGGCATGTGGGATCTTCCCGGACCGGGGCACGAACCCGTGTCCCCTGCATCGGCAGGCGGACTCTCAACCACTGCGCCACCAGGGAAGCCCCTAAGAGGTAGTTTTAAATAAGTAAAGCGAAATGCAGGACAGCATATACAACATGATTACATTTTTGTGGAGCAAACAGTGCCAAAGTCCTTTTATGAATGAAATTTAAAAAAAAAAGAAAAGAAAACTAGCATGATTTTGCAAATAAAAAAGTAAAACGGGAAAGAAAGAAAAACGCTTTTGTCCCTGATAATAGTCAGACGCGTTTATCTACACCCAGTTTATCTCTGCTGAGTATCTGGAAAGATAACAAAGCAGTGTAAGCCAGAGTTGTCATTTGCAGGGTATATGCTTGGATTGATCATCTTTAATTCAATAAGATTTGCTAATGACTGAGATTTTCCTTGGTCCATTCTAATATTTAGAAAGGTTAATCCCAACAGGTTTACTTAAAGCACACTCCCTATCCCAATCCCTGCTTTCCTCCCTACAATGTAAAATGCGAAGCCCTTTTTAATGGAAAAAAAAAAACTGAAAAGGAATCTATATTTTCACCATAAGTAGAAAACTAGATACAGTTAAAATAAATAGAAGGTAGCATAAAAAATTAAAATAGTAAAATCAAAATGAAGTTATATAACTCCAGCTGCTACTGCCAGCAGATGGCTTGGACCCAAGGCTCAAGCTCAACCTGTAATAAAGGAAGATTAAAGTCATTAGAGAGGTGTTAAAGGCCCACCAGCACCAAACTGAGACTTTCTATGCTCTGGTATTAAAGAACCGAAAGATAACTGCAAAGAATTATTTCGGTGCCTGCTTAAGTCTCATCTGATGTCCTGCTCTTGTGCCACCTAAATTCCCTCGTGTCACAGCTCCAGCACTTGGGCAAATGCTGATTTAGTCTAATCTTCATTTCTCCAACGGGAAAATCAACCCCAGGAAAGATGGGTGTCTCATGCAAGGTCAAACACCTGGACGGTAGCATGTCCTGCCTACCAGGCTGGCTCTTCCTTAAGAAGCAAAAAAAGAGATGACATTCAGTTCTATTCTGTGCTGGTTGTGGAAAATAACGCCCTACTCTTTTCCTTTCAGTCACTTAGAAAAATAATCTTATTGCCATGAAAATGAAAACAGACGTTCAAAGGGTAGCATGGACTATGTAAAGGTTCTCAGAAGAGAAAAATGTTCATCAAGAAACCATTTAAAGTGCTTTGTCTTGTTTCTCAGGGCGGAGAAGGAATTTAAGAATAGAACTCACAGAAGCAAGGGTTCCAAACGGAAGACAGCGGGCGGGTAATTACAACGTGATGGATAATTACGGCTTTCCAGGAAGCGCCTAAATTACAGGGCAAGTGTCAGGTCCATGCTGCTTCCTCCTGAGAAGAATAATACCGGCCAGAAAAATCAAGTGTGGCTGGTAGGCATTTGAAACCTGGGCACACCTGGTCCAAGGCAAGACAGTTTTGTGTCAGGGGCTCGCTCCTGCCGCCCCTTGTCTGGGGGGTTGAAGCGGCGCTATCACTGACGCCCCCCTCCCTTCCCTGACCCATCTCCATAGTAGGGTGGGGCCCTTCACCAGTCCCCTCCCGGCCTTCTCCTTAGCTCCAAGAGAGATGAAATGGTGAGAAAGTCAACACTGATGAGGTCATGGAGAACAGGCGGCCATGAAATAGCAGATTCTCGTTCCCCTCTCCTCTGTACAATGGCAACCTTTCATTCCCTTGGAAAAGTCCACCACGGGCCCTGGTGAAGAAATGGTCTTCCCCAGGACTTCTGTTTACTCAGCTCTTGCCTGGGAGGCCAAGCCTGGCTGACACAAATGCCATCTTTTTAAGCCACACTGACCTTAAATTGTCAGGGTGGAAAAATAAGAGTTTGTGTGAGGGGATCCCGCAGGGAAGGTCCATGGAATTTTCCTGCAGCCATTTTGACTGCAACTGCAGCAGCTGTCAAACACACATTTGTTTTGATGCGGGGCTGTTTTGACTCAGCCTAAAACCCAACCATTAATCTTTAGGCTTAAAAGAAATAGGCCAAGTACAGAGACGTCCCTATCCAGCTCTTGAGCCTCACCCCTTGGGTGGGGTGAGTCAGGAATGGAATAAGAGTTATAAGAGTCTGTTTTACACATTGATTAATGATTTTAAGAAAATGTTTTACACTTTTACATAACCTATCAAAGTGTCAAGAAAGTAGCATCAGAATGTCCACATCAAAACATCTTGCTTCTCATCCAGCCCCACTCTTGCCCTTCCACAGGGCACCCCCTTTCTCATATAGCCTCCTCTGTTGGTTTTTGTCCCTGCTCCAGCATAAACTCCTCAGGGGCAGGCACCACTTCTTCTGAATAGCAAACAGTAACAGCTGCTTAGTGCATGCTTATTTGACTAACAGAATAAAATATACTTACATTCATCTGGGACTTTACCCACATCTCCAGAAGAAAAGATAATAAGTGAAGATCTCTAGACCAGTGGTTTGTTCAAACTCTTTGATCACTATCTATAACAAAAAATTTTTCAAGCATTCTATACTACAATCCAGTGTAGTATAACCTCTCTCTCTCTCACACACACCCACACTTGATACAAAAGTCTGGTAGAATAAAACTTACATTTACCATGTGCAGGTGCACTTTGCTATTTTCTATTCTATGCTATTTTGTTCTCCCTGATTTCATTTTCAAAAATGCTTGAACATTCTGCATTCAGTTGATTTACCCAATAGATGTTGACCCACAATATGAAAACACCACTCTTGACTTTTGCTGGACCCATTCCTGACAGCTCTCAGCAGGGCATCCGCCGCGTGGATCATTGCTCAGGGCTCACTCACCTCCCTGAAGGTACATAAGCAGGAGCTGCACTGTGTGCTTCTGAGCTTGGGCCCATGATGGCTCCCATCCTCACTGGCCAGGTAGCTGGCACTCAGTTGACTTTATGGGATAGGTGGATAGGCTGAGTGTTTTGTGCCAATGTAGAGCTCAGGCCTGGTATGCCAGTCAGGGTGCAGCTGGGAAAAGGGAAACCACACAGGTATTTCAACAGAGGGGAATTTATATAGGGAATTGCTAACACAGTTGTTGAAAGGCTGGCAAAGCAAAAAGGCATCATGAGGTAACTCAGAGGTAAAGTCAAGCAGTTAAGTGGCTCCTAATCTGGCTGATTTGCTGCACATCCATAGATTTGCCTGCTAAAGGGACAATGAGATTTAGACAAGTGGATTTAGACAGTTTATTTCTCACAGCACAACAGGTCTCATGAGCTTCCTGTTTGCATCCATTTCTCTTGTCCTGTATTCCACATTCTGTCCAGTGCAGTGGAGTGACAAAGAGAGAGTGATAGAAAAAGAGCAAGGGGAGAGCTCCCTGCAGGGACATAGAGAGGGCCTGAGAGAGGGCAGGAGGCCACGCTCGGCCACCCAGGGCCCCGTCTGTGGCCTCTTCCTTCCTGCTACAATCCCTACCTGCCCTCACCTCAGGGCTCATCCTCGCCCTCTCTGTGCTCCCACTTCTCAGTCCCTGATTTTTTTTTTAAACCACTCTATTGAGGTATGATTGACATGGAAAAGGCTGTACATATTTCATGTATATACACCTTGATGAGCGGAAAGTACACACCCATGAAACCATCACCACCATCAGGCAATAGACATATCCATCATCTCCCAAAATTTCCTCCTGACTCCTTTATTATTATTTCTATTGTTATTATTATTGTTATTGTTATGTGTGTGGTAAGAACACTTAGCATATACTGCATTGTATACTTACAAAATACAAAATTCTAAGTATACAGTGCAGTATTGTTAGCTATGGGCACTATGCTGTCTAGTAGATCTCCAGAACTTATTGATCTTGCATACTTGAAACTTTATTCCCTTTGACCATCACCTCCCCATTACTCCCTCTCCCACAACCCCTGGCAACTACCATTTTACTCTCTGCTTCTATAAATTTGACTATTTAGATCCTACCTATAAGTGAGATCATACAGTATTTATCTTTCTGTATTCAGCTTATTTCACTTAACTTGATGACTTCAAGGTCCATTGTATTAGTCAGGGTTCTCCAGAGAAACAGAACCAACAGGAAATATATAGATACATATAAGAGGACATTTATTATGGGAATTGGCTCATGTAGTTATGGAGGCTGAGAAGTCCCACAATCTGCCATATGCAAGGTAGAGAACTAGGAAAGCTGGTGGCATAATTCAGTCCAAGTCTGAAAGGCTGAGAACCCAGGGGCCACTGGTGTAAGTTCTGGAGTCCAAAGGCCCAAGAACCAGGAGCTCTGATGTGCGAGGGCAGGAAAAGCTGAATGATGTCTCAGCTCAAGAAGAGAGAGCATATTAGCCCTTCCTTCACCTTTTTGTTCCAATTGGACCTTCAATGGATTGGATGCTGCCTGCCCACATCGTTGAGGGTGGATCTCTTTACTCAGTCTACTCAATCAAATGCTGATGCCTTCTGGAAACACCCTCACAGATACATCCAGAAATAATGTTTTACTAGATATCTGGACCTCCCTTAGCCTAGTCAAGTTGACACACAAAATTAACCATCACATCCACCTAGGTTGTTGTGAATGGCAGGGTTTCCTTCATTTTTAAGACTAAATAATATTTCACTGTATGGATATACCACATTTTCTCTATCCATTCATCTGTCAGTTGATAGTTAGGTTGTTTCCATATCTTGGCTATTGGGAATCTCAGCCTACCCACCATGATGTTCCCAGGACCTGGACTTTGGCCACTACCTGTGGACAATGGAGGAAGAGAGAATTTGGTACCCAAGACCTCTGGATAAGGTCCAAGGGTCACAAAGGAGACACTGTTTAGCACCTCAGAGCTAGAAGCGATTTTAATCACCACCTAATTGAAGCCTTCATTTCACAGAGAAGAAGGCTGGGCTCAGGGGCTCAGGGACACCCACAGGTCTTCAGGTTCCTCTGGCATGGTCTTGCCCACCATAGCAGAGCTCTCCCCCCCAGTCTGGGCTGGCCAGGCCTCTAGTACCAGGCCCTGTCTAGGGTAATTTTACCACTGGATGTCATCTGTCCTTGTTTCTTTCAGTGTGTCCTTGTACTGTGTTCTCTCCCCTTGAGCAAAAGGATGGGAACAAGTCCTGGGTTCAAATCTGGATTCTGACAGTTACTTGCTGAGCACCCTTGTGCATCATTTCACTTCTCTGAGACCAAACCTCCTCTGAGGATGAGGATCTATTTTTTTAAAGGTGTGGTACAGACTAGATGAAATAATGTTTACGCATAAGGCAGCTATGGCACCATGGAAAGAAATCAGAAGAACTGGCTTCAGTTTCCTGACTTGCCAGTTGACTGAACTTGGGCAAAGTTGTAGCTTCCCTGACCTCAGCATACTGATCTGTAAAATGGGATAATAATCCCTCTCAAGAACTGTTGTTATGATGATGATTTTATTCATCCATTCATTGAACAAATATTTATTAAACTATAAACTACTGTGTGCCAGGCTCCATTCTAGATGTTAGGAAAGCAGCAGTAAATAAGACCTACAGAATCTGTCATCATGGAATTTATATTCTATTGGGAGAGACAGTTAATAAGCAAATGAATAGATGCACATACAATCTAATATTCTGAAGTGAAAAGGACTATGAAAAATGAGAGAGAGAGAGAGAGGGAAAAGAGAGAAAGAGAGAAGGAGAGAGAGAGAAGAGAGATTGATTGTAGGAAGGCACTTGGTCAATTACGGAGCACCATATAATTGCCTGGCATTTAGTAGGTGCTCAACAAATGCTAATTTCCTTCTTGTCTACATTTCTTATTTCCACCTTCCTCAGGCAATTCCATGCCCACTGTTATTCTCAGGATGCCCATAACGTGACTTGGAGCATCCTCACCATTTCCAACCACCATCCACCCAGTCATGATGTGTTTCTTCCCACACCCCATCTCTTGCAGCCCCTGGGCCAGGCACTGGGCATTCAGCGATAGCAGGGCATGAACGACAGGAGGAAGTTTTGTGCAAGGCAGTGGAAAGGCAAGGAAACAGAGGCACACGATATAGCCGGGAGCATTCGCCTTGGTGCTGCACAGCTGCTTATGCGCTGGGGCCTTGCCCTTTTAGGACTGGGAGCTCATCCTGGCCAGAACGTTCAATTTAGTAATGAAGAGGTTTTCTGAAAATATCACACTGATTATCAAGGATCAAGCCTCTCTCTCCCAAACTTATTCGTATTAATGAAGCTTAACATCATTGATTTATCTTATTCACCAAAGAGTGTAAAAAGCAATTCCAAAATATAGAGCAAAAACAAGAAAAAAATTTAAAAAAATTTTTTTAATGAAAGAAGGCAAGGAAAGGAAATTTAAGAAGTCCATCATACTTTTTTTTCATTTGTAAATACATACTCTGTCCCCTTGTACTCTCTCCCTTAGTTATGAATGACTCCAGGTGTGAGGTGCTTGTCAATTCTGCTGAGAGTTCAAGGTCAGGAATGCCCTTGATTAGTTCTGTTTGGGGTGTCAGAGGGACAGCTTACCTCTTTTGGGAGAGGAGAAATCTAAAACAGCCTTCCTTCCATGGCAAAGCCTCCCTTTCGCTCTTTTCTTTCTTCTAGGGCCCCCATCTCAAGCTCCCTCTCTGGAACAGGGACCTACAATTCAGCTCTGAGCAAGCCTGGATACTGATCCTGGAGGGCATGCAGGGGTGAGGACACAGAGGCCCCCTCTCAGGGAGAAGTTACTTTCAGTTCCAGCTCAACCTTTCACCATCCAGGCCTGTTTCCCCACGTGTAAAATGAGCGGGCAGGCATAGATCAGTTATCCACGTACAGCAGTCCCATGAGATGCTCTGGGGAAAACGACACTTTGGACAGAAAGCTGTGAGCCACTCCCTCCTCCAGGAGCACCTGAGGAGGCCTGCAGGTGAAAGGTCAGCTGCTGCACTGCACCCAGCCCAGCCACCCAACCTGGTGGGAAACAGAGCCCTTTCCTTCCAGGTGCCTGCAGGCAGCTTTCTGGGAAGAGCCCGCTGTGGGTTTCTGGAGGCCTTTCCTAGTCAGGGCACAGGGCTGTGAGGCTCTGGGCACCCTCTACGACGTATGGCCTGTGGTCACATCCCGCCTCCCTGGAGCTGCTCCAGCTGCAGTGGGGCCTGATGCTCTGCAGGCTGGTGGTTAAGGGGGCAGGACCCAGCCAGGTGCACAGCCGCAGCCGTGAGCAAGCGGGGCTTCGCTGCCTGCAGCCCCAGACAGCCTGCCCCATCCTGCCCCTCCTCACACCCTCCCCCACCCCCCTCCAGCTTTTCAGAGATTCCGTGGGGCAAGAGAGACTCATGCTGAAGCTCGGAATATACTGTGGAGGGGCAGGTCGGCCTTGCCTGGCGGGGACTCCTGTCAGAGTCACCAGCAGGGACATTGCTCAGCTTCTAGAAGTGGAAGAGGGGCAGAACCATCAGAGCAGCCGAGTTAGTCTGATTCCAGAAAGAGGCGACAAATGAACCATCCTTGGTGAGGGAAAGGAAGTGCACAAAGCCGTCGGTTACTGAGACCGTGGTGGCAAAGGTCAGTGAGAGGGAGATGGTGACCTCAGCCTCTGTGAGGTCGGCCGGGAGCCCAGCTGGCACAGCTGCAGGAGGTCTGGCTTGAGTGTAGACTGAGTCATCCCGGGACGGCGGAGTGCAGGATAGTCACCCCGTGAGTGGTGAGCACCTTGAGGGAGGTCAACATCACAGACGTGTCTGGAAGGTGAGTCAGGGACCCACAGAACAGAGGTCTCGGCCATCCTGGGAATGGCTTCCTCTACTGCCTTTTTCTCCTGTGTTTTCTCCCCTGAGTGACCTCAAAGGAATGAGAGCTTCACAAATGACATTTCTACAGCAAAATGAGCCAGTGTGCATCAGCGCTCCAAAGGGTGGAAACTGTGGGGATTCAGAGGCTGATAACTCTTCTCTTCTTCCCTCCCTCCCTGCCTCCCTCCTTGCTTCCACCATGTCTATATTCATCTTTCACATATTTACTAAACAACTACTGCGTGCAGGCAGTGTGGCTGGGGACAGAGAGATGAGTGAGACATGGGTGGTCCCTGCTCCCACACGCTCCGTGGTCTACGGCAGGACAAGGACACTAAACAACCACAAATAATCAAGTGCAATTTGAACCTAGTCCTGGGGGCTCTGAATGCCTCTAAGTGGACTTGGCAGGACCTGGAAAGCCAAGGAGGGCTTCCTCAAGGGCAGTACACTTAGGATGAGACTGACAGGGCGGAAAGTTCACAGGGAAGAGTGTTCCAAGCAGAGGAGACAGAGGAAGTGGAGGCTTTGAGAAACAGTGTGGTCAGTGTGGCCTGAGAGAGGGGAGTGACGGAGAGGGACAGGAGTCAGGCCAGGCAGGGCCTTGGGGGGCTGCGCTGAGGATGCCGGGATTTATCTTAAGAGCAATTCTCAGGCAGGGGAAGGTGGAGGACAGGGTCTCCAGTGGCGCTGCAGTTGTGAATCCTGTTGGTGGAGTGTTCTGATCCCCCGCCATCAGTCACACCTGTGTAAGGGTGCGAGCCCACGGTCAGGGACAGAGAGGCTCCGGACCAGATGTTCTGCCCCAGGAGGCTGGCTTCCAGGTGTCATCCTGCCCAGACCCACAGTGGGTGACTGGGCAGATGCTTCAGTCCCCCTTACTGTAAAATGAGTTGAGTAAGACTTGGATCAGCATGTCGAATTTCTAAGGGGAAACGATTGCAGTGGCTGGAGGAGAGCCCTGTGCTCTTCTAATGGACAGTCTAGGCCTAGATAGAGGCTGCTGATTGCCCCGCTCCAAGCCAGCAAACCCTGGGGTCACGGGACATAGCAGTCTCTTCATCGTGAGGTGGTACCTTACTCTAGGAATTGGAGAAATCCCAAGGAAGAACCAAGTAGTTCACAGATACTTTGATATAGTAGAAGGAGTCCAGGCTTTGGAGCCAGAAAGACTTGGACTTGCATTCTGGATCTGCCACTAGCTGTGTGGCCTTGAGCAGTTCACTTAACCTCTCTGAGCCGCATGTCCTCATCTGTGACTCAGGAACAGTTGCAACAAGCTACCCTTATCCAGTTGTTTCAAGGATTACAGATGGTGTTTGTAAGTAGTGGAGGTAGGGAAATGTTCACACCATCTGAGAGAGGTGGCTTTTCACCTGTGTTCTGAGAAAGGAGAAACTTCCTCTGCCATCAGGGCCCTGTGACAGTCCTTTATCCATCAACCACCACTGCCAGGAAGTCCTGCCCTACATCTCTCTGCGCGGCAGCTGGAGCCCATCTTCCTTGATCTGTCCCAAGTCAACACTGGCAGCGTCTGGGCACCATCACCAGTGAGAGGTGCCTGGACCCCTGGCCACTTACAGGACTCCTCCCCTAGTTCCCACCTCAGAGCTTACAGATGCAGGGAACACTGGTCCCGCTGAAACAGCAGGAAGGCTGACTGGATTAAACCCTGTCAACGCAGGCACAGACACCCCCTCCCCATCACTGTCTTTGAGCCACACACCGACACCTATCACTGCAGCACTAAACCTTCCCAGGACCAAAGCAGGAGAGGCCCACCCTGAAGTGAGCAGGGGGCCAGGATGAGGATACAGGGTTCTGGGGCTGCAAACACACACATACATACACAAACAAGGCCACACATGGGGACACATAATTATGTAACACACACAAGGAGAGACGTGTCAGGGGACCCAAAACCTAGAGACCCCCAGACACTTCAGTCCATGAAAATGTTATTTAACTTTTCTAGACCTCAGGTCTCTTGTCTGTGACCAGGGAGGATAATAAGAGGGTAACGTGGTTAAGGCTACACAGAAGGTACGTGGAACACTGCAGGGCCCAGAGTGGACACTCGGTTTTCGTTAGCTGTGATTCATTACAGTTGGAAACCTTCATAGGACGCAGACAGACGTGGGAACACCAGTACACCAGGCCCTCAGGATCAGATCACAGGCACACATACCCCAGGTCTGGCCACAGATGCAGGTGCAGGGGCCCATCTGAGAGAAGCCTGCTGGTGGTCAGTGTGGTAGGGCCCACAAGGTTTGGTCTTGGTCCAATTAGGCCTGGTCTGTTTCAGCCAGACTGCAGAAAAAAAAAAAAAAAAGAACGAAAAAAGAAATTGCCTGGCAAATTCTAATGAGCAGAATTTTGAGGAGTGTGGAAGGAGACCAGGGAGAGAAGGAGGGTGTGAGGGGAGTAGGGGGGCTGGACCTGAGAATCGGAGCTTCTCTCCACAGTTCAGATAGTCTGCTTTTAGCTGTGTAATGGCTGGGCCTGCAGAGTCGCCCCCTCCCCAGCCCCTGCCTCTTCAGTGGAAGGTGTATTGCTAGCAGCACCTGACATAACAGGTGTTTGGAGATGACACAAGAAAGGGGGCTGTGTCCCCTTCTGAGTTACTGCAGCGCTGGCCACACTTAGAGGCAATGCCTAAGAGATGATGGATTCAGTGGGAGCAGGAAATTAGAGCCTGCTGACCAGGACAAAGGGAAGGGGCCTGAGGCCACTCGAAGACAGGGATTGGAGCCATTTCTATGGCTGGACGGCCATCTGGGTGGCCAACTTCTGAATTATAAACAGAGCTGAAATATGAGCACATCTGTCCAGCTCTCGCTAAAACAATATCCCCACCTGCTAAGGGAGGCTAGAGGGAGGGTGTGGGAATTGTGTGGGTTTCGTAAGAGGAAGCTCTGTGACAGGTGAGTGTGGAACTGAGGAGACGCTACATTGCGGTTGACCTGAAAACAGTGCACGTTTGATGGTGAGGGGCTCCTCCAGGAACTTTTTCTCCATTCACTAAGAGATTTCCCCTGCTCCCACACTGCGTAGATTTAAGAGGAGTTTGTGAGTGGTCCTTGGATAATTAGTCCCTATCGTCTTTCTTTCAAGGATGAAGCCTTCCCCCACCCCCAAAATCTGTTATTAACACACACCGGCTCTGGATGTCACCGGGGATTAAAGGAGGGGGTGAGGCACTTTTGAAGAAAAGGTGGCCATCTGGAAGGTGCAGGTGCCAGGGCTGAGCTGGAAGGTGGCAGATGGTGTGGTTTTCTGAAGATGAATTAGGGAACACGGAAGATGACAGACAGGCAGGTGTTGTGAAAGGGTTTTGCCCAGGTGAAACAAAGAGTTTTTTCTATTTAAATTTGGGATGAGCACAAAGATTTCATCACTATTTATTAACTGCCTTTCAAACTTTGCCCACAAACACAGGAGGAATCTCTTTATGGCAAACTAACTTGGGAAATAACTCAAGCAATAAAAAGAAGAGAAAGGAGAAGACAGGCAGTCCCAGCATCCCTTACCCGCAATTCCAACAGGTTAAGACAGCTCTGAAAACTGCAAGTTTTAAAAAAAACTCATTTGGCAGCACGACCTGACCTGAACTGACCTGTAGCTCTTCGTCATCTTCATCCCACATAGTGCAAAAGTTTGGTGCAGAAATACTGATGCATTTGACTATTGAGTCCTGCCCCAGGCCCCACTGGGGTTTTACATAATACAAGTAATATGCACTATAGTAACTTTCCAAAATCCCAAAAGTTCTGGATTCTGAAACACATTTGGCCCCTGGGGTTTGTGGACGGACCCCGCCCACATCCAGGGACAGCTGAGAATGAATGTTGGGTGGGCTGCCTGGTGGTGGGTCTCAGTGTGGGATGCTCAGGTGAAAGAGAGTGGGAGAGGCTCCAAGGAAAGGCTGCAGCTCTTTGTATGGATACATTTGGGGAGGGGGTGGGGTACATTTGGGGAGGGGTGGGGTACACTTGGGAAGGGGATGGAGGTACCCTTGGGGAGAGGGGATCAGGGGTACACTTGGGTTAGGAGGACCAGGGATATGGCACATGCCCAGGCTGGTTCTACTGACTCCAGGTTGTGAAATAAAGAAAAAGAAGAAGCCCTTAGGAAGCCATCCTCTTGGATGAAATGATAATTCACTTTGACATAGTGCTAACGATTAAAATATTTTTGATGGCAGTTTTCTTTTTAACAGACTCATTTGGTTAAGTCCACCTGCCAAGCCATTCCCAGTCCTTTTACAACACATTTCAGAAGTCTGGGGTGTGATTTTGCTGTCCCCAACTTGTCTTTTTGTCTCCATCAGGTGGGTCCCAGTTCTTGGCCCCTCAGTGTCCCTTCCTTGGCAGTGAGGAGGAATGCGGAGGTGGGAGAGATCGGGGCCAGGGGATCATAAATAGATTTCACCTTCCCCGTTCTTCTCACTGAGGCCTCCTAAGTTTTCCCAAACAGCTGTAGCAGCTGCAGCCGCGGCCACAGAAGTGTTGGTATCACCCAGGACACAGCATCAGGTAAGAGGGGTCCTGCTGGCTGGGAGCTCCAGAGCAGCTGATGAGAAAGGCTCAACAAGTAAACAAATAAACACCCAGAGAGCTCTCATAATAAAGGAGGACACTTACCAACTTCCTGGACAATTTTAAAAAAATAGAGTGTAATTCAAGAAGAAATATCCTGTGTGGTGTTTCTGCAGAGAACCTTGAGTGACCTGCATCTGTAACAGTGGTGTTGCCATTGACGCAAATGTAAATTTTTAATGACTTTTTTGTTGATGTGACCAACAATGGAGGACCTCAAAAGAGGCTCCAGACCAGTGATTCTTTGGGGGCCACCGCGAGCATTCAGCACAAGCACTCCTGGTACAAAGGATGTGCTGCAGGCTGTGCTAGGTCCCCTGCACAGGGCTCAGGAAGAGGTGCTCTCGGGCAGAGCTTATGAGGCAGGAGAGGCTAAGGTCCTTGGTGGCAACCCAGAGTCCTCTTCACAAATTAAAGGACCTTCAAAAGAAGGAGGAATCAGGGAACCAAGACCAAGGGGAGGAGTCTCTATAGTCACCTTCTGTCTGACTCCGTCGAAAGAATGCTTCCCAAATGATGGAATGGGCTGTAGGGGGAGGTAAGGAGCTTCTCATCACTGGAGGTGTTGAAGCAGAGGCTGGCACCTCATTGACAGATGGGCTGCAGAGGGGATTCATGTATCAGGTGGGGGATTAAAATAGACAAGTTATTCTAGCAGGAAAGACAGTGGAGAGAGGGTTTCTGAATCCGTGGGTGGAGGGGGTTAGAGTTTACAGTTGTCTTTGGAGCCACTGATCTGCCGCTCCCCAAATCTCACATAGTGAGTTGCTGAAGCCGGTGGGCAGGTATCGTGTCCTTTAAGCTGTTGGGGAGGAGAGGTTGAGGACCTCTGGACTGATGCTCTCACCTGAGGTGTTTGGAGAAACAAATACCTGGGGAACTAATGGACAATACTGCGTAAGAGCTTCCTAGGAGTATTTCAGCCCAGGAAGGGAAGCTGAGCTCGCGTTTGACCAAAAGCAGACTTCCCAGGGGTTGGCTTCTTCTCCAGGTAAGCAGGACCCCCGAAACCCCACTGCATTCACTGGCCTGGCTAGGGGCTGCTTCTGGTCTGTAGGCGATTGAACATAAAAGACTGTGGTGTCGGCAAGTATTTAAAACCAGGAGAAATGTGGATCTATCTAATTTATGTCTCTCTCCCACTGCCTATCCCCAGGCCAAGCGCTATCCAATAGAATTCTCCGTGATGTGAAAATATCCTCTGATCCAATATGACAGCCACTAGCCACAGGTGGCTCCTGAGCACTCGCAATGTGGCTAGTGACAATGAGGAACTGAAATTTTTAGTTTCATTTAATTTTCATTGACGTAATTGAAATAGCCACATGCTGCTTAAGTCTACTATATCAGATGGCACAGTACTAGACTATTTTGTTCGTGGGTTCTGCGTCCATGGATTCAACTAAGTTCAGATCGAAAATATTAAGAAAAAAAATTCCAGAAAGTTTCAAAAAGCAAAACTTGAATTTACAACTATTTACATAGCATTTACATTGTATTATGAATTAAGATGATTTAAAGTATATGGGAGGATGCACATAGGTTACAAGCAAATAGTATGCCATTTTATATAAGGGACTTGAGCATCCTTGGATTTTGGTAACCCAGGGGGTCCTGGAAAAAATCCCCCATGGATACTGAGGGACAACTGTATTTATTCTTTGAGAGCAGACATTGTTTTTTAAAAAATCTTTGTGGGACTTTCCTGGTGGTCCAGTGGCTAAGACTCCTGGCTTCTACTGCAGGGGGTGCGGGTTTGATCCCTGGTCGGGGAACTAAGATCCCGCATGCTGCGCAGCAAGGCCAAAAATAAAGAAAAACTTTTTGTTTCCAACTCCTTGGATAATGCCAGTAAGTAGATATGCGATAAACAGATAATAAATGAAAATGAGGACTTTCTGGGAGGTTTCTGGAGAGAACATGGCTGAAATCTGAAGGCTAAAGGATTGCTTTTAGTAGATTAATGTAGAAAGCAAGTCACTGGAGATTGTTGGCTGGTTTGCCTGCAGTTTTGTTCTCAGTGGTTTTGGTAATTTCTGCCATTTGCATTTTGACAAATGTACACAACCATGTCACCACCACCAAAATCAAATATAGAGCATTTCACCCCTACTAAAAGTCCTCTTGTACCCAGTGTCGGTTTCATGGGTGTGCAACCTGTGCCCTCACACAGGGTCGAGGAGTCAGGCTCAGAAGGGCCCCTCGCTTGGTTTGTCTAGCCTTCCTGGTGGAGGGGACTAGTGCCTGTGTTCTGGTGGATGCGGCTGGATCTTGTCTTTCTGGTGGGCAGAAGTGCATCCAGTGGTGTGTTTGGGGTGTCTGTGACCTTATTATGATTTTAGGCAGCCTCTCTGTTAATGGATGGTGTTGTTTTCCTGTCTTGCTAGTTGTTTGGCATAGGGTGTCAAGCACTGTAGCTTGCTGGTCATTGAGTGGAGCTGGGTTTTAGCATTGAGATGGAGATCTCTTGGAGATCTTTTGCCATCTGATATTACATGGAGACAGGAGGTCTCTGATGGACAAATGTCCTGAACTCGTCTCTCCCACCTCAGAGGCACAGGCCTGACACCCAGATGGAGCACCAAGACACTGTCAGCCACACAGTCAGAAGAAAAGGGAGAAAATAAATAAATAAATAAATAAAATAAAGTTATTAAAATAAAAAATGATTATTAAAAATAAAAAAATTAAAAAGTAATAAAAAAAAGAAAGAAGAGAGCAACCAAATCAAAAAACAAATCCACCAATGATAACAAGCACTAAAAACTATACTAAAGGGCCTCCCTGGTGGCGCAGTGGTTGAGAGTCCGCCTGCCGATGCAGGGGATACGGGTTCGTGCCCCGGTCTGGGAGGATCCCATATGCCGCGGAGCGGCTGGGCCCGTGAGCCATGGCCGCTGGGCCTGCGCATCCGGAGCCTGTGCTCCGCAACGGGAGAGGCCACAACAGTGAGAGGCCCGCATACCGCAAAAAGAAAAAAAAAAAAAAAAAAAAAACTATACTAAAAAGAAAAACAAAAACAAAATGGACAGACAGAACCCTAGGACAAATGGTAAAAGCAAAGCTATACAGACAGAATCACACAAAGAAGCATACACATACACACTCTCAAAAAGAGAAAAGGACACACACATTCTCAAAAAGAGAAAAAGGAAAAAAAATCTATATATTAAAAAAAAAAAAAAAGGACGAAAAGATCAACCAAATCAATAAACAAATCTACCAATGATAATAAACTCTAAGTACTAAACTAAGAGAAACTTAAATCCAGGAGCAAATTTGATGCAGAAAGCAAACCCCAAGTCTACAGTTGCTCCCAAAGTCCACCACTTCAGTTTTGGGATGATTTGTTGTCTATTCAGGTATTCCACAGATGCAGGGTACATCAAGTTGATTGTGGAGATTTAATCCGTTGCTCCTGAGGCTGCTGGGAGGAATTTCCCTTTCTCTTCTTTGTTCGCACAGCTCCTGGGGTTCAGCTTTGGATTTGGCCCCGCCTCTGTGTGTAGGTTGCCTGAGGGCATCTCTTCCCCGCCCAGACAGGATGGGGTTAAAGTAGCAGCTGATTAGGGGGCTCTGGCTCACTCAGGCCAGGAGGAGGGCGGGGTACAGAATGCGTGGCAGGCCTGTGGATGCAGAGGCATGACGTTGCAACAGCCTGAGGCTCTCTGTGCGTTCTCCCGGGGAAGTTGTCCCTGGATCACGGGAACCTGGCCGTGGCAGGCTGCACAGGCTCCCGGGAGGGGAGGTGTGGAGAGTGACCTGTGCTTGCACACAGGCTTCTTGGTGGCTGCAGCAGCAGCCCCAGCGTCCCACGCCCGTCTCTGGGGTCCGCGCTGACAGCCGCGGCTCGCACCTGTCTCTCGAGCTCATTTAGATGGTGCTCTGAATTCCCTCTCCTCGTGCACCCCAGGTACGTGGGGAGTTTCTTGCCTTTTGGGAAGTCTGAGGTCTTCTGCCAGCCTTCAGTAGGTGTCTTGTAGGAGTTGTTCCACATGTAGACGTATTTCTGATGTATTTGTGGGGAAGAAGGTGATCTCCACGTCTTACTCCTCCACCATCTTGAAGGTCCCCTGCCACACTGTCTTGATAGTTATAGTACTTAGTAAGTCTTGAAATCAGGTAGGTAAGAACTCCAAATTTGTTGTTTATAAAAATATTCTTAACTATTCTAGATCCTTTGTACTACTTTATAAATTTAATTTAATTAATTAATTTATTTATTTATTTGCGGTACGCGGGCCCCTCACCGCTGTGGCTTCTCCCGCCGCGGAGCACAGGCTCTGGACGCGCAGGCTCAGCGGCCATGGCTAACGGGCCCAGCCGCTCCGCGGCATGTGGGATCTTCCCGGACCAGGGCACGAACCCACGTCCCCTGCACTGGCAGGCAGACTCCCAACCACTGCGCCACCAGGGAAGCCCAGGGAAGCCCAGGGAAGCCCTCCTTTATAAATTTTAGATTCAACTCATGAACATCACATTGAATCTACAGATCAATTTGGGGGGATTTGATTTCTTAATGATACTGAGTCTTCCAATTCATGTACTCTGTCTCCATTTATTTAGTTCATCTTTAACTTCCTTTAGTGATGTTTTGTAGTTTTGAGTACATGTCTGCACATTTTTTGTTAAATTTATTCTTAAATATATCATGCTTTTTCAATGGTATTATAAATGGAATTATAAAATTTCTGTTCGAATTGTTCATTGCTACTATATAGAAGTACTTCTGTTTGATTTTTGTATATTGACTTTGTATTCTGAGATCTAGAACTTATTACTTCTAGTAGCATTTTGTAGGCTCATTAGATTTTCTATGTATCCAATTGTGTTATCTGAAAATACAATTTTACTTTTTAAAGGTTTATTAATTTGTACTGTGGTAAAATATATATAACATAAAATTTATCATTTTAACCATTTTAAAATGTAAAGTTCTGTGACATTAAGTATATTCACAGTGTTGTGCAACAATTACCACCATCCATCTCCAGAACTTTTTCATCTTCCTCAGCTGAAACTCTGTACACAGTAAACAGTGTAGTTTTACTTCTTACTTTCCAATCTGAATGCCCTTTATTTCCGGTGCTTGTCTCTTACACTGACTAAGACCTCCTGTACAGTGTTGGATAGAAATGATGATAGCAGACATTCTTTCCTTCTCCCTGATCTCAGGGAGAAAGCATTCCTTCTTTTACTATTAGGTATGAAGTTACCTGTAGGTTTTTCATTGATGCTGTTTATAGGTTGAGGAAATTCCCCTCTGTTTCTGATTGGTTGAGAGTTTTTACCATGAATAGATGTGGAATTATGTCAAATGTCTTTTCTTTTTTTTTTCTTGAGACAATCATGTTGTTTTTCTCTTTTATTCTGTCAATATGGTGGATTATGTTGATTGATTTTCAAATGTTGTCAACTTTGCATTCCTAGGATAAACCCTACTTGATCATAATACTTTACCCCTTTAAAATATTGCTAAACTTTCTGTGCTAATATCTTGTTAGATATTTTTGTGTTTGTATTCATGAGGGATATTGGTCTATAGTTTTCTTTTCTTGTAATATCTTTGCTTGATTTTAGTAACAAGGTAATGCTGCCATCATAAGCCAAGTTGGGAAATGTTCCTTCCTCTCTTTTATAAAGAATTTATGTAGTACTAGGATTAGTTCTTTCTGAAATGTTCAAAAGGATCCATCAATGATACCATCTAGGACTGCAGTTTTCCTATGGAAAGAAATTTATTCACAAATTCAATTTCTTTAGTAAGCATATGATTATTCAGACTTTTTATTCCTCCTTTTCCAGTTTTGTTAAATTGTATTTTTCAAATGATTTGTTCATTCAAGTTGTCAAATTTATTGGTATAGAGTTGTTCCTAATATTCCCTTTCATCCTTTTAATGTCTATAGCATCTGTAATGATGTGCCCTCTTTCATTCCTGATATTAGCAATTTGTGTCTTCTCTGTTTTCTTCTTGTCAATCTACCTGTATATCAATTTTACTGATTTTTTTAAAAAAAAACTAGAGGTTAAAAATTGATATTCTTATCATTTGTCCATTTTCATTGATTTTCACTCTCTCTACTTTGGGTTTAATTTGATCTTCATTTTTTAGCTTCTTAAAGTGGAAGCTTATATACTTGATTTTAGACCTTTTCAAATATAAACATATAAAGCTATTAATTTTTATCCAAGTACTGCTCTAGCTATATTGTTCTAATTTTGATATGTTGTGTATTCATTTTCATCCACTTCAAAATATTTTCATGATTTCTTCTTTGACCCATAGGCTATTAGGACGCTTGTTTTTTAATTTCCAAATATTTGGGGAATTTTTCCCCTAGATATATTTGTTACCAACTTCTAATTTAGTTCTGAGTGGGCAGAGAACATATACTTCAATATTTTTATATTTATTGAGACTTGTTTTATGGCCCAGAATATGATCTATACTGGTGAATGTTCCATGTGTACTTAAAAAGAATGTATGTTCTGCTGTTTTTCGTGGAGTGTTCTATAAATGTTATGAAATCAAGTTGGCTAATTACTCTTCAAATCTCCTATATACTAGCCAGTTTTTCTGTCTACTTGTTCTATAAATTAATAGAGAAATGTTGAAATATCTAACTGTAATTATGGATAAAGTCTATTTCTCTTTTCAGTTCTGTTAGTTTTTGCTTCATGTGGTGTGAAGTTTCACTTTTGGGTACATAAATGTCTAGGATTGTTATGTCCTCTTGGGGAATTGACACTTTTATCATTATGAAATGTCCATCTTTACCTTTGATAATATTCTTTGAACTAAAGCCTACTTAATTAATATTAATATAGCATTGTTAGCTTTCTTATAGTTAGTATTTGCATTTTATATCCTTTTCTACAAAAGATATTTTTACCTTTAACCTTCACGAGTCTTTATGATTAAAGTAGGATTCTTATAGACAGCATATAGTTGGGGCTGTTTTCTTTTTTCTTAATCCAGTTGGTATTTCACTTCATCTCTACTTTTACTTTTTAGCTATATGTCTTGTTTTATTTTTTAACGGTTGCAATAAGATTTACAATGTATATCTTTAACTTACCACAGTCTACATTTAAATAATATTATATCACTTCAGGTATAATATAGAAATTTACAACAATATATTTAAGCCCCTAATCCTTTGTCCTATTGTTATCATACATATTACTTCTGTTATAAATGCTACAATATATTGTTATTATTTTTTTCTTCGAACAGCAAGTTATCTCCTAAATAAATTTTTAAATGAGGAAAAGGTATTTTATATTTACCCACTTATTTACTATTTCTAACACTTTTCATTCCTTTGTGTAGGTACACAAAGATTCCATCAGAGTCATTTTTCTTCAGCCTGAAAAAGTTCTATTTATATTTATAAAAATTTTCTATTTACATTTATAAAAATATTATTTTGTAAAGTAGGTCTGTTGACAATGAATTATCTCAACTTTTGTTTGTCTGAAAATATCTTTATTTCACTTTTAGTTTTGAAGCATATTTTCACTTCTTATAGAATTCTGGATTGATTTGTTTTTTTCTTTCAGCATTTTAAAAATGCCATTTCATTGTCTTCTGGCTTGCATTTTTTCTGATGATAAATTTATGGGAATTCTTATTTTGTTTTCTTTATGTTGTATGTCTTTTTTTTTTCTCTGTCTGCCTTTAAGATTTTCTCCTTATCCTTGGTTTTAGCAATATACCTTCATGTTGTTTTATTTGTGTATGCCCTTCTTGGAGGTTAGTAGAGCTAATTAGATCTGTGATTCAAAAAAAAATTACCAAATTTGGAAATATTTCAGACATCATTTCTATATGAACACATATGTTCAACCATTTGAGTTGTTTTCATGGTTCACAGGTTCTATTAATTTTTTCAGTTTTTTTTTTCCTCTCCATGTGTCAGTTTGAGAATTTCTATTGTTCCATCTTCAAATTCACTTGCATTTTCTTCTGCAGTATTTTATCTGATGGTAATTCCATTCACTAAACTTTTCATTTCAGATATTGTATTTTTTATCCCCAGAATTTTTATTTGTTCTTTCTTAACCCTTCTATTTCTTTCCTCATTATGCCTATTTATGTTAACATATATATAATAGCTGTTTTAATATAATTGTTTGCTTATTCCAAAATCTCTGTCATTTCTAGGTATGCTTCTGTTGCTGATTCTTTTCCTAGTTATGGGTCACATTTTCCTGCATCTTTGTATGTCTAGTAAATTTTTGTTGGGTGCTAAGCATTGTCACAGTAGCCTTTTTGAGTGGATTTTTTTTTTGTTTTTTTGTTTTTCTCTTTAAAGAATATTGAATTTTGTTTCAGCATACACTTGGGGAATTTAGGATCAATTCAATTTTTTGAAGGTTTGCTTTTAAATTTGTTAAGGCAGGTCTAGAGTAGCCTTTACTTTAGGTCTATTTTAGCTCTACTATTAAGATATAACCCTCTAGCATCTCTACTAAGTGCCCTTGGTGTCCAGTGAACTCTCTTCGTTGGCTGGATCTATACTATCTCATATCCCTGAGTAAGCTCTGGGATTGTTCATCACAGACTCCCAGTACTTCTTTGCATAGCCTCTTGGAGTTTCACCCTAAACATTCACAGCTTGGTTTTCAGCAATAGACTCAAGGAGACCACTATGTAGATCCAGGAACTCCTTCTTCCCATAGTTCTTTCCTCTCTAGTACTCAGCCCCATAAATTCCAGCCATTTCTGCCTCTCTGAACTCTGATCTCTGTCTGCTTAACTTGACAAGACTGTAATGCTACTCTGCACCACTGTCTGGAAAAGTGGCTCCTGACAGAAAGCCAGGGCAATTGTAGGGCTCACTGTGTTTCCTAACTCTCCTCGACCAGTGTCCTGCACTGCCTGTTGTCCTGTACTTGGAAACAGCAGTTTCTTACATTTTGTCCAATTTTATCATGTTTTTAATAGTGGGAGGACAAGCCTGGTACCAGTTACTCTACCATGCCTAGAAAGGAAAGATGGATTTTTAAAAAGATCACATTCATAGCAGTGGTGATTCTAAACAGTTTTTATAGAGCCACATACCGAGGGACTTTGGGAACTGGAAAGGACTTTGGAGAATCTGAGGTATGGAGATTTGACAATTGTAGCAGGGGCCCAGGATGCCAGGAAAAGGATCTCAGCAGAAAATCTGACAGTTTAATCTAAAACAATTGTAATTCCTGGTGTGCAGGCTGAGAACAGGATAGGAAAAGGATTTGAGTATTTTCTATCTAAACATTATTTGCTTCTTCTTGAAGCAGAGAACCCAAAATAAGATGGACCAGGGACTTTTCTTCTAAGAACTGCGTCTCAACCCCGGGTACATGTTAGAATAATCAAGGGAGTTTTTACAAATTCTGATGCTCAGAAGTACTGAAAAAAAAATGTCAGTCTCTAGGTGGGTCCAGGCATCTGTATTTTTAAAAGCTATTTAGGTAATTCCATTGTGTTGCCAAGGTTGAGGCAACTGACCTAAGAAGCTCCACAGTCAGCATGAGGGCTGTAGTTCTTTCTCCTTGGGGAGCTGTATCAAATGCTCTCTCGGTATCAGATGTGTATCCCACCTACTTAACACTCTCTTCCTTTACTTTCCTGAGCATCTTCTCACCTTGCTGTTGTTCTGCTCAGAAAGAGGCACAGGTGATGGGACAGTGGGGAAGGCCAGGCAGGATGCGTTGCAGTGGGAAGGAGGAGTGTGGATCCGGGAACGGTGTGGGAGGTGGGGGCAGAGAGCAGAGAATGCAGAGACAGGGGGGGTCCCCACTACCCCTTCACCTTCTCCTGCTCTCACACTTTCTTCTTATGCTCCAGGCCCATATGAGTTTGGAGCTGGGCAGCTTGGTTGGCGACTGCCCAAGGGCTTCTGCCCACAGTTCCTGGCCACAATTCTCCTTTCGGGGTGGTGAAAGGGCCCTGGAAGTCCCTTCCTATTTACTGAAGAAGTGTGGGCTTGTTTCTTGGGAACAGA
Organism: Mesoplodon densirostris; assembly: GCF_025265405.1. Lineage (NCBI taxonomy): Eukaryota > Metazoa > Chordata > Mammalia > Artiodactyla > Ziphiidae > Mesoplodon > Mesoplodon densirostris. The sequence continues at coordinate 151,994,428 of NC_082665.1, read as the reverse complement.
ATCCACAGACTTCCTGTGATGAGAAGCACCCGGGGCCAGAGCTCCTGCCCTACAGCTGACTCCAGAGTGATCTGGCCCAGTTGCTTCCCCTCCGTGCCCCTCCATTTCCCCACATGTAAAATTAGGGGACCACGCTGCATGGCTTTCCTGGTCTTCCATCTCTGACAGTTTGGACACGTGAAGGAGGCCTTGTGTTCCATTGGGAAGGCTCCAGAACTAGACTCCAGAACTTCTCCTGAGATGTGTGGTGTCTGGTGGGTGTTGTCTCTGATCTCCCCTCCTGAGTGTGCCTAGCTCTGAGAAATAGGTTGGAAATGGAAATCTTCGGCAGCTGAGAAGCTGTCAGGTGGATCATTTGATGTGTAACAAAGAATGCAGTGGAACTGGATTGTAGCATGACCTTTTCTTTCTTTTTCTTTAAAACTGAGAAAAATGACAACTTTGAAAGGGTCATGCTGGGGACAGACTAAATGTCTATTTTTATTTTTTTATTATTATTTTTAAAAATATTTATTTATTTACTTTATTTATTTGACTGAGCCGGGTCTTAGTTGTGGCAAGATCTTCAGTCTTCGTTGTGGCATGTGGGATTTTTAGTGGCAGCATGCAGAGACTTTAGTTGCAGCGTGTGGGATCTAGTTCCCTGACAGGGGATCGAACCTGAGGCCCCTGCGTTGGGAGCGTGAAGTTTTAGCCTCTGGGCCACCAGGGAAGTCCCTGAGTGTCTATTTTTAAAGGAACCATGCAGTACTACCACATGGTCTGGGGAGGGAGAGACCTGCTCTCTCAGGGCTGAGCGAGTGCCATGGAGTTGCCTGGGGATTAGGTGGGGTGAGGGGGAGAGCCATATGGCAGGTGCCACAAGCGGTCCTTGGAGGGTGTCTGGGAACTAGGAGAAGCCAGCCAGACAGACAAGGGACTCAGCAGAAGGAGTGGAGGAGGGATTTCCATTCATGGGTGAGGGGCCAATGGGAGAGTTAGGTCTCTAGGCCAGGCCCCTCAGCAAGGCTCTGGTGGGGCTCAGCCCAGCCACCCACAGAGACATGCCTTCACGTGGCCATTAGGCAGACGGGCAGCAGTGCTGGGGCAGAGGATGGGTGAGGAGGCTGTCTGGAGGCATGTCTCCAGAGCCCACCAGGGAGCAGATTTCAGAGAGCCCGGATTCCCTTACTGGGAGGACGAGGGCTGAGGTAGAACAAGAAATGGTCCTTCCTTCACAAGCCGGGGTGTGAGGGATGCTCCTTACAGCAGCACGCAGAGATACCACACAGAACAGGGCAGACAGCTGATCACGAGAGCAGAACGTGTAAGACCCAGTGCCTTTGAGTGTGTTTATAGAACTGCTGCTGTGATGATCACCATTGCTAACGATCCGTCATGGGAATATTTTCATGAACTGTGGCCCAATTTTATGGATCCTTTTGTTGACTTCTTCTGGGTAACAGGGATACCACAGTCCAGGCCTGACCCTCAGATTTGAGGGGCCCAGGCCAAGAGTGCAAAGGGAGGCTTATGTACTGAAACATTACAGATTCAGCTGACAACCAAATTTAATAGCAATGGGAATGATGTACTAAAATTGCAAAAGGTTCCTTAGCCACCATATATACACAACTGCTGTGAATGCAGCACTAATTGAGAACATCTAGAAGCACACAGTGGAAGAGGAAGAGAACAGGAAAGTAGATGCTCAGTACAACTGGGAAATTATATTCTGTTATGTAAGAATCTATTGCATTCATACTTTCTGAGAGGAAGGATCAGGCAGGTTAATCTGTCTTTCTTGATCTGAGCACCCCGTCTCCACCTAGGCACACTGCACCTCTCTGAGGCCGCCCCCTCACAGCAATCAGACAGTCACTTTGTTTTGAGGATTCAGGACAAAAGCTCTGGGGATAGGTTTTCCCGGGTTCTCAGTGGTGCTCATCACAAGGGTGGAAGTTTGGATTTTGTGTTTGTAACATGTGGGGTGCTCAAAAGTACGGGGCCCCTCTCGCTGGGTTAGCATTGTTTTATTTCATTTTATTTTCTCTTTGGACCTTAGCTACAGAGATGTTAGTTCAGTGTAGTCCTCATTTCACGATACAATATAATCCTGGGTGTGTCCAGGGGCCTCTTAACATTGGATGTAATACTCAGGATGAGTTTTTCAAAGAACTATTAAATTAGGCTAAATGTACTGCTAAGATGTTCTATTCTATTTTGAGAACTATGACTTAAAATTAGTTTAAGATAGATTCAGCTTAATTCTTGAATTTTTGATCAAAACAGTTTTCAGGTGTTTTCTTTGATATCAGTTACTAAGCTCCTGAGGATCAGAAGGAGTGACGCCATTGGGTGTAGATGGGCGTTTATAGAGGCGGGTGTCTAGACTTGCCCCAAGGAGAATATAGGGAACCAAGGAAGAGGAACTAAACTTGTGGGCTGGGCTGCCTGCCTGTGAGGATCGTGTCATCACTGGCCTGTCCACGTGGCCCCTCCTGGCGGTCAGCCACTTCCTGTCGCCCTGGTCAGCACTGGCTGGACTTCCCACCACTGAGTCCCCCCAGTTGTCATTCGGCCATCACAGCTGGCACCTCTTGAGCCTTGGCAAGGTTTCTGGTGTCTCCTCAAACCCCAGGGGCCCGCCTGCACCCTCTGTGCCCGCCGCCCGCATCTCATCCCTACTGTCTTCCCCAGAGGCCAAAGGCTCTGCTTATGGAAAGCCTCCCTTGGTGTCCATCACGGCAGTGGAGACTGGAACCGTGAGTGAGGCCACCAGCATGGCTGACCCTGTGGGCAGCCACTGGAGTGAGCCACGCAGCTCTCCCTTCAAGAGGGAACCTGTCCAGAGGAGCTAATAGGCTCCGGCTGCACCGCCCCCAGGATCCGTTGCTGTGTTACAGCCGAGGCCACACTCTTCTGGGCAGCAACAGGCAATGACCACGTACATGACGGTCTCTCTCCAGTGCAGGGCTCCTCTCACGGGCAACCCTTGTTCCGGAGCTCCCAGTGGGGGCTGGCTGAGATTTTCTGGGGCTTGTACTGCTCTGAGGCTCTTGCTGCTTATTTCTCCCTCCTTCCTTCTGTCTTTCATGGGGTCAGAACGGCACTGTGGTCTGAAGGCTCTCCCTGCCTCCCCGTCTTCTTCTCAGTCATCTCCAGGAAATCCCTTGCCCTCCTAACTCCATCTTGGTGTCTGCTTCCTGGAGAACCTGAATTGATTTAACATGTGAGGAAGTCTGTGTGAGAAATACCACATGTGGCTTTTCAGCTGTCAGCAGAGGGCAAAAATGGTTTGAGGGCGGGTCGGGTCAGCAGTGGCCTGCCCAGAGCCACTTGCCCCTGAGAGCATGGCTTGAGCAGGAAGTAAAATGGGGAAAGCTTTGCACCTTTGGTTTCTGTGCCTCCCGAGATCTCCCCTTTTCTGGGCAGAGTATAGGGACCCTGGGATCCAGGGCTGCTGCTCACCTTCTGCCTCTGGCTATTATTGGCCCCCATCCCACCCCCAACTCCTTGCAGGGTTTTTTAACAGGTGGAGTGTGAAAGGGAAGAAACTGGCCTCATGACCCTCTTTTCATTTGGCAAACTTACCTACATATAAAGTCATATCTGTATTAATTCCTGGTGCAAATAGCTCTTAAATGTCCGTCTTCACCTCTACAATGTCATCTCTATGTGCAAAGGGGCCCTGTCTATACTGTTCAGAGCTGACTCCTTGGAACCAAAAATGGTGTCTGAAACATAACAGCAACTCAGTAATGTTGGCTGATGAATAAAAGAGTGAGTGAATGCAGGATGGACCATATTCTTATACTTCCAGCAGCTATAAAAGTGAGTGAAGAAATAAAAGCCTTCCCAATAGTTCAGTATTCTAGCCAAAAAATACACCCCTCCCATGGCTACCTTTCTAATGGACATGGTCCCTGTGTTGGGTCTGGTTACCCTCTTGTGCCATCACTGAGCAATCCTTCCCTCCTTAATATCTGTCCCTGCCCTAGAGATGCCATTCCTGTATTTAAGATGTTGTTTAAAAAAAATCCCTTGTAGGAAGCCTCTTCCCCCACCCTCTGTACCCAGACTTCCCTGAGAAGCTAAAGCCAGCTCCACATTGGCCAGCGTGTTTAGAGTGCCTAGAGATTACTCCTAACTCAGGAAAGCCTGTGAGGTGACATTCCAAAGAGTACTCCTCCCATCTTCTTTCTTTCATTTAAATAATTACAGGTCTCTTCCTCCCCAGGTCCTGAAAGAAGTTTCCCATAGGGCAAAGTCCTTGGAAGGTGATCCAAGCCTGGCTTTGTTGATGTGCATGCATACTTAAAAAACCATCCTCTATCAATCATCTCAGGCACTGGGCATGCTAGCAAGCAATTATTTGTATATACCAAGAGGAAAAACGATAGTCACACTTGAGAGTTGAATTGAGCTCGAGGCTCTGGGCTTTCACAGTGGAGGAGGGAGGTCTCTGTCTATGCTTCTCTTCACAGAGGACCAGAGGAGAGCTAATGGGTTGAAAAGGCAGTAAGCATCCCATGGGCTGGGTGTTGCTGAGCCGTGGCTCCTTTAACAAATAAGGTCAGCTTGCTCTTGCGAGTACGTTAGATGTGCTCACAGAGAGAGCTGGGCTCTGGGTAAAGTCTTGTGTTCCCTTCCTCCTTGGTCACCTCAGGACACTAAACCAATTAAAGGGCAAGTTGCCATACCAGGGACGAGTCCTTTCAACACAAGAGTCTTTATAGCTGAGTCTCAGTCACTCACTTGCTCTGTTTTCCAGAAAACATTATGTTGCATAGGAGGAAATTTCTCCAAGAGCAAGGTGGGAAAGAGTAGCTTCAATCAATCATTTATTCATTCAACAAACGTTTGTGACATGTGTACCATGTGCCAGGAATTGTTCTAAGAGCTGAGGATGTGGTAGTGAACAAAGCAGACAGGGTTCCTGCTCTCACAGAGCTTGTGCTTTCATGGAGAGGAAAGACTAAAACAGGCAGAAAATAAATGAGCAAGACAATTTCCAATAGTAATGAGTTCTTGGGAGACAATAAAATGGATAATGTGACAGAGAGAATGGGCGCTCTTCGGGCACATGTTGAGGACAAAGTTGCTAATTTGGGTTGGTGGTCAGGAAAGAACTCACCAAGGAGGTGCCATTTGAGCTAATACCTGAACAACCCCAAGAAGCCAGCTATACAAAGACTTAGAAGTAGGGCTTTCTGGGTAAATGGAAGAGCGAGGGCCAAGGCTCTAAGATGGGAACGAACCAGATGTATTTGAGGAATCGAAAGAAAGTCCAAGTGATTCAAGTGCAATGAGCTTGGGGGAGAAGAAAAGGTCAGAGATGTAGATCATATGGTGAAAATTGCCAACCTGCCACACTAAGGAAAACAATAACTATTCTATGCCCATCTCGATCTCTAGGCCCCTAACACTAGGTGCCAGTGGGGCAGGGAGCTGACTTTGGTCACTTCCATAGTCACACATATATGCAGGTGTATGTAGAATCCTTTGTTCTCACCAGGATTCTGGCTGGTCTCTTCCATATTTTACTCTCATCTTGGCCAAGTCAAGAGAAGTGACTTTGCAGACAAGCATTCCAAACCAACTACAGAATTCCCATTTAAAGAACTGGTGTTCTACGAGAGAGAAGGGGTTAGCCCTCTATGCTTTCCAGTGAGGCCTCTGACTTCCACGTTAACTCTCTTATTATGCAGCATCAGGCTATAGACCAAAGCTGATTCAGAGAGTTAATGCCAAAGCTTCTCAGTGATCAAGCCAGGACCTTGCAGAGTTTTGTAGTACCTTCATTCATTTTCCCTAGTGATTGTATCTTCTCCTACTTTCTGTTGACTGCTAGGGTCAGAGAGTCATTTGAGATTCATGTTTCCCACCCAGTGAAGGGATCTCAGTGCCCACATCCTTGTCAGGAAGCCATCCATCCTTGACTGGATTGTTCCTCTGATAAGGAGGTCACCTCCATCTGAAGGAGTTGGTCCCTTTGTTGCACAACTTTAATTATTAGAAAACTCATCTACCTGCTGAATGGACACAGTAACATCCATCGACATGGTATTTGAAGATTTATTGTGTAGTATTAGAATCTTCTCTTCTCCGGATTACATCACCAGTTCCTCAGCTGCTCTCCTTGGTGAAATTTCCAGATCCTTCCAAGCACTCAGATACACTTGTATCAGTTAGGATACAAGTTTGTTACCCTTTTGATAACAAATGACTGAAAATCCAAATCAAATAGATTTTAAGACCCAAAGAGAAATTATTGGCTCAACTAACGGAAAAGTCCAGGAAATGCTCCAGGACTGTCATGGTCCAGGGGCTGGTTTCTCCCTGTCTAGCTGACTGGCTCAGCCTTCCTTTGTGTTTGGTTCATTCTAGCACCCCATGTGATGGCCTTCAGAGCTCCAGGCTCCAGAGTTTACAAGTGATGCTCTGACTGGCTGGTCCTGATCACAGTCCAGCAGGTAGAGAAGGGGTAGGAGTCCACGGCACTAGGAACAGGTCCACTGACCACGGAGGAGAGGCGGCCCCCCAGAAGGGAAGTGATGTACAGCTACCTGGTAAAAAGAGTGAATAGATGCTTTGGGGGCAAAACAATAGCACCCCGACTAAACCACAGATTTAAAAGTAACCAGGAGGGGATATGGGGGTACATATATGCATATGGCTGATTCACTCTGGCGTACAACAGAAACTAACACAGTATTGTGAAACAATTATACTCCAATAAAGATCTATTTTTTAAAAAAGTAACCAATATGTTCCATTTCATCTGCTTGGGGTACAATTGAGGTCATATCTCTCTTTGCAGTATTCCAATTAAACATCTCGTGCCCCCAATCTCAACTCATGTTTTCTCTCTTCCTGGAGTCTACCCTGCCAGGATAAACTGAGAAGTGTCCAAGTTGTTAACTTGTGTTTGTTTCATCCTGCCTCACGGTGGAGAAGAACTCAGACCTATCCCAGAAGCCAGGAATCAGGCATCAACAGCTGATGCCTCTGATGTCCCTGGAGACCTCTGCTGCCGTTGAGGCCCTCACCACAGAAGGATGTCACACCACTGGTCACAGGTGAAAATCAGTGGCCAGTTGGGACTGAGTCTCCTATTCAGGTGCAGCCTCTGGCAGAGGCGGAGGGTCTGCAGGTGGGGATGGAGGCTGACTTCCTTTTCCTTCCCCTTCCCACACCCTCATGCTGAGGCTCATACTTTGGTGTCCTCAACAAAGTATGGCCTGAACTCTAAGCATGTACATCAACAATTCTTTAATGGTTGAGGGCTTTTGAGGATGGAGAAGAATGACTACTCCTGCACTTTGTTTAATGGTTCATTCATCAATCTTCCAAATTTATCAAATGATTAACATTCCATTAATTTTAAATGTTCCATATTTCTCTACATACTCACACAGCACGTACACAATTATAAATCAAAACTCATTGACTTACAAGTTAAATTTTCCCACTGATGGAAAATTATTTAATTTTCTAAACATTTATCATATTCTAAATCATATTCTAAAATTACAAATTCATTATATTAGACTTTCTTAAATACTTTAAGAAATAATAACACTCCAAATATCACAGTCATTATAAAACTGATTATTAGATTTCTATTAAAATCATTTACAAAAGTGCTAGTACCTAGATTTAATTATTATTATTTGTTCTTATCCTAATTCTTACTTTTATTCTAATATCACATTGAAGTTCTCTTCTTAGGGTTTACAATGGTTTTAAAGGTTTTATTTTAAAATAGAAACCATCTATGTTTCTAGCTTTCTCATTGTAAATAGACTGCTTGTACCAAAGGACGCTTCTAGCAAATTCAGCTTCAAACTTGGTAAAGTCCAATGTACTTCACAATGTTAATATAGCTTACATCTGGGGAGTGGCAGTGGGAGGAAAAAGGAGAAACTTTAAATTTTACTGTATATACTTGTGTGTCATTGGAATTTTTAATCAAGCATTTACAATTTGTAATAATAAATGCAATTCTAAGCGCTCTGAATAATAAAAACTAAACAACCCATGGTAAACACTGTTAATACTTTTTGTGGTTTCTTCTAGTCTTTTATTTCTCTGAGGCATCTATTCCATTTTGCACAATTAGAATCAGAATCCATATTTGTTATTTTTCATCCTACTTTTAATTTTAACTTAACATCATGTCACAAGCACTTTCTCACCTTAAATATTCTTGGGAAACAAAGGGATTGTAACAGCTGCATGATACTCTATCATGAGGACGCGCCATAATTCACTGAGTCATCCTCCTATTGTTGGCAAAGAATTGCTTCAAATCTGGGACGTACAGGAAAGAGCATCCCGTTTTTCTTATTTTCCAGATGAGAACACTGCATTCCCTGAAGCCAGTAACTTGTCCTAGCATGGCCAGCTGGCCAGAGGCTCTGCTGGGACCTGGCACTCCCAGGCCCAGCCCTCTGCCCTGGCTGTCACCACACGCTGCCTCCTGGGCCTCTGCAAGGCACCTTCTGGAACCTAATGGTAGGGCACGGCCTACATTCTTTCTAAATTACATTTTCTCATTTGGGGCCCGTTATTCCTGCCTGTCAAGCTCATTTTTTATCTTCTGTCATATAACCATTAGGTAATGAGGGACACCATAGCCAACATTGGAAATTATGGCTTTTCCCTCTATCGAGATGTGCTTCCTGAATCATCTCTGTGCCAACGAAGGGGCACTATGGTCATCACTTTTATCAGATAATTCCAATAGTCACCAGCAATTATGGGGAAGGGTGCTAATGAGCATACCTCTGTCCATGTTTCTCAGGGATCTCCTGGGTTCTCACCTTCTGTGATCAACACACCAGCAGATGCCTGGGCTCTGCCTAAGGGCCGATGCTCACAAGGTGGAAGAGAAGTAATAATTGGGCAGGAAGAGAGGGGAGGAGGGAACTAACTAACATCCGTGGCCGACTCCTTGTCCAGCTCTGGGCACCAGGGTGCGGATGCCACAAGCATCACACGACGGGGACCGTGGAGGACGGGACTGGTGTGCCTGGGGGGAAGCAGGTGGACCAGGGTAGCTCCCTTTTACTCAGTCTCATCTTGAGGCTGTATTATTCAGTTCTACATGGAGGAGCTCGGCAGGGTACAGGAGATGCTCTAGGAGGGCTGAGCCTTATTCTGCTTCTTCCTTCACATGGTATGAAACACATTTTATCCAAGCTTTACAAACAAGTCTTTGACATCAGCGTCTGTCATCACTAGAACCACTTTTTGAGTCACCTAATGTTGTATTTTTCCAGGATTCCATGTTCCCTCCCACCTAATTTCTTGGAGATACAGCCCCTTTAAAAATCTGTCTTTGGAAATGTTGCGGCTTGGGCTTATCCTGCATTAATATTTTTTGTGTGTATTGCTTTTCAGAAAATGCTTAATTCATATGAATGTGATTGGCAGGCGCCACAGAATGTGATGGTTTCTATTTATGGTTGATGTTAATCCCTTGACCTTATGGTAGTTTAAATTTCTGGTACAAATTCCTTTTCCACGATGTTATAGCTCCTTCCTGGACTGCTGTAATTGTGTCATTTATCAACGTGAAAAATGGACTTTGAAACGTAATAGTCCAGAGCTAATATGGGGAGCAGCAAGGGAATTTGGTATGCTTAGAGAAGAGCTGTTTCCATGGAAACTAACTCCTTTGAGCAAGGTCCCTGGGTCCCCTGGCTGCAGGGTGATTTGTGTGTCCAGGTGATACAACCTGGATTCCAGGCTTAGCTCTGACATGAATCACCAAGTGAGGTAGGCAAGTCCCTTAACCTCTCTGGGACTTCGTGTGCTTATTTGTGACTTGAAGAAGGCAGACAAGTTCAGTGTTTACTAGACTTCGGAGTATTAGTGACTGGTAATATATCTTTTAAAAGTTTTTATTTTGGAATCATTTTAGATTCATAGAGAATTTGCAATACTAATACAGAGAGTTCCCACACCTTTCACCCAGCTTCCCCTAATGTTAATGCATTACTAACCACAGCATATTTAAGAAATTAACATAAGTACAATATTATGGACTAATCTACAGACTTTATTTGGATTTTCCTAGTTTTTTCACTAATATCTTTTTCTGGTCCAGGATCTGATCCAGGATTCCACTTTGCATTTGGTTTTCATGTCTCCTTAGTCTCCTCTGATCTGAGATCATTTCTCAGTCTTTGTTTATCACACCTCGTCAGTTTTAATGAGTACCGGCCAGCTATATTGTAGGACGTCCCAACCAGTCATGCTCTTAGAAAGCAAAACAAAATTGGAGGACCAGTTTAGAGCTGGAAAACTTAGACAAGAGAGGTGTATGAATGAGGTCTCTAGTTGCAAGTGCCAGAAAACCAACCTTGAACTGTCCTGTCAAACAAGGGATTTATTGACTCAGGTAGCTAAAAGGCCAAAGGCATATGTGGCTTCAGAATGGCATTCGTATCCAGTTCTGCTCTCTTTGCTTGATTCTTCTCTTCTCTGAACAGTCAGATCATTCTCAGATATGCGCTCACCACAGAGTTACAAGACAGCTGCCAGCAGCCCACATGGCTATATCCATCCAGTGTGTGCATGTGTGATGCTCACCTCTGTTCCACTTTCCCAGCTAGGCTCTCACTGGCTCTGATTCTGCCATCAGCCCATCCTCGAACCAGAGGGAAAAGATAAATGGTTTTCTGCTTCAGGTGTGAGGATGTGTTGCCCAGAGTTGTGGCCACCATCTTGTGACCAGAGCAGAGCAAGCTGACAGCTGAGGAGGACACAAGAGCCTTAACAATGGACAGGAACCTGGGTTCTGGATGATGTCATTTAGCTGTGGAATTAACCAACCTTGGATATGGGTGGGTTATATGAAATAATAAATCCCCTTGATTTAGCTTCTGTTAGTTGAGTCTCATATTACTTCCAGCCAAAAGCATCCTAAATAACACACAGATATTGCAGGTTTCCTTGTTGGATATAGGATATTACCTTGATACAGGCTTGTTTGTTGGCATGCATTTGACAGCACAATACAAACTGGAGTTCAATATATTCTGGTTCATAGTATTTTTGGGGTTTTTGTTTGTTTGTTTGTTTGTTTGTTTTTTGAAGTACACGGTCCTCTCACTGTTGTGGCCTCTCCCGTTGCGGAGCACAGGCCCCGGACGCGCAGGCTCAGCGGCCATGGTTCAGGGGCCCAGCCGCTCCGCAGCATGTGGGATCCTCCCGGACCGGGGCACGAACCCGTGTCCCCTGCATCGGCAGGCAGACCCTCAACCACTGTGCCACCAGGGAAGCCCCTTCATAGTTTTTTTTATCAGAGTTATTGTTGAAAAATCCAGCTTCACATAGGCATTTTGGCAAAAACAGAAGTGATGCTCTTCAATTTTACATAACATAGAACATCTAAGTAGTAGCTCTAATGTTTCTGGTGGTTTCTTCCCATGAAGGCTGGAAGTAAGCCACTGGGGACAGGCCAGGGAGGGGACAGGAAAGGGTCTGCAGGGTGTTCCTCACTCAGAACACGCCCAGTACTTAGGCTTCTGCTCATCCAATGGGTACAATCTGGAGTCGGTCAGAAAGGGACACCTTGCCTGGAGAACAGTTTCTCATGACAAATAATTGGGCACCCTGGGCTGAGATGATCTCGTCTAAGGCCCTTTCAAATCAGTCAGGCTAGTACTGCGTGCTGTAATGGTGTGGAGGCCACCATACCAACAGCAGTGGGGACCTTTCAGTGTAATTATCAGCGAGATAATGAAAAGCTGAGTGATAAAGTTTTTTTTTAAATAAGATTTTTATAAAAGGACAAAAGTTTTTTTATAAAAGGATAAAAACTGATTTTTAAAATCCTATTTAAACCCCCTTTTTAGAATCACTGGGATTAAAAAACAACAACAGTAACAGTGTAATTATCACTGAGAAAACAAACACCAGCCCATGATTTCCCATTAAGGAGTCATCATTTCAGGAGCTAAAGGAATGACAATTTGGAAATGCACTGACTTCTCCCATCTTTATGTGCTATATACTCACTTTTGTAATGATGTATATAAATAGTTTTTGCTTGTCCTCTAAGCATTTAAAAATTAAAACAGTTTCTACTCCTTCCCTCCGTCCAACACACACTTTCTCACGAGCAGACACATACTTACGTGAATACACTCAGACCTCTTGTGGATCCACATATTTTGGGCATGTACATGAAACCATTTATGGGGGTTTAATCCATGAATCATAAACAGAAGATTCTCATTAAGAATGGGCAGTGGCTTCTTTAAGCTTGCATAGTCCTTACGGTATTATGTACTCTCAACACTTTATGGGAGTCTCAGAGATTCACAGCAGTCTCTGCATTGTAATATTAACTCAGATACGGTATGAAGCCCAAGAGGCAATAATCTGATACAGTAGCAACCCTTTATTCAGGGCCTGGCATGGAGTACGTTGTTAAAAATATTTGTTGAGAAAATGAATGACCCCCCCCCCAATTTTCATAGCTAAATAAGGGAAATAGGGGTGTTAGGATAAAAAGTTATAAGGCAGAGCTTTAGGGAAAAACCAGTGATTTCAGGATAAATAGCAACTATTCCTGGATTACTCACTGAAACTATTTTTAAGTTTCTATATAAATTTCAACATGGCTGTGGACAGTTGGGCAGATTCGTCACTTTCCTGTGAATTTCATCTTTAGTGTAAAACTTGAGCCCATGTTTTGGGGGTAGCTGCTGCTCTCTGCAGCCCACACAAAGGCATCAGGGCTTGGCCCTCAAACTGCTGAGAGGCCAACACTTTCCTTCTTGGTCTCAAATTAGTTTAACTGAAACCCTATCTTTATGTGGGTCAGGGCTTCCTTTTTCCTTAAAAACTTTTTTTTCCCATTTTGAAAACAAACAAAAAAACACCCTCCTATTTCCAGAAATTCCTTGCAATTCTTTATTTCCTGTTGGCTTCTTCAGGGACATTTTTTGCTAATGAAGTTTCAAGATGATTTCTTGAAACTGTTATAAAGTTATGTAACTTTGCTGATTTAAAACTATCTTCTTTGCTAGATTCTTAACTGTTGAGTCTCTCTCTCTTTTCAGAATGGAGACTCGTTCTTAACTATTGATGGTCACGATGGTGAAACTAAGGAGGATTTTATGCCATATTGATCTCAGTTGCGAAGAATATGAAGTTAAGCATTTTTTCCCCTTTTCTGTAACTGTCCTCTACTCTGTAACAGTTGTATTACCTACTATTTTAACCCTGCTGATTCATACTATTTCACCAAAACCCATTTTTGGACTCCAGGGTCAACCATGGGCTTGTTTCTGGGTTCCTGGGACATGCTGTCCAGAAGACAACCTTGTACCAGGAGCCAGGACATGAGGCCCAGTTCCCGATTCTGCCTTGGTGTCCCTGTCTGCAAAGCACAGAGCCCGCAGTGAGTGTCTTTATGGTTCCTTCAGTCCCAGGCATGCTTCTGTCTAGGTATTCTGCCAGGCCTTCTCTTTCTAAAGGCCTCAGAGAAGAAAATTCTAGAGTCCATGGGTTCTTTTTTTTTTTTTTAATTGAAGTATAGTTGATTTACAATGTTTCTGGTGTACAGCAAAGTGATTCAGATATATATATATAATACACACATATATATAATATATGTATTATATATGTATATATATCATATATATTATGTACATTATATATCTGATATATAATATATATAATATATATGATATATATCTATATATTCTTTTTCAGATTCTTTCCATTGTAGGTTATTACAAGATATTGAATATAGTTCCCTGTGCTATACAGTAGGACCTTGTTGTTTATCTATTTCATGGGTTCTTTTCTTTAATTTTTTCTGCCTGTTAGCTCTAAAAATTTCTTCCTTCCATCCTATAGATCTTTCCCCATTCATTCAATATCCGCATCTTCAGCCACAGGGATAGTTGGCATTTGTGTGCTGATGGATGTAGAACAGTTGACTTTTCTTCATAAATGTTGACTACCGTAATTATTCATTTGTTTCAGAATAACGATTGCAGGAGGGATGGCCTGATGCAAGGAGCATGGGCTGGGTGGGGAAGACCGCCCTCCGACCTTGGCTCTCTGAATCTCCTTCCCCCCTGTGTAAAGTGGGGACCTGGCCACCCTGGCCGCAGGGCCATTGTGAGGCTGAATTTAGACAATGCGGAGGGGGCCGTCCTCAGGCTCTGCGATTTGGGGGCCGCCCGTCTCCCGCCGAGGCAAGGATCGGCTGTGCACCGCCACCCCTCAGGAGCGGCTTTAGACCCGGTGCAGTGCTTGGTGGAATGCGGGGGGCTATAAATAATAAAAAGAATAAGGTGAAGACAGAGACTCCGAGAGAATCTGGCTCCCTGTGATTCCGCTGGGGCGCCGGGCAGGGAGCGTTTATTCCGAGCACCGCAGCTCCCTCCTGTGTTTCCCCCCCAACCCCGGGTAAAAAACAAACAGAAAAACTTTCCCGAACTTTCCCATTCCTCCGTGGCCTGGCTGCGAACGCTGAAATTCCAACCCGTGTTTGTTGTCACCCGCGGGCCCGTTTCCATGGTTACCCAGATTCCAGGCGCTGGCCCAGGGCCCACCACAACGCATCCCCCCAAGTCTCCTTGACAGAGGAGAGCCGGAGCGACGCAGGGCCCTCGCCTTCTCCCCGCAGCCCTGCCGCACCCCGGCTCGTGTGTGCTGTGCGAGTTATAGGTGGTTCTGCTCAGCATCAGCTTTGGGGGGTGAGCACGGTATAACAATTTCCTCCACTTCTCTTTTCCTCTTTGAAGCTGAGGAATTACTTTCTTATACCAAACATTACACCCTTGGCAAACACTCCAGATGGTTCTCATTAACATTCCAATTCCTTTTCTTGCGATTCCTTCCCCCCCATTCTTCTCACACTGCTATATCTCAAAAATAAACACCAGGTGGGAGACTGCTGAAGGGCCCCGTGGCCGTGAAGGAGCCCCCAGGCCCTCTTCTCACCAATGGCCACCTCTGTCCTTCACGGGGCTGGCAGGCATAAACACACACCGGGGGCGGGGCATATTTCATGTTAAGGGTGCCCTTGGCTTTGGTCTCTGTAGGAAGAGGGGCAGAGAGACAGCTAGGTCCCTGCTCCCCACTAGGCCCTGGCCCAGACTGGCAGAGGGACTGGGGAGGGGGCTGCTGACCACCCCAGTGAGCGTTCACTGAGGCCTCTGCAGCCTACTCAAGACACAGGAGTGAGACACACTTGCTTTAAGGAGCCAGAGGGAAGGATTGCCAATGCTTTTTGGCCATAATTGCAGCCGAGCAAGCCACAGGCTTTGCTCCCACATCTGGAAAAATTTGCTTGCGCAGGAAAAGTGTGTATGTGTCCAAGGATGTGTATTTGATGTGTTTTTATTTCCAACTTTATGAGAAAAATTTTAAAATAGTTGAAAAAATAATACAAAGAATACCCATATCCCTCCACCTAGATCCAACAAGTATTATTACATTTTGTCATATTTGCTTTCTCTCTCTCTCTCTCTCTCTCTCCCTCTCTCTCTCTCGCTGCATCTTTCTAGATAGATGGAGAGATGATAGATAGATCAATCTCTATGTCAAATGTCTACACATTTGGAAGTTGGAATCTTGCCCCTGTAGTGTTTTATAACATTTTATGTATTATAATTATGTACTATAGGAGTACATTCTTATTGTAAAATATTCATATGTTCAAATAATACAGAAGATTAGAGAGTAGAAGCAAAAGCCCTGCACTGGCCCCTCCTCAGCCTGCCTCCTCACCCTTCAGGGTAGTTTGGTTTGTGTCCTTCTTGACCTTTGTCTGATTTTTTGCAGACATATGCATGCTTAAATAGAAACATATACTTTTGTTATAGGTATTTTTAAACATAAATGAGATCATACTATACATGCTCTTCTGCAATGTGTTCTTCACTTGAAAATATGTCTGAGATCTTTCTATGTTAGTACTTGGAGCTTTGCCTCATTCTTGAACTACTGTGGAGTAGTTCCAAAAGATGGTTGTACAGTAATTTTCTTAACTATTCCCTCTTTTTGGACATTTCAGTTATTGTTATTTTTTCATTTCTCACAATGATGCAATTAATATCCTTAGAAGATATTTCCTTCAGGACATGTAGTAGTATTTCTCTTTGACAGCCGCTTAGAGGTAGAATCCTGGGTTGGATGGAACGCATATTTTACATTTGGATAAATACTGCCAAACTGCTTTTCAAAGTGGCTCCTCCAACATACACAGCCACTGAGAGAGCCCACTTCCCCTCATCCTCACGAACGTTCAATTTTATCAGTCTTTTTAAGTGTTCACATTCTGATGAATGAGCAATGATTCCATTGTTGGCTTAATTTGCATTTCTTTGATTATTTGTAAGGTTTATCATTGTATCAGAGTTCAACTACAGATGACAGAAACCACTCTACATAGTTTATATAGAAAGATAGGTAGAAAGAGGGTAGCGGAACTACTTGGATTAAAATAGGGGATTGGGTGTTTACAATTTTGTCAGATTAGGTGGAAGAGCAGGTTCTAGGTTGGGCTCCTAGGACTGGCTCCCAGATCTCTAGCTCAGAACAGACCCAGCAAAGCAGTCTCCCCTTCTGCCATGACCAGGAAAATGGGGATTGGAAAGCTGTGCCCCACCTACTGACTTGGCAATCTGGGAACCAGGAAGCCTCAGCCACACCTGGTCTCCAGGACCACACTGCTTCAGCTGCATAGTGAATACCTTGCACCCTGTCCATAACACCCATGAAGCTGGAGACTGCATCTAGACACAGATCTCTACTATGTTGATGAAGGAAAAAAAAACAAACCTAACCAAACCAAATATGAGAAATAAGGATCCCCCTTAACTCTGTGTACCAGCAGAGTCAGTAGACCTCCTGAGGGTACAGCTGCCCAGGGGAACCCAGGTCATAGGCAGAAGCTCAGCTCTAAAGGAGCCTGAGAATGCCTAATGCCTGTAGGCATTAGCTTTTCAGGCTCCAGTATGTGGCAAGGCAAGCTACAAAGTGGTAGGCACAGAGCTGCATGAATCAATTTGAAGAGTTTGTCATGATCATATTTTCATGTTTTGTACCTTCTTATTTTTTTCTGTGAATTGCCTGATTAGACCTATTGCCTATTTTTCTATTTGGGTTACTTTTTCTTTATATTTTATAGAAGCTTTATGGGTTATCTGGAAAATAATCTTTGTTATATATATTAAGACCAACTTCTATTCTTTCAACATTATATTTTTTGCCATGTAGAAATCTTAAATTTATCTAGTTTTATACTTTCTGGTTCCTAGGTTTTGTAGATTTAAGAAGGCCTCTCCCATCTCAAGGTTCCTAAAGTATTCAACTACATTTTCCCCTAACAACATCTTTAAAATTTTTTTAGTTTAATTCTTTAAATCATCTTGAGTATGTGGTGTGAGGTAGGGATCTAACCTAGGTTTTATTTTCCCACATGGAAAGCCAGTTGTCCCAGCATAATTTGTTGAATGAATTTACTTTACTTTATTATACTTTAAATTTGCAGAAGTTTAAAAAATATAGAATGACTGGTTAGCCTTTGCTGATGCAGAACCAGGGTAAAGTTTTAAAAAAATTAACTTATCACTTCACATTTTGGTTCTCTTTAAAATAGGGGTTTGGCATTTCTTAAAGCAGAGGTATGACAAGATCATTCCCCTAATCAACGACCTTGATTGAGCCTCCTTTTCTCCAATACCTAGGTTTAATCTCTGTGGACTAGCCCTCTGCCTGCTCAACACCCACCATGGGCCTTTCCAGTTTTATTTCCCTCCTCCTTTGCCTGGAAGAGAGGTCACAACATTTGATGTGGCTGACAAAAGGAGAAAACATGTGCATATATCTATGTCAGCACATTCTTTATGACATTGTAATAATAGTTCATGATGCTTCTCTCACCAACTGGTATTTCTCAATTTGGTCACCATCAATATTTTAGAATCATTCTTTACTGCAGTATATTTAACAGCTCTACCACTAAATGCAGCAGTAGCCTTTGACACCTCCCTTCCCCACCACCCCGGTCACTGTAACACCCAAATTTCTCACATGTTTCCAAACATACCATCTCTGCCTTAGTTGGAAGGAAGTGAGAGGGAAGGAAAATCTGGGATTGAATCAGGAGTGACAGGATATCATCACTAAGGGACTTTCCCAATTCCCCTTTTCATCTCTAGATGTCCAAAACCAGCCTTTCAAAGGCTACCTTTTCTACAAAGCTTTTCTAAATTCCCTCAGCTCTAGACCTATTCCTCTTCTGCCTTCCTTCTTTCATGGCATTATCTTTATATCACCATCCATCCATCCATCCATCCATCCATCCATCCATCCATCCGTCCGTCCATCCATCCCTGTGTCCATCTATCCAGAAAGTATTTACTGAGCACTTATAGTACTCCAAGCACACTGACCACTTTCTTCTTAGATTATGACTCTTTGCCTAAGTGTCTTATCTGATCTGTTGTAATCTCAGGTAAAATTCCACATCTGATCTACTTTTGCATCTCCCAGAGTGCTTCACACAGAGCTGGCGTTCCTGCTGAACGTCAGTAGAATGAGTTACTGAATGCTGACACGAGTTTTAACGTACGTTCCAAATCTTTATTCAAAGGCAGTGGAAATACTTTTTTAAAAAGCAATGCCATTCTGATTTTCACAATATCTACATTATAATTTCAAAAGTTACCTATAACCCCAAAACTATCCTTTTCCAGAAGAAGATAGAGTAAGATGTGACAATTTCCTTCTTGGCCGGTCTAATCTTGTTCCAAGAGGCAACCACTGCCAATAATTTGCTGTTTTTCCTTCCAGACTTATAAAAACATGTTTATGTACATTCACATACAGATATACCTACATGTACATTTATTATGTTTAAGTTAGCACATATGTTAAGAGCTATATGAAACATGAATTTTAGAATAAATTGTGAATTTATGAAGTAAATAAATTAAGATGTCTAATGTAAGTGTATACAGTTCTTTATAACTACAAAACAGTTTTGAATTTATTGTACTCATTTTATTCCCTAACCCTGTGATGTAGGCTCAGAGAGGTTGACAGGCAGGCTCCTGGTCACACAGCTGGTAAGTAATAGAGGTAGAACTTGAACCCAGATGTTTTGCCTTCTTATTCATTGCTGGTTCTATTATGTAAAATAATCCCCGAGGATTTGGGGGGAATAATTATCTACATAATAAAATGAATTATTCTTTGCTTGACTTCTGAGTATCAGTGTAGAATTTTTTTTTGGAAACACTTATTTTATTAGACTGAAAACAAAAAAGCTAGTATTTATCAAGTGCTTCCCATGTGCCAGAAACTGTTCTAAGCACTTTACTTGCATTGTCTCATGTCGTCCTCCAGTAAGCCATCATGTAAGCAGTATTGTCAACCCAATTTCCAACATGGAAACTCAGGTTCAGAAAGGTAAATAACTTATTTGAGGATGGGCACCAGATGTGCTACGCTGGCTTTTTTTTTTTTTTTTTTTTCTACACTGGGTTTTCAACCTAGGTCTTCCTGCCTCCAAAGTCTGTACTTTTAGCCACTATACTTTGCAGCAGCTTATATATGCTTTACTTATATATAATTTCATATAAGTAACTATTATGTAAAATAAAACAAGATGCAAATGTGATGTGAGTTCTACTTTAAAGGAATTTGCAACATGAAAGAAGAAAGATAAGTCTAATGTATAGAGGAAGATATTTAGATAAATGCTTGAATAAGAGAAAGGGAGAAAAATAGCAAGAAAGAGAAATAGGAACATACACAGAGAAAGACCGATTCCTTGATTGATTTTAGAGAAAGACTGAAACCTGGTGAAAGAGGCAGGAAGCAGTCAATGGGAGGAGGGGGGACCAGGGCCACAGCCCTTCCACTCCTGTCTTGAGTCCAGTCCATCGGGAACCCTCCAGCCCGGCCTGGGGCTCATTTTTCTTGTACTCCTGAAGCCTCTGCTGCCTGTACTCCCTGGCTCAGAGCTTGCAGTTGTCAGCACTGAATCTCTTAGAGGGCAGCCCTGGCTGAGCAGGAGTATCTCCCAGCATCTGCATAGCCCTGGGAGTTGAGAGCCTGAGCTGGGAGGAGAGCATCTGGGAAGGCGAAAGCCAGGAAGATGGGCCTGAAGAGAAGGGCCTCACCAGGCAGGCCTGTTCCCATCTGTCTGGGCTGAGCTGGGGTAGGCTGCGGAGGGTCTTACTGGATGACAGATGTAAGGGTGTCCCCGCTGGCAGAGAGGCAGGGACGATGCCACCTCACTCTTCCTCAAGAAGACCTCACAGCTGGACTGCCTGTCAGTTAGAGTGAGTACCAATCTGTGGGCACGGTGGTGGGGGCAGCGGGTAGTGCTTGAGACTGAGCTGCATGGGCAGAAGTGTCAGGAGAATGGAGGCAGGACCACGGCAAGGGCAGAGGGAAACCCCTTTGACCTTGGGTGGTGGCGCGACGATAAAGGGGAGCTGAGTCACTAGGGGAGGCATGGAATCACTGGGATGGGTTTATGCATCAACCTCCCTCACTTCCTTTCCAGTCATTTGGCTGTTTTCACATTCTCCACCCTTTGCCAACTCCTCACCTCCCCCATCAAATCCGGTTTGTGTGCACTGTGTGTGTATGTGTCTTTGGCTGTATTCATGCACTGTGGGCTGTAGGTAAGAACATTAGCTAAAGACAGAGAAAATTGTGACTGACGATTTTGACCGATAAAAGCAGCTTTTTCATATGGCTCAACACAGAAGGGTAAACTAAATAAAAACCTAGGTAGAACCCGTCATGAAGGAATGTGTTGACAGTGGTTCCCAGATCTGTAGATGTGCTTCTCCTCTTACTTGGTCAGAGGCTATATTGTGAGCCGGCTGCATTGCTGTACCCAGGGTGACAGAGTGCACATCCTTATAGTAGTTGGCCGAGCTCCAGATGAAACTTGGGCAAGAACACGCCTGGGATTGGGTGATCATCTCTCTGCAGGTTCTCTTAGCCATCCACAGAAATCTGTCTTGCCGCACTTCTAGCATTTCTATACATACCCCTCACCCCAAGGTCAGCTATCAGGCAGCAAAAATGACAGAGGAGCTCAGGAAACCATTTCAGCAACTGCACGTGTAGGATTTGCTGAGGAGCCAGAATACATCTCAGGACTCCGCAGCAAGCCTGGAGGTCCGCACCAGCTTTTCTCTTGCTTTTCCTGGACCTGCCTGCTTTTCTGTCACCCCAAAGGCCGATACTCATGGTGTCTTGAATTCTCACTACCAAGGTGGAACCCCTACAGATGGCTGCCAAGGACCAGCTATGGAATTTACGGAGCCCAGTACAAAATGAAAATGTGGGCCACTTGTTCACAAATGATGACTGGCTTCAACAGAGCCACAGCAGGGCCTTCTGCGTGCAGGGCCTGTATGTCTGCACAGGTTGTGTGCCCACGAAGCCAGTCCTGGTTGGCTCAGGTGCAGAGGCCAAGGCCAGGAAGGCCACAGACGTGAAGTCCCCTCAAGAGATGGTGCAGCTACTTTTCCCTGTCAGCCCCTAACCTCCCCCAGTACTTCCCAGAGGAGCCCACGGATGAGGTGCAGCGTGGCAATGGACTGGGGGATGAATTTAACCGTGGCAGGGCCACATCAAGGAAAGAAGATTTAGGAAACAGTCTTTCTAGAGTCTAATAGATCATTCCAGGATGGTACCTAACATCTCCAAATAACTTAACACAAAGAGCTGGGAAACGGCATAGTAAAGAGTCCCCAGGCCGGACTATGAGTATAAGCTGGGGTCACAGGTGGGCAAAACCCCTGATTCTGGCTACCTTTTTCTGTAACCCAAATTCTGAACTCCCCGCACCTTCCATGTGCCCTCTTGGCCCCCCACAGAGCAGGAGTGAGAAGCCCACTAGGTGAGCTGTCCAGTCCATGTGTGGCCAGCCAGAATTCCGGGGACTCACACAAACCCTTACCCAGCACACTGGGAATCCAGATATGCAGAATCGCTCCCAAGCAAAACACCACATTTATTCAGGACCTTGAGTTAGAGTTTACTTAAAGTTCCACCAGCAATTCTGACTTTCTTAAAGGAATTGAGCGCCTCCTGCTGGGTACAAAGTAGCATTGACATCAAACTGTCAAAGCACCAAAACCTGAAAACACATCTTAGGGATTTGACCTTGTACACAAACCAGTGACAACAACATGACTCATGGTGGTAAAATTATGAGTTATATGAATTATATATAGGTTTGGTAATAGGTTGAATTTTTAAATGTTTCATGACTCCTAGGTTCCTAGTAAAAATTTTTCATTTTTTAAATCTCAATTGTAAAAGAAGGTAAACATTTGGAAGTTCTAAATGATCCAACAGGATTTTCTTCTCATTTCAGAATGCAGTGGTCACAGAAGGTTTTTCAGGGGACGTCACGTGGTCCAGTAAGAGGACACAGATTTTAGGATCAGACAGCCTAGGTTGGAACCCACTTACTATTTGAGTGACTTTAACTTGGAATGAGTTATTCAATTTTAAGCTGCCATCACTTGATCAATGAGGACAATAATATCCACCTTAAAAAGTGGACACGAGGGCTGGAGGTCACGTGTCTAAAACACAAAGAAGCGCTCAGTTAACTGTATTACTGTTACTATATTATTAAGAAGTGGGTTTAAGTTGGACTTCAAAGGATGGGCAGCTCCTGGACCAGATTCTCCATTGCTAGAGGACAGAGGCTGCACCCAGAGTCGTGTGTCTGGCTCAGAGAATTTCCCCCTTGGTCACAGGTTAGCACTCACACTGGGCACCCGAGTCTCTTTTGAACCACACAACCACCATCCGGGGTGCTGGCTTCCTGACACACACCTCTCACCTGGCGCTTGTGGGCAATGACCCCTGAGATACTCCAAGTCCCTCTGCTGCCACCCCCATATTGCTGGTTCAAGCCATCATCATCCCTCCCTTGCGCCAAGGCAAAGCTCTCCTGTCCTTCCACTTCTGTGCTTACCTGCTCAAACCCAGAGTGACTTAGGTTAAAAAAAATAAAGCCTGATCAGGCCACCCCTCTTCCTCCTCCTGCCTCCCCACCCACCTTGCTCGGGATGCCAGCTCCACCTGTGAGCTTTATGCAATTTGCTCTTGGCCATCAATCCTCACCCCCTAATTCCTCCCCTGGCTACTCCTACCCATCCGTCAGGTGTTGGCCCACAAACTCAAGGAGGGTACAAGAATTATCATGTTTTCTTATTTTCTTCCGAGCAAATTAAATCTTTTCGGCTCCATTCTGCTGTGTTGCAGCAGAAATTAGATCTGTGGTCCCTGAGGCATCCTTTCCTCCTTCAGGGTCTCACAAGCATTCAGGATGTTCATCAATGAGCCTGAAACTGGGCGAGGACCTCTACTCTCCAGTCCATCTGCGTCCCTGCTGCTATCCTCACCGTTAACTCTGAGCGGCCCTTGAAGGAGGTGGTTCCAGTGCTAGGGTGTCTTTGCCCAAGCTGGGAGACTCAGGTTGACCTCAGGTTTCCTTTGGGGCACCCCCGAACCACAAGCTCCTGAAGTTCACCATCTCCCTGAGTACCAGCAGCCCCTGGGGCGCAGACGTCCACTGCTCCTAAGAGGTTCCTCCTCTCCCTCCCTCCCCTGCTCCCCCAAAGGGGGTAGCGTTGGTTTTGAGCACATGCTCTCTGCTGTGAACAGGAAGCGCTAAGGACCTGGCCACTTCCTTGGACAATGGAAAAAACTTCAAATACAAAATATTTGAAATTATGTGCTATAAAAGCTACTTATCACAAAGTTTTGCTGTGATTATCTAATCTAAATCAGGTCCCCAGTCATACTCCCTATACCCTGCAATAGTCACTGCTGGGGCCCAGATCCCCTTTGCCCCGTCTGTCTGTGCACGCATTCCCTGTGTTGGCTGCCAGGAGATACACTGTTCCCTGGAGAGCCCTGGCCCCTGGCAATGCCTGGTTATGCCCTCCCTGGGGGGATGGAGGGAGGGCAGAGCCAATGGCTGACCACCGCACACTCAACACGAAGGCCTAGGAGATGCTTCCAGGTGGGAAGACGCTTGGTAACATCGTGCTCGGTAGCTCCTGTGGGGTCAGGCAGAGGCCAGACTCCAGCTGAAGCCACATCTTTGCTCAGGTCCTTCCCCTGCCCTACCCTGCTTCCCTCACAGATTTCTCCTGAGAGCACAATCTCAATAAATTCCTTGCACAAGAAACTGCTTCAGATTTTGCTTCTAGGAACCTAAGGGACACCTTCTATTTTTTCTTCCTAGCATGTGTCACAATTTAAAATCAAAGATTTGTATGCCTATTGGTTTAATGCTTGTTTCCCTCACTAAATGAAGGCAGAAGCCATACTTATTTTGTTCACTGCCATATTCTCAGCACCAAGTGAGGTGCCTCCCATAGAGGAGAGCAACACACATGCTTTGAACTCGAAAGTTATAGGAACCAAGGCGCAGGAACCAACTGGACATATTTCAGTATTTCACATATTTCCCAATACTCCTGGGAGAGGCTGGGTCCACAAGGATGGATTCATATGAACATCTCCTAATATCCAGATGTCAGTGTTTTAGGGATTATATACCACAAATAAAGTTGTAGTGAAGCCCTCATTTAACTAGAACATGGAAGAACTGTGGAATTTTAGGTACTTTAATTTTTTGAAAAGCTTTGTTCTCTCTCGGTATAAAATGTTTTTTCTGAACATCTTAATTCTCTTTTCCACTGGGTTGTCTGTCTTCAGTTATTGAGGGACTGCTGACTTGGGGTCTTTATTCTGAGATAAATGACTTCTAGGCAAGTCACTGATCCACAGGGAGATCAGCCTGGGTGTGTCTGGATGTCAGGTGAGTTGTTATAACCATGTTTCTGATCGAAACCCTAAAATCAGCTTGTTTGTTTTGTGGTACACTTCCTACTCCTAAAAGGTAGGTAAATAAAATGACCCAGTTAAAAAAACGATGAGAAGAGAGATTTCAATTATTCAGTGTTTCCAGTTTTTCACTGAGGGATACAGATGTAAAAGCCAGGGCCTCTTCCCACAGAGTTTACAATCTGGGGAGAGAACAAAAGAGATACTACATAAAAGAGGCAAAGAATTCTAGGAGATAATGTCCATCAATGCGTTTTCCAAAATACAAGTTCCTTCACAAACCTGTAACTAAATATTGACTCCATGGTGCTTCAGTTATATCTGAAAGGGCTTTGAGAAAATAAGAAATCCTGTTACTGGATAAAACTAGTGGTCTATCTCGCCTTCCCAGCGGCACCAAAGGAAGCTGTAGGGAGAGCAGGGGTTAACTGTCAAGATAGCTTTTCATTTGTAAATTTATCCAAAGTTTGAAAATATCATGGGGAATCTTAGGAATCCCAGTAGTCAGTGAATGGGCCATCTATAGGTCCAGTACATCTACAGACTCCACACACACCCACTCAGATGATTCTCAGAATGGGGGTATATGAGAAATTAATTCTCATGTCTGGCTTCATTGTTCTTCGCCTTTCCCTCTCGTATCTTCAATCACCTGTGTCACAGGACATATATAAGTAGTTGGGAAGCGTTAAACTCTGACAGTAAAGCAAAATCAGAGTTAAAGGCAAATGTTTAATGAATCATGCTCAAATACTAGCTAGTCAGTGAAGAACTTTAGGTTCAAAGGGCCAGATATTCTGCAATCCCAAGAAATCTCAATCAGCTTCTCGTTCGGGTTGAGTATTTTCACATTGCATTTTGTGGCCACAAAATTAGTTGTACATTTTTGAGCGTTGATCTAACACTAGAAGATTCAAATTAGGAGGCTGAAAGGAAACATTTTGTATCTGTGTATTTAAAAAAAATCTGTGGATGAACAAGGAGCCAGGAATCAGTTTCCAATGGGGGGAACGTTCTCATGGAGGTACTGTAAGGCCAAGTCACTCCACTTCATTTCTTGTTCTTTAACAGATTCTGTGGTACCGCCATTGTCCTGTTCAGGTTCAGGAAGCTCATTCTGAAAAGGTACAATGGACATTCAGGACGATGTTACACTCTACGTTAACAAACCCCTTAAAAGTCAAAAGCACTTGGAATGAAAACCCGTGAGTTCCTAGAAACAGGCAGCATAGAAGCGTATCCTAAGGAAAGAGCTAGAAAATAAAAAATGTGAGGAAACATCATAAGTCTCGCTCAAACGTGCCCCATCCGTCTCCAGCCGGGAGTGATAGCATTATGACTCTGGTACTTGTGTGGCAGGCAGCGTGGCAGAAGGCTCAGGACACAGGCTTCTGGGAGCCACTGGGATCCAAGGCCATGACTCCACCATTTGTTGGGTTACTCAGGCAAGGTATTCAGATGTTTGCAGCCTTTGCTTCCTCTTAGGCAATGAGAGAAAAAAAGTAGTCACCATCTCACAGGACTGCTGTGAGGGCTAAACAAGGAAATGCAGGTCAGGTGCCCAGCACTGCGTGCGGTATCCAGTGCAAGGACTACCTGTCATCCTTACTAGAGGCTAGGAGCACTGAAAAAAGCCAGTACTAAATCTTTTTTTTGGGAAGGCTGCTTTACAGAATACCACCTTTGCTGGCATGTTCCTTAAGCACAAGAAAGGTATTCAAAACGATCCTGTATCCAATGTGCCTATATTATAATGGAGGTAGGAGCACTGAAAATGTAACACAGTAGATGAGGCTTCCCCCTAGTGGTGGAGCAGGGCAACACAGAACAACATAGCCTACCTGCAACTTTCTTAAAATGGTAAGCCATGGGCCACACTTAGTGTAGAATCTGGGGTAGTTTTCTTATATATTTCCAGTTTTACTGAGATTTAATCTACATATAACATTGTGTAAGTTTAAAATGTACAATGTGATGATTTGACACACATATATATTGTGAAATAATTACTGCGATAAGGCTAGTTAACACATCCATCACCTTGCATAGTTCACCATTTTTTGGCACGTGGTGAGAAGTTTTTGATAGTTTCCTTGTATTTTAAATTTAAATTTATTACTACTGGAACTGTTTCATACTAGAATTCACTGATACCAATATATTTCTTTTCAGTTATCTGAATTTAGACTTTTTTTTAATGGTAGCAAACTGTCATTCAATATCCAGACTTATGATTTCCCACTGGACTCCAATGTGCAGTATATGAATATAATAACTTTTTTCCTTCAAAGTGATGTTCAATATGAATAAAATAATTTAATTACAATATGTACAAGTATGTTTGAATCACATCTTGTTCTACAAATACTCAGATTCAAACATACTTGTACAAATTGAAAGGAACTACCATTTTCTCTAAAGCAATATTGCAAAGAGAAAGTTTTGTTTCAATAACTACTTATAGCTGACAAAGCATAAACAAGTCCTTGGTTAATCAATTATTTAATTCAGATATTATTTAATTTCATCTTGTTCTAAAATAACACGTTTTTCATTTGGTCACTATTGTCTCTTGCAATGAATGCCAACATATAAAATTGCATATATGCCTGGAAAACAAACACAAAGTATCATAAAGTATCGTGAA
Organism: Mesoplodon densirostris; assembly: GCF_025265405.1. Taxonomy (NCBI): domain Eukaryota; kingdom Metazoa; phylum Chordata; class Mammalia; order Artiodactyla; family Ziphiidae; genus Mesoplodon; species Mesoplodon densirostris. The sequence goes on along the minus strand of NC_082665.1, from coordinate 151,966,914 downwards.
CATAACAACCATCTATCGTGGGGTACTGCAAAAATGGCCACAATTCTTTGTAGCCACTCCTATGAAAAGGCACTGTCTATTTCCCCAATCTTGCATTGGGACTGATCATGTGACTTCTTGGCCTAGGCTCCATGAAGCCTTGCAGTTTCCTCTCATGCTGCTCTTAGAACCCTAAAATGATTGTGAAGTCTGGGCTAGTCTGCAGGATCATGAGACTGTGGCCTAGTCAGCTCATCATCCCAGCCTCCGGCCTGCCTGCTGGCCGACTGCAAAACACCACCAAGTCCAGCAGAGATCAACCGAGCTGGCAAAGATCACAAGACTCTCTCAGCTGAATGACAAAATCATGACATAAATAACGGTTGTTTTAAGCCACTATGTTTTGGGGTTATTTGTTAGGCAGCAGCAAAAGCTAAGGACACAAACATTGCCTTAGAATCACAAGTCCTGGGAAAAAACACAGCTTAGCAACAGGGCCAGGCTACAACTTGGAAGTCAGCATGGAAATCTCCCTCTCCGTCAACCCCTTCCACACAAATGGTCCCCAAATCCTGCTATTGGCATGTCCAGAATTCAGCAATTCCCCTCCACTTTCTTGCTTTTGTTTAGGTCCTCCTCCCTTGTCTAGACACTGCATTAGCTTCCTAATGGGTCTCTTTGCCCTGTCACTGGCCCCTTTCTCCTTGGCACACATTCTCTAACAATGCTGCGAAACTGCTTTTCTAATATATTTGAGCATGGCAGATCTCTACTTTGAAGACCACTCACTCCTGGATATCCTCAGGATGAGGGCTAAGCATGGCATCAAATGCTCTTCTCAAAATTGGGTCCAAGACCGACTTTTCTCCCTACCTTTTATGAGAAGTATATCCTCCATCCACACTGAATTGCCTCACCATCTCCCAAAGCAGTTTACAACTCTGAGCCTTTCCTCCCTATGACCAGCTTAAATGTGATTTTTCTCTCTGAAGCCCTTCCTGATGCCCACCAGGCAATCAGCCACTTCTTACACTACATAGCTGTTCACAACCCTCACTTAGAACACTTACGATTACAATTATTTATTGATATATGTGGCCTCTCTAGACTCCGAGGGGCAGAAACTGTACTTATGTTTACCAAGTCTTAAGGCACACGGTAGGCTTCAAGAATTGCTTGCGGAATGAAGGAACCACCACCGGACAGGATCTGGAGCCTCACAGACTTCGGTGTGAAGTCCAACTTATTGGCTACCAACCTTTGGGCAAGTCCCCCTCTTTGATCCTGTTTCCTTCCTGTACAGTGGGTAGAACACCACCACCCTTGAAGGGTGTTTTAAGGATACAGGTAATGTCTGTCAGATTTCAAACTTGGTCTATGACACAAAACAGGTGTTCAGTAAGTAGAGCTATAATTCTCATTATGCTCTTTTGACTATTTTTCTAAACTTGAACTAAGCTGTTACTTGTTATTTGTTATGTGTATTATTCACTGAACATGTTGCCTCTTATTCTTAGATGAAAATGTAAATGGCAGCGGCACACGGTCTGCCTGCAAGCTCTATTTTATTAATGGCTCTTTGCAGTTGGCAGGCTCTAAAGAAAAACCGTCTCTGTTCTCCTTGCTAGGCCTCTGTGACATAAATAGGATTTTTAATAAATATTTATTCAAGCAAAATGTTGAGATCACTTATTACGTGAGGTTTAACAAACTCACTGCAGGAGAATTTTCCAGAGGTCAGGAAAGAAAAGAGCGTGATGGTCTAAATGCAAAAGAAGAAAAGCCAGGTCTCTTCCAAATATTTTCCAGGGAACCTAGAATAGGTATGTGTTCCAAAAATGTGTGTTTCTAAAAATGTCAACTGACAAACCACAGGTAGCGAAGAAATAAAGTGCATATGCCACTGCTTCTTGTTCCTCCTCATTGTGTGCATTAAACTTTCACCATCTGGTTGACTAGCTTTGGGGTGGTGGACAGAACATGGCTCAGAAGACCTCGGTTCTAGTTCTGGAATGACCCCCTAACCGAGCTGGTCACGTCAGCCCTCTGAACCACGTTTCTCTTCAAAGTCAAGCTAAATGTTCTCTAGAAGCTTCTAGAGTTAGAGGACTCCACAGCTTTGATTTCTTTGCCTTACTAGTTTGTCTTGATATCCTACCCCTACTAGGGTCTACCAGATCATACCTTTAACCTATCACCCTCAGCACAAATTACAGCCTACCAGTGGTATTGCAACATCCTCATAAGGCAGCTTGTCTTCTCGCCAAGCATCGTCAATCAAATCCAAGATCCTTCCGTCTCTCTGTACCTCACTGTCCATTCTCCTGGAGCTTTGATCTTGCCAGATCTGTAAGCCAAAAAGATTATTTCTTAAACATGAAGACTGAGGAGATGTTGTAATCTAGCAGTAGGGTTCTCCAGGCTTTTTAGCCTGGATGTGAATTGTGGCATGTCACCCTGGGAAAGACTCATCTCATCTGAGTCAGGTTGCAGTTTATTTATAAGACCATAGTCTCTCCCAGCTGATTTTCCCAGTCACACACAGATTCCACCTTTCTGTAAAGTTTTCTCAGATCACTCCAGCTTCAGCACACATTCTGCCCTTGACCGGTTCCTTCTTGTCCTTATGATCCACTAAACAAGTTAGGTCGGCTTTGTGACTGATTGCTCAGGCATTACTGTTTCCAATTGCTGTGTGTAAATTTTGTATCAATGACTCAGCATAGCGTTCCCCAATCTGGCCTCGATCTTTTCCCACCTGTCCCTCTTCCAAACACCTCTAACCCTGTCATACTTACAACCTTTGCACTTAAAGGTCTCTTTGCCCCACCACTAACACCTACTCTTCCTTCCAGACTCAAAGTTGGGCGTCAGCTCATCGGGGTCAATATCCCATTTCCAGAATTAGGCGCTAAGGCGCCTTCACTCTTCAGGAGCTGTAAGGGTGGAAAGCATAAGGCGTGCAATGACCAGGACACGGCCACCGTCCCAAGCACTTTGCCACACTTGCCAGAATAAGCCATTACCATTTTCCTGAACAATTTTTTTTTTACACATGTGACTATCCCAATGGTTGGAATGCACTATCTTGTTCCTTTTTTCCCCAGCTAATCCTCAGTCAGTCAAAAAACTTAGCTCCCAGGTCGCCTCCTGCACGAGCTTTCTCTAAGCGCCAAGGAGAACGCGGTCCCCGCCCCTCCGCGGGCCCCATAGTTCCCTGGGCGCAGTGAATGGTCCCCATCGGGAGCTTGTTACATTGCCCGCCACAGGGTCTTCCCAGACAGGCGGTGCGTACGTTCCCCGGCGCAGGGCAGTTTTGTCCATCTCTGTTTTAGAGCTCTGCAAACGTGTAGTTACAGTAGCAAAGCCAAAACGCCTTTTCCCGCGCTAAAACTGACCCTCGCAGGCCACCACCATCCGTACAGGTGTGGGAGGCGGCCCCACAGCCGCGGCTTCCGGCCCGAGGCAGGATATACCAAATGCGGCAGTGGGGGAAGCCCAGGACCGCCGCTTAAGTCCCTTTCCACCCCTCCCGACGTGCAGTGACGGGCGTGGTTATGAGGATGAGGTGAAGAGAACGGCCTCGGCCAAAAGGAGCAGCATAAGTCCGAACACGCTCCCGCTTCTCCAAGACCTACGCTAGGGGCGCGGGAAACCCTTACCAGCACCCGGCCCAGCGCGGCGCCCGCCTCCAGCGGACCACACCCTCAGTGTCACGTGACCAGCACGGTCTTCTCTCAGATCTCCAGACATGGGTGAGCCCATTTGCAGGCGCGGAGGGGGAGTCAGGGAGGGTGTTGCTTCAATTAAAAGCGAGGCGGCAGTGGGCGGAACGAACGTGCAGACGACTGTGGCTGGACGTTAGGTTGGCGGTGACGCGCGTGCGCGCCCCCGGCCGGAGGTAACGGCGGGAAGCTTCGGGGGCGCGCTCGCGGCATTCCCGTAACCGCATGTGCGAACGTCGGACGGGAGAGGGGCGGCAGTGTCCACAGGCAGCCCTGGCTGCGGTGGGGCCGCGTTCCGAGCGGTCGTATGGCCCGGGTCCGCCCCGGCGCCCCACCCCTCGGCCTCGCCGCGGACCCGCGAAGCCAGATATGGCCTCCCCCAGCGCACTGTATGGGCCAGCCACGTGGTCAGCGCTTCCCCGGAGGCTGGGCCGGCAGGAGGGCTGCAGGGTGGGCGAGCTGCTCATCTTCCCCGGGCGGAGTCGGCCGCGGGCCAGTCTTCCACTTCAGGGGAGAGACCCCCGGCCCAGCCCTCCCGCCTGGGCTGCCTCATCTGGTTAGCTTCCTAACATTGTTGAGACTTAGGTCTTTGATGGCAGGTGATAGCGGTTCATTTATGGGTGGGAAGTTCAGCAAGTTGTAAAAAGTGAGTTGATTTAAAAGCCTTAATGTTAGTACATTAGGTACGGAAATGTGGCAGAAATCATGAAGGACTGAAGTTGGGGAACCCTGAACTTAAGGATTGCTCCATTCAAATCAGGGGTGGGAAATAGATGATGAAGTAAGGGAATAAAAGGAACGGGTTCTTAGAATACTTTAATCATGAAGGTATTTGAAGGCAGTAAATCTCGGCTCATAATGTGTTTTTTTGTTTTGTTTTGCTTTTTTAATGTCTCTTACAACGTCAGGGTAAAGATGAGCTTGCTCTCAGCGACTAGTCTTCATTTACAGTTACAGCAAGCACTCTTACTTGCAGAGTAGTTTTCCTTGAGCCTTACAGACGATTCCTAAGCCAGTCTTAAAAATTTTTTTCTTCCTTTAATAAAAGCAGTATTGTAGGATTTGTGCCCTGTAGTTATACAGTTCCCCACATGCTTGCATTTAATTTTATTTTCTAGATACGAAGAGGAAATCATAAGGATCGTTAACTACATGTTACCTTCAAATATTTATATTTATATTGATCATAGCTGTAGCTTAATGATATAACAAAGGGTATGTATTTTCTTATTTGGAATGCAGTATCATCTTTAGGTTGATTTTTATCCTGAGTTTCTTGCCTTTTGACTATATCATTACCAGTGATCAGTATGGTAAGAATGACTGAAATTAAAGTGGGTTAGATATTTATAAACATTCACTTACACTGCTCTTTAAAATGTATTCAGGTTTTAACAATTATTTGTAGTTATTGTATATGTTAATTGTACTGATGCCACTTGTCTCCCATTAAAAGGTAGAACACCTTTGCTTGTTCCTTCCCGTTCTCACTTACGTAGTAGTGGTGGCAGATGGTGACAGCGTCAGTGGTCCAGTTTATCAGAGCTTCCTACTTTTAAACATATGTCAACTTGATTTGAAATTCAGCTAAAGCCAACATTGACCTGGACTTCAGGAATTGAATTTTCGGTTTTTATGTTACTTTAGGTTTTTTTTCTTCAAGAACTAAGTTTGTGTTTTCGGGTTTACAAAACCACAGTATTGTCATCACATCTATGAAAATTAATAAAAATCCCATAATGTCAATATTCAGTCTGGGTTCAGGTTTCCCCACCTGTCCCATACATGTATTTTTATAAGTGGCTTGTTTGGATCAAAATCCCATAGAGATCCACGTGTTGCATTGAGTTGATAACACCTTTTCAGTCTTTTTTAGTATAGCAGTTTCATTGCCTCTCTTTTTTCCCTTAACATTCTAGATTTAGTTGATTGCATCCACATGGTATCCTTTAACTTGTACATCTATTCCCTTTATTCCCTCTAAACTGGTAGTAAGGTCTAGAAATGCACTGTCCAGTATAGTAGCTATCAGCCATTGGTGGCTATTTAAATGAATTAAAATGAAATAAAGCTAAAAATTTCAGTTCCCTAGTTGCATTGGCCACATTTCAAGGGCCCAATAGTTGGGTGTATATGTAAAATATTTCCATAATTGCATAAAGTTCTGTTGAACAGAACTGATCTAGAAGCTTGATCAGATTCAACCTTGACTTTTTTTGTGGGGGTGAGGGCAGGGCAAGATTTCATCGGTGGTGCACAACACTCCAGAGAGGCACCTGATGTCTGAGTTTTCTCTCTGTGATGTTAAAATTGAGCATCGTAGTGGGTTCAGGTGTTGTCAGCCCAGTCCATCCATCATGAAATTCTCCATGAGCCTTTCACTTAATGGTGAGATCCTTTCATGGATTTAGGTTGCCTGTATCCACTATTGCATTGGCGGTTGCAATACGGTGATTTTCTGATTCTGTCATTCCTCAGCATTTATTAGCTGGAAATTTTTTATGAAGAAGAACTTTTTATATCACCAGCTATTTGACTATCCCACCAGCTATTTGAAATACAGTTTGTATAGGAAAGGCAAGAAAAATGCTTAATTCCCTCTATTTTCAGAGCACAGTAATGAGTTGGTGGCCTAGCAACCTCCAAAGGTAACCATGAGGGTTTTGCCTTTTTTTTTTTATCATCATGAAATTATAGACTTGAATATATTTAAACTGTTTCAACCTACTGCAGTCTTTTTTTTTGGGGGGGGGTACTCAAGTTGTCCTGTTGTTGACGAGTGGCAGCCTGTTTAAGTTGGCTTCTGTCCACTTTGATATGACCAGTAATCTTTGAGAGTTTCCTTGTTTTCTGGTAAAACATCTTCCTGGCTCATTTAAACATTTCTGACCACCAAGAAGCCCTGGTTCCTTTCAGTGGGAGATGGTGTTTAGAGACCAGTCTGGGTGCTGAGGTACTCTTGCTACTAGATTGGTCACTGGTTTTAGGATTTACAGTGGCCAAAGTTAGGAAGTATGTACATTTTTTAAAAAGAGAAATATCCAGAATTCACACTGATATCTCCAATTTAATTTCATAGTTTTTTTTAAACACCTGATTTTATATTTGTATCTTTTTCTCTTTTGCCTATTAACATACTTTTTCTGTATTACATATAATGCTTTCAAATTAATGATACCAATTTTACTATTAATAATATGATTCCTGAGTGATGTTTAGGGTTTCTCTATAGTACGTTTTTGTCCTTAGTATGTATCTCAGTTGGAATATGTACAGTAAAATTGTTGCATTTTAAAACGAATGAAACAATTTGTTATATGGTAAGGGTGCCAACTTGATATCTAGTTGATAGTTGATTTATTTCATTTTGTTTCCAATATTTTTCAATACTGCTTTTTTTTTTCCAACTGGATTTCTTTCATTATATTATAAAACATTAGCATAGTGCCTATAAAACAAGTAGCTGTTAAGGTATACATCCAGACAAGTTTAGCTTCCTGTTTTCTCTACCCTATTTCCCTTCCTTATAGGTATCATATTTACCACCTTTGAGCTTATCCTTCCAGAAGAACAAATACACTATATATATTATATATTTATATAATATATCCTTAATATATTCTGACATTTATATTATACATAACATATATAATATATAATTTATATTTATGTAATATATATAATATATATCTATAATTTTCTCCCTTTCTTAGGTAAAAAGTAGTGTTTGCATATACTGTTTTGTATCTTGCTTTTTTCATCTAATATTATATGCCCTGTAGAGCCCACCATAGAAGTATGTAGAGATCATTTTCCATTTTCACAGCTTCATAGTATTATTCCATTGGTGGATGAATATTCAACTAGTTCCCTGTCGATAGGCATTTGTGTTGTTTCCTACTCCTGCAAATAGTCCTGCGGTGTATATCCTTCTGCATGTATGGTTTTGTATTCTTGCTAACATATGTTTGGGATAGATTCCTAGAAGTGACATTGTTGGATCAAAGGGTAAATGCATATATATCAGTTGCTAAGTATTGCCAAAATTTCCTCTATAGTAGTTGTACCGTTTTGCATTCCTACCTACAGTGTATGTGAATGCCTATTCCCATAGCCTTGTCATCAGAGTGCATTTTCAAACTTAATTTTTCATTAATCTAATACAGAAGAAAGGGTAACTCAGTGTAGTTTAAATTTGTGTTTCTCTAATTGTAAACAAGGTTGAGCATGTTTTCATATGTTTAAGGTCATTTGCATTTCTTTTTATGAGAACTCTTTGTTCATTCCTTCTGCACATTTTTCTATAGATTTTTATTTTTCCTTCAGTTTTTAGAAGCTCTTTATATATTTGGTTAATTAACCCCTTGTGATAAAACTTTCAAGTAATGTCATTTATCTTTCAGCTTTGCTTACAGCATTTTCCCCATGTAAAAGTGTAGTTTTGTCTACTAAGATTTCTTAGTCTTAGCCCCTTATTCTTTCTGGATTTTGAGTCATAGTTTGGACAGTGTTTTAAAATTTCATTTTTATTTTGGAAAATTTCTTTGATACTTTATCTGATAATTTTTTCCCTTAAATTTAAATAGAAGCCTTTCTGGGCAGTCATAAATGATACTGATTATTTATTGGAGCAGGCACAGTTTATCAGTCATAGTATATCTGTCATAGCCATAGATCTTTGTAATCACAGTAACACCAAGGCAGGTAAGGGACAAAGCATTGTTATCTTCCTTTAAATGAGACTTGATGAGTAGGCATATTCCTTCTCTTAGTACACATCTCTAACCAGAGTTTTTATTTTCTTCCTGTGTCCCATTTTGTGAGTAATTTGATCTTGGGTGCATACCCAGGATATTTTTCCTGATCTTTAAAATAAAGAGGTTAAATTGGAGCCCTTTGGGTTCTTTCTAGCTCTTAAATTCCAATATGTTAATGAATATCAAAGATTTTCCCATTACTAGATACCCTCTTTGTTTTTTTTTGTTTTTGTTTTGGTTGTGCTGGGTCTTCGCTGTGGCACGCGGGCTTCTCTAGTTGTGGTGTTCAGGCTTTAGTTGCCCTGCGGCATGTGGGATCTTAGTTTTCCGACCAGAGATTGAACCCGCGTCCCCTGCATTGGAAGGCGGATTCTTAACCACTGGACCACCAGGGAAGTCCCTAGGTAACCTCTTTGGATTCTTTTTTCCCTAAGATTTAAAGTATGTTTTCCCTGCTTCCCAGACGTGGTAAAAAAGCCTGTATTTCCTTTAACCATTTTATTCTAGATTTCACTGATTTAAAGTAGTCTTCATTCGAAACGAGAGTTTTAATTATAACTTCTGTTTGTTGAAATCTTGGTCTAACTGCAGAAATGACTAAGAGTGTCCTGTACCAATTGTAGAGCTACACAGTTTCCATTTAACTACATTAACATTTCATGTTAGTGGCAAGGAGCAGCAGATTATCAAACAGTAATTGCTTAAATTTGTATTTATTTGGATAAAGAATAAATTTTATATAATTACCACATGGCACAGGCAAAAAAGAAAGCAAGTGATGTAGTGCATGAGCTGAATGAGGGTCAGGTTGGTTAGGAAAGGAGTCAGTGATATAGCTATGAGAAACTCGGATGAGAAAAGTCCACAGCAGATCTGAGTCCTTGCTATTTACCTGATGCTCAGGAATGAGAAATGATGGTTGTCAGCTGCTCGAGGAGATGGTGAACGTATTGTTAAAAGATCATTATATATTAGTAAGATTATTTTCCACAGAGAATGTTACTGGTTCCTCCCCACCCCATCCCCACCTTTTTTTTTTTTAAAAAAACAGAGATCTCCTTAACTAAGTCTTAGGCCATGCTTTTAATTTCTGAAACGGCTGTTTTCCCCTCTGTGGACTATTGTCACTGTTGTGCCACTGCCACCTGGTGGCCATGGTGGTGACATCATAGTTAAGTTTGTGTGTTTTTTCCTGTGTCCAGGCTTTTCAATTTGGTTTGATTTTGTTTATGCCAAGAACACATTATTAAATCAAAAGAAGATATGCTGATGTATTTTAAGATCTGGAATACTGTAAAATATAAAAAGATTGCACATTGGCTGGAACTTAGGAGTCACATTGCCTAGGTTTGAATCCTAGGACTGTGGTTTGTAGTTTACCATAATCAAGTTATTTAATCTTCTGAGCCTCAGTTTCCTCAAAGTAATAGTAGTTATGTTTTAAATTTGTTATGAAGATTGAATCTGACAATACAGGCAGGCAGAACAGTTGAGCATTCAGTGACTTTTAGCTTCTATTATAAATATTCCTAATTACTAAATAATATCATCCAGAAAATATATTAATGTATTATACGTTACTAAATCTGTTTCTAATATATATTACTAAATGTATTTTTTAAGAATAACATGACCTAAAGGAGTATAATTTTACTAATGATAGTTTTGAATAACTGTAGTAGCTCTGTCCTTAGGAAGAACACTTTCCTACGTATTTAATAAATATCCATGTAGAGTTGTCAGGAGCATGATGCAGAATATATGTAATTGGCTATTAGAATCCCATTAAAAAGCTGGAAGAAACCTTGCAGATTATATAGATCATGCTTCTTACTTTATAGCGGCAAAAACTGAAGTCCAAGGACACAAAGCTACTTAGTTGCAGAGCAGGACTCTCTCCTGGGTTTCCATCTACATGGTACTGTGTGAACTGTGTCCTGCCTCTCAGTTCCCTAGAGTGGATCAAAACACAGAATCTGCGTCCTGTTGTAACTGACTGTATCATTGTTTGAAAGAAAGTGGAATAGACCATGAAAACATTTTTCTTTAGGTTTTTATTTTGTCTAATGTTGGTGAAATACAAAGGATAAACCAACTGAAAAGAAATCCTCTCTGCCACATGTGTGCATGAACAGTTATTTAGTACTCCTGTTAGTAACTTTAGAAATAGATGCAAATAACGTGTAGTGGTTGTATTTTCCAGTCTTCTCATTCTCCTGTGTCTCTGTTTTATCTCCCTTCCCTTCTTTCTCTGCTAGACTCTTCTCTGTAGTTCTCCAGCTATGACCAGCTTGCATAGGGAGATAGGTGAAAAGGGAGGGGAATTGAGATACATTCAGCCAAAAGCATTCAGCACAGGCCAGGTTGAAATGCTACTCTAAGCCCTGGAGCTGCAGGCGTGAAAAAAACTGGTTTTCTACCCTTGACGGTTGAATAGTAGGGGAAAAAAGTGTGCAAAAGGACATTTCCAGGGTGGTGTAACTCCTATGAAAGAACCTGTTAAAGACTGGGAGCAATGAAGTGCAGAGGAGGGAGGGCCCACGTAGCTGCCTCTTAGGTGAGGGAGGGTGTTCTAGGAGCTTCATGGGCCTGTCATCTAGAAGGTGAATAGGATCTCCCACGATGGGCCAAGAAGTTGAAGCGCAGGGCATTTAACCTTTTTACCATATCTCTTTATAAGAAACTACACGTTTCCTCTGACCGCTCAATTTGTTAGTGTCAGTGTTCCTCTGTTGCTAGCACCCCATCTCCACCCAGGCCCACTCTTACATGAAGAAGTAGGGACGTGACAGTGAGGTATTTGATTTCAATCGTGCAGGGGGAGTGTCAGTGGCAATTCAGATCATTTTAAATTGTTTTGTTTTAGTCTGAAATGTGTTTGGTTCTAGTATTTCTTGAAGAGATATTCCTTGACTGCTTCTACAGTCATCTTAAGAAGTGCTGCATTTTCTCATTGTTATTTGTATGCTTTCATTCACATTCTTAAGTTTGTAAGTTGGAATGTTAGAACATAAAAAATGAATTTTCTCCTGACAGAGTTCTTTGCTTTCCCAGTTGCCAAAACAAAGGGGATTTGGCGATGGAGGCTTTGTTGGAAGGAATACAAAATTGGGGACATGATAGGTAAGTTTGCTTTGACCTTAAGCTTCTCACTGAGTTTAAAAAGCATGTCTGAGTTATGCCTCTGACCATTTTGTGCTTTGGGTACAGAAGCAGAAGTGTGAGCAAAATCTAAACTGATCCATGTCATGTTTGTAGACAGTATCTCTCCTTGGGGTGTTTCCCTCATCTCAGCAGTGTGAAGCTGGATGCTTACTATCATCCCAGTTAAATTTTCTGCTTTTAAAAAGCAAAAGGCTATAGAGGTTTTGTGACACTAAGGTCAAATGCTTTTTTTTTTTTTGGTAAGTATTTAAGCCTTAGGAGTTATCTCTCTGTGGCCATTCCCGGAAATCTCTGAATCCAATACATCTATGTCCACTTCTGTTTCTACCTTTGTAACATCTGGCATCTCCTGAAACATTGAAGGACATCAGTAAGTTTACAACAATAAGATAGGATGCAGTAAGTTTCTAATAATAAGTTGGAAAGAAATCGTTGGAATAAATTTGGCTCAAGGATGGAGGTTCTTAAAACAGCTTTTAAAATTGTATTGTCATTTTCCCAATAGCCTACTTGTTTCCAAAGCTTTTTATTTTATTTGACTAGCTGAGAATGTGACATATGCTTGCCTGGATTCTTCCTGAAAGCTTCCCTAAAATGTTACAGAAGAGCTAGTTGTTGGTTGTGGAAGTCTCACTCACAAACCAGACTTCAAACATAAACCTCGCGTTTGACCAGTTGACTTAGGCTTTAGGTCGGCTACTGGAGGAAGACAAACTTCCGTGGAATAAGTGATCATCTTATGTGAGCATTAAAAGGAAAAGCTCAGAGATCCTGTTCTCTGCTTCTGATAATTTATTTGTTGACACTGTTCCACTTTAGGTAGCTTTACATCTGCTATATTTTTACATGTGAAAGATGAAAAGCCACTTGGAGATATGTTCTATGTTCTTAAGGGTCTGTCCTTATTTATAGGGGATTTTTGACATCCTGTGAAGCAGAACTACAGGAGCTCATGAAACAGATTGACATAATGGTAGCTCATAAAAATTCTGAGTGGGAAGGACAGACACATGCTCTAGAAACTTGCCTGGACATCCGTGAACGGGAACTTAAGGCTCTCAGGAGTCAGATGGATATGAAACACAAAGAGGTAAAGCAGATGATTTGCTACTCTTTTTGATATTTTCACCTTACCTTTTATAATAAATATGTTTCTTAAATATTTGTTGAAGAAAGCATTTAAAAATTTTTGAATTCAATTTATTTAAAACAAAACAATACACAGTTCACCCATTCCTCCCACCCCCCGATCCAAGCCTTGTCTCTTGCAGCCACCAATCTGTTCTCTATATCTATGGGCTTATTTTTGTTTGTTTCTGTAGATTCTACATGTAAGGGAGATCATAAAATATTTGTCTTTCTTTGTCTGAATTATTTCAGTTAGCGTAATGCCTTCAAGGTCTATCCATGCTGTGGCATATGGCAACTTTTTTTTTTATGGCTGAATAATATTCTTTATATGTGTGTGTGTGTGTGTGTGTGTACCACAGTTTCTTTTTTTTTAAATATAAATTTATTTATTTTATTTTTGGCTGTGTTGGGTCGTCATTTCTATGCGAGGGCTTTCTGTAGTTGCGGTGAGCGGGGGCCACTCTTCATTGCGGTGCACGAGCCTCTCACTGTCGCGGCCTCTCTTGTTGCGGAGCACAGGCTCCTGACGCGCAGGCTCAGTAGTTGTGGCTCATGGGCCCAGTTGCTCCGCGGCATGTGGGATCTTCCCAGACCAGGGCTCGAACCCATGTCCCCTGCACTGGCAGGCAGATTCTCAACCACTGCACCACCAGGGAAGCCCCCCACAGTTTCTTTATCCATTCATTCATCAATAGATAGACTTAGGTTGTTTCTACATCTTTGTTATTGTAAATAAAGCTGCAGTGAACAGGGGGATGCATATATCTTTTTGAATTAATGTTTTTTTGTTTTCTTCAGATAAATACCCAGAGTGGAATTACTGGATCATATGGCAGTTCTATTTTTAATTTTTTGAGGCATCTCCATACTATTTTCCATAATGGTTGCACCAACTTAACATTCTCACCCAAGTGTACAAGGGTTCGCTTTTGTCCACACCCCTGCCAACACTTGTTATTTGTTGTCTTTTTGATACTAGCCATTCTGCAAGGTGTGAGTTGATATCTCTGTGGTTTTGATATGCATTTCCCGGATGATTAGTGATGTTGACCATCTTTTTCATGTACCTGTTGGTCATCTGTATGTCTTCTTTGGAAGACTGTCTATTTGGATCTTCTGCCCATTTTTTCAGTGGATAGTTTGTTTTTTTGCTATTGAATTGTAAAAGTTCTTTGTATATTTTGGATATCAGCCCCTTGTCAGATACATGATGTGCAGTTATTTTCTCCCATTCAATAAGTTGCCGTTTCATGTTGTTGATGATTTACTTGGCTGTGTAGAAGCTTTTTAGTTTGATGTAGTCCCACTTGTGTAGTTTTGCTTTTGCTGCTTTTACTTTTCTTGCTTTTGCTGCTTTTACTTTTCTTGCTTTTGCTTTTGGTGCAGATTCAAAATATCATCACTAAGACCTATATCAAGGAGCTTACTGCCTATGCTTTCTTCTAGGAGTTTTATGGTTTCAGGTCTTATGTTCAAGTCTTTAATCCATTTTGAGCTAATTTTTGTGAATGGTGTAAGATAGTGGTCCAGCTTCATTCTCTTGCATGTGGCTGTCCAGTTTTCCCAACATCATTTATTGAAGAAATTGTCCTTTCCCCATTGTATATTCTTGGTTTATTTGTCATAAATTAATTGACCATATATGTGTGAGTTTATTTCTGCGATCTCTATTCTCTGTTCTGTTCTATCGATCTAAGTCTCTGTTTTTATGCCAATACAGTACCGTTTGTATGTAGTAATAGCCTTATAATATACTTTGAAGTTAGGGAGTGTGGTGCCTCCAGCTTTGTTCTTCTTTATCAGGATTGCTTTGGCTATTCAGTTCCATGCAAGTTTTAGGATTTTTTGTTTTATTTGTTTAGAAATGCCATTGGAATTTTGATAGGGATTACACTGAATCTGTAAATTGCTTTGGATAGTACGGCAGTTTTAAAATATTGATTCTCTCAATCCATGAGCATAGAATATCTTTCCATTTATTTGTGTCTTTTTCAGTTTCTTTCATTAATGTCTTGTAGTTTTGAGTATACAGATCTTTCACCTCCTTGGTTAAATTTATTCCTAGGTATTTTATTGTTTTTGATGCAGTTGTATATGGGATTGTTTTCTTAATTTCTCTTTTTGATAGTTTGTTATTATTAAAAAACAATAGATTTTTGTGTATTGATATTGTGTCCAGTAACTTTATTGACTTCATTTGTTAGTTCTGTTCGTTTGTGATAGAGTCTTTAGGGTTTCCTAGTGTTTTCATGTGATCTGCAGACAGGGAGTTTTACTTCTGCCTTTTCAATTTGGATGCCTTTTATTTCCTTTTCTTGCCTAACTATTCTGGCTAGGATTTCCAATACTATGTTGAATAGAAGTGGTAAGAGTGGACATCCTTGTCCTGTTCCTGATCTTAGAGGAAAAGCTTTGAGCTTTTCAACATTGAGTATGATTTAGCTGTAGGCTTGTCATATATGACCTTAACTACATTGAGGTATGTTTCCTCTATACCTGCTTTTTTGAGAGATTTGAGATTTTATTATAAATGGATTTAAATTTTGTCAGATGCTTTTTATGCATCTGTTGAGATGATCATATGATTTTTGTCTTCATTTTGTTAATGAGGTGTATCACACTGACTGATTTACAGATGTTGGACCATCCCTGTATCCTTGGAATAAATTTCACTTCATCATTGTATATGATCCTTTTAATGTGTTGCTGAATTCAGTTTGCTAATATTTTGTTGAGAATTTTTGCATCTATGTTCATCGGGGATATTAGCCTGTAAAAAGAAATTTTTTTTGTTTGGTGGCACTCTTGTCTGGTTTTGGTATCAGGCTAATACTGGCCTCATAAAATGTGTTTTGAAAAGATTCCACCTCTTATATTTTTTGGAAGAATTTGAAAAAGCTTGATATTAATTCTTCTTTGAATGTTTGGTGGAATTCACCAGTGAAGCCATTTGGTCCTGGACTTTTGTTTGTTGAGAGTTTTTGTTTACTGAATTGATCTGCTTGCTGGTAAGTGGTCTGTTCAGATTTTCTATTTCGTCATGAATCAGTCTTAGTAGCTTATATGTTTGTCAGAGCTTCTTCACTTCTTCTAGTTTGTCCAATTTGTTGGCATGTAATTTTTCATAGTAGTCTGTACGATCCTTTGTATTTCTGTGGTGTCGCTTGTAATATCTCCTCTTTCATTTCTGACCTACTTGAGTTTTTTCTCTTTTTTTTCTTGGTGAGTCTAGCTGAGGTTTTGTCAATTTTATTTCTCTTTTCACAGAACGAGCTCTTAGTTTCATTGATCTTTTCTGTTGTCTTTTTAGTCTCTAGTTCATTTATTTCTGCCCTAATTTACTAACTTTGGGCTTTATTTGTTCTTTTTCTAGTTCCTTAAGGTGTAGTTAGGTTGTTTGAGGCTTTTCTTGTTTCTTGAGGTAGGTGTTTATCACTATGAACTTCCCTCATAGAACTGTTTTTGCTGCATTCTGTAAATTTTGGCATGTTACATTTCCATTTTGTTTTTCTCAAGGTATTTTTTGATTTCTCTTTTGATTTCTTCTTTGCCCATTGGTTATTCAGTAGCATGTTGTTTAATCTCCACATATTTGTGTATTTCCCATTTTTCTTTGTGTAATTTCTCATTTCATGCCTTTGTGGTTGGAAAAGATGCTTGATATGATTGCAGTCTTCTTAAATTTATTAAGACTTGATCTGTGGCCTAACATATGACCTATCTTGGAAGATGTTCCATATACACTTGAGAAGAATGTGTCTTCTGTTGCTTTTGGATAGAATGGTCTATAAATATGTGTTAAGTCCATCTGGTTTAACATGTTGTTTAAGGCTGATGTCTCCTTATTGATTTTCTATCTGGATGATCCTTCCATTGATGTAAGTGGGATATTAAAGTTCCCTACCGTTATTGTATTGCTGTCTATGTCTCCCTTTAGGTCTGTTAATAATTGTGCTACATGTTTAGGTGCTCCTATGTTGGCTGCGTAAAGATTTACAAATGTTATATCCTCTCATTGGATTAACCCCTTTATCATTATGTAATGTCTTCTTTGTCTCTTATTAAAACATTTGTA
Source organism: Mesoplodon densirostris (assembly GCF_025265405.1). Classification (NCBI taxonomy): domain Eukaryota; kingdom Metazoa; phylum Chordata; class Mammalia; order Artiodactyla; family Ziphiidae; genus Mesoplodon; species Mesoplodon densirostris. Next base: position 151,950,082 of record NC_082665.1, on the reverse strand, counting down.
TTAAAGTCTTTTTTTGTATGTGTGTGATATAAGTATAGCTACTCCATCTTTCTTTTCCGTTTCCATTTGCATGGAATCTCTTTTACCATCCCTTCACTTTCAGTCTGTGTCCTTATATTGAAATTGTATCTCTTACAGGCAGCATATATAGGTGTGTCTTGCTTTTTATTCCTTCAGCCACTCTATGTCTTTTTGTTGGAGAATTTAGTCCATTTACATTTAAAATTATTATTGATGGGTATATGCTTATTGCCATTTTGTTAATTGTTTTCTAGCAGTTTTTGTAGTTTCTCTCTGTTCCTTTTTTCTTCTCTTGCTCTCTTCCTTTGTTGTTTGATGACTTTCTTTAGTGGTATGCTTATGTTCCTTTCTCTTTTGTGTATTTATTCTAGGTTTTTGCTTTGTGGTTGCCATGAGTCTTACACTTAACAACTTATATCTATAACAGTCTATTTTAAGTTGATAACATCTTAAGTTTGATCCCATTCTAAAGCTCAACACTTACTCTCATGTTTTATGTTTTTGATGTCACATTTTATGTATTTTTACCTTGTGTATCTTTTAGCTAATTATTATAATCATAGTTCTGTCTTTTAACCTTTTTATTAGCTTTATTAGTGATTAATCCACTACCTTCACTATATATTTACTTTTCCAGTGAGATTTATCCTTTCATGTGTGTTCTTGTTACTAATTAGCATCCTTTCTTTCAGCTTAAAGAAGTTCCTTTAAAATTTCTTGTCAGGCCAGTTTAGTTTAGTGGTGGTGAACTCCTTTAACTTTTGCTTCTCTGGAAAACTCATTATCTCTTCTTCAATTCTGAATGAAAACTTTGCTCTGTAGAGTATTCTTGGTTGGAAGTTTTCTTCTTTCAGCACTTTGAATGTATCATGCTTTCTGGACTGCAAAGTTTGTGCTGAAAAATCTGCTGATAGTTTTATGAGGGTTCCCTTGTATAGAACTAGTTGTTTTTCTTCTGCTTCGTTTAAGATTCTCTCCTTGTCTTTAACTTTCGACATTTTAATTATAACGTGTCTTGGTGTGGGTCTCTTTGGTAGCATCTTTTTTGGGACTCTCAGGGCTTCCTGGATCTGGATGTCTGTTTCCTTCCCCAAGTTAGGGAAGTTTTCAGCCATTATATTTTCAAATAAGTTTTCTGCCCCTTTCTCTCTTCTCCTTCTGGGGGCCCTATAAAGTAAATGTTAGTCTGTTTGATGTTGTTCCATAAATTCCTTTTTTCATTCTTTTTTCTTTCTGCTGCTCTGATTGGGTAAGTTCTACTGCCTTGTCCTTGAGCTGACTGGTATTTTCTTCTGCTTCATCTAGTCTGCTGTTGAACCCCTCTAGCATATTTTTTTTCAGTTCAGTTATTACATTCTTTGGCTCTGTGACTTCTATTTGGTACTTTCTTATATTTTTTCATCCCTTTGTTGAAGTTCTTACTGTGTTCATCCATTCTTCTCCCCATCTTTATGACCATTACTTTGAACTCTTGATCAGGTAAATTACTGATCTCCATTTCATGAAGATTTTTTCTGAGGTTTATCTTGTTCTTTCATTTGGAACATATTCCTCTGCTTCTTCATTTTGCTTGATTCTCTGTTGGTTTCAGTACAGTAGATGACACAACCACTTCTTCTGGTCTTGATCGAGTGGCCTCGTGTAGGAGATGAACCTTGTTATTTAACCCTGCCTCAGCTCCTGGTTGTCTCTCAAACCTCTGTGCTTGTCCAGGCAGCCTATTATATTTTTAGTAGCTCCCAGTAGTTGAGGATGTGCCAAAACCTGTCACTGTCCCAGAGTGGAGGATCTCAGCACCTAGATTCAGGTTGACTAGAATCTGGACCCTTGGGCAGCAGCTTTTAAAGTATGCAAATATATACAGTTCTGAGGGGCTGTGAGGGTAGGCCACATTGGTCCTCAGAGCCAGGTGATCTGGAGGTGTCCACTATGTGGGCTCCAGATGAACTGTTTTCTGGGTGATACTGATGGGTTGGAGCAAGGCAGAGGGAGAGTGCCTAGATGGCGTCCACAGCCTATGTTCCTTGCTAGCAACTCTGTAGGCCACTAAATGTGAGCCAGACCTGAAGCCTGCTCCTCAGGCTGAAGGTCCAAGACAAGTAAAGAGGACTCTTTCACAGAAACCCTAGGGAGTGTGCCTCATTCTGCTTTCTGTGCAGTGCCTTGGGGTTGGTAGCCTGCCAAGAACTATCCCTCTGATTGCCATAGTCTTGTGGAATCCAGGAATGCAAATCCCTCCAGTCACCTAGAGCTAGGTAATCGAGGGGAGTCCCCTGGGCACCAGCCACGTGTATAGCTACCATCCAGGAGACACTGGTGCACTAGAGGCAGCAGAATGTGAGAGCAAAGGTAGCGCCTGCCCTCCAAGGTCTCTGGAAAGGATTACAGTCACCCCCAAGATGCATGCCTAATCAGAAGCTTGGCCCTCACTTAGCAGTCAGGATGATCAGTTAATAGTTTTCCTTCGCAGAAAGATTGAGCTCCTGGGTCTGTTGCCTTTGCGTGCCCTCGGGGTTGTAGCTGTTTAAGAACTCTTTCTCCTTGGGCTACAGTCCTGTAGGACCCATGAGTATAAACCCCACTGACCACCACAGCCAGTTGATGTAGAGGTGTTCCTTAGCATCAGTCACAAAAATCCAGGCACCAGACAGGGGCATGAGCTCCTTTCTGGGTGACACCAATTATTACAGTTCCTTGGGACCCAGAACACAAGCTCCCCTGGCCTCCAGAGCCAGGTAACCAAGAATCATATCCTGGGTAGTAGATGTAAAAGTCAGGACACCTGATGTGTGTAAAAGTTCCCTTCTGAGAGATACTGGTGCTCTGGAGCACAGCAAAGGTGTAGTGCCTGCCAGTCTTTGTTCCCAGAGCGTTCCAGCAGGCTCCTAGATGTGTGTGTTGAACTAGATGCCTGCCCCTGTGATGGAGGTTTTAATATAAGCAGGTGAGCCTTATTCACTTTAAGTCTAGGCATGATTGGCTACCTCTGAGCTGGACTCTGGGGTGGGTGAGTCCAAGCACATGAGCCCTCTAAGAGGTGTTTCTCATCACTATCATTTTGTGGGTCTTGGGACACAAGACCCATTGGTTTTCAAAAATTAGATGTTTGGGGGATTATCTCTCAAGTGCATGTCTTAAAAGCTGGGGTGCCCGATGTGGGGTTTGAACCCTTTGCTCCTCAGGGAGTTTTGAGTTCCCTTCTGGTTGTTGGTTGCTATATCAGGGGTGAGGTTTATGGTGAGATTGTGTTCCCATCTCCCCTACAGGCTTTTGTATGGTTTTCTTCTCTTTTACCCAATGTGTAGTTGTCACTCAGCCAGCCTTTAGGTTCTTTTTTTCGAGAAGAAATTGTTCCATATTTAGCTGTAGATCCAGTGAGTCTGTCGGAGAAGGTGAGTTCAGGATCTTCCTACACTGCCATCTTGAACTGGTGATACTGTCTTTTTCATAATGCAAAGAAAGCATTTGTGTGTCAAATTCTGATGGTTTCTTTCAGAAGAAGAATTCGTTGGTGAAAATGCATAAGAATATTAATATTTATTTCAAGGATCATGTTACCTTGGTCACATGTAATACATACAATAACTTCTTTAAGAAAATGTAAAGGGTGTCACATGATCTTTGTAAAAACCTTCATTCTATTACATGCCTATGTTAATAATCACTGAGTTTAGTGAACGTTGTTTTTGGCCTCATTGTATGACTAGTATAAAAAGTTAAGCCCCAAATTCAATAATTGGCTTCTTCTGGTTAGGTTTAAAATAAAATTCAGAAAACTCTTCTTAAAAAATTTATATTTGCACTTGTTGACAATTAGGGAAAAAGAAAGAAAAGAGGAAAATAAATATTATTTGCAATCTCATCACCCAGTTATTGGTGATTTGGGGGAAAAGTTTAATAACATTTGCTAATTGATTTCTCTTAATTTAGCTGGTACAGTGAAAAGAACATTAAATATTGGAAGGGAAGCAGAAAGCATATATAAGTGCAAGAATTGCCCCTAAATTTCTGGCATCAATGTTGATCTCAGAAGGATTGGAAGAGCTGTAGGGAGACACTGGTCCCAAGCCCCACTTGGATGGGCTTTCCTACCAGTAGGATCACCACTCATTAGTGCTGTCATTCAGCTTCTTCAGGGGTGCTTCTGTGAGTGGTAGATTCTGTTGATGATACTCACTTATCAAGAATATTTTAGAAATGTTTCACGTCACAAGGAAAGAGTTAGGTTTCATAAAGTGTTTTTTTCCTTGGCAAGAGAATCTCTCAATTGGCCATGTGCACTTTGGGTCAAAGCAGTACAGTTGACCCTTGAACAACGTGGAGGTTGGGGGCATCAACCCCTAATGAACTCAAAAATCCACATATAACCTTACAGTCAATCCTCCTTATCTGAGATTCCATATCCATGAATTCATGTAGTACTGTAGTATTTATTGAAAAAAAATCCATATATAAGTGGACTCATGCAGTTCAACCATGTTGTTCAAGGGTCAACCATACACAGTAACATTGGCCATGTTAGATTCAGTGTTCTGAGAATGCCACTTGCTAAACTGGAATTTATTTTAAAATTTGGGTAGACTTTTGAGAATGTATTTTAAAATTACACCTCATGGGACTTCCCTGGTGGCACAGTGGTTAAGAATATGCCTGCCAATGCAGGAGACATGGGTTTGAGCCCTGGTCCGGGAAGATCCCACATGCCACGGAGCAACTAAGCCCGTGAGCCACAACTGCTGAGCCCGAATGCCACAACTACTGAAGCCCACATGCCTAGAGCCCGTGCTCCGCAACAAGAGAAGCCACCGCAATGAGAAGCCCGCACACCACACGAAGATTAGCCCCTGCTCGCTGCAACTAGAGAAAGCCCACGTGCAGCAATGAAGACCCAACGCAGCCAAAAATAAATAAATAAATTTTAAAAAATTAAAAGAAATAAAATTAGACCTCATGAAAAGATATAGAAGGTGGGTAAAAAAGTGCATGGAATGATAATCATATTTGATTTTTTAAAAATCGTAATTTAGGTAGGGTCAGTGCTCCATGGTAAGTTACTTTAGTTACTACTTCTTCATTTCTCCTGGGGTAAAACAAAAGTAGTTCTGTTTAGAAAGTTAAGGTGATAGTGCTTTCCTAGTTAAAAAACACTGTACAGTTGACTCTTGAACAACCTGTGGGTTAGGGGCACTGATCCCCGATGCAGTTGAAAATCTACATAAAACTTTACAGTTGGCCCTTGTATCAGTATCTGTTCTGAATCCACAGATTCAGCCGACTTTGGGTGGTGTAGTACAGTAGTACATATTTATCGAAAAAATCCATGTATAAGTGAACCTGCACAGTTCAAACCGTCAACTATATATGTGGATATCTAAGTTGTTTACTTTGTTAGAAACCCATTAAGGAAATTCCTGTGTGTGTGATCATGAGAATATTCATGCTGAGGCTGTTGAAACTTACTCCTGAAGCTTAGTTTTTTTTTTTTTTTTTTGCGGTATGCGTGCCTCACACTGCTGTGGCCTCTCCTGTTGCGGAGCACAGGCTCCGGACGTGCAGGCCCAGCGGCCATGGCTCACAGGCCCAGCCGCTCCGCGGCATGTGGGATCCTCCCGGACTGGGGCACGAATCCACGTCCCCTGCATCGGCAGGCGGACTCTCACCCACTGTGCCACCAGGGAAGCCCTGCAGCTTAGTTTTGATGTCAAGGGCATTACTGCACTACATGCAGTAATAAAACTACTCGTTTTATTGCACTTCACTCTATAATGCTTTGCCGATATTGTACTTTTTTACAAATTGAACTTTTGTGGCAACCTTGTGTTGAACAAGTCTGTTGGCACCTTTTTTCTAACAGCATTTGCTCACTTCATGTCTCTGAGTCCCATTTTGGTGATTCTTGCAATATTTCAAAACCTCTACCAACATAAAGATTATGACTCACTGAAGGCTCTGATGATGGTTAGCATTTTTTTTTAGCAATAAAGTGTTTTTAAATTAAGATATATACATTGTTTTTTAGACATAATACTCTTGCGCACTTAGTTGACTACAGTACAGTGTAAACATAACATTTATATGCACTGTGAAACCGAAAAAATTCATGTGACTCATTTTATCACAGTATTTGCTTTATTGTGATCTGGAAGGAACCTGCAGTATCTCTGAAGTATGCCTGTACTTAATACCTTAAAGAGGAATTAAAGAGATTGAGTAGATAGGTTCCTTAGTAAAGATTTGAAGATTACAGGTTTGGCCTGGGGACATAAAAGATGTTTAGAAATGTAGCTGTCAATGATTTGCTGCTTCATTGATTAGGTTGCTGGAAGTTGATTAAGTTTCTATAGGTAAAGTGTTTTTACCAAACACTAATTATAGGAATCTGTTCAATAGAGTTTGTCTGTGAAATTGTAATTTCACTGTGTTATTGGTAATATGTTTATAATCTACTTTGAATAGCACATGATAGAAGAACTAGAATATACAGCTTTAAGTTTTTGTCAGTTTTATTTGTTTGAAAGTTTCAGGCCTAGAAGCAGTTAGTCCTATGGTATAAACCAGTGCTACTGAAATGACAGGTCCATGGTGAGATGAAAGGATTGCACCAGAATGTAAAGTAGTACATTGCACCCTTCACTTCACAGAAAGTTTTGCTGTATAAAAATGTCAGTTGCACTAAGCAGTGTGTTTTGTAACAGTTGATTTACATTCTGCTTCAAGGTTCTTATCTCACACTGGATTGCTGTTGTGACCAGCTCCAGCCCATCTGCAGATCATACTAGTATAAACAACTTGTTTCATGAGTGAATGATCTGTTTTCTGATTACATTGTTGGGATTGGATTGGTTTTAATGGACGTTTCTGCTGCTGTTACCTTCTAATGCCCTACAGAGCAGTTAGAGCTAATGAAACAAGTAAGGAATTTGGAGTCCTGGCTGTGCCTTTTCTCAGCTGAATGGCCTTGGACAAATAATTTAACCTCTCTGAGCCCATTTCATCATGTGTAAAATTAGGATATAATCCCTATGTTCCCGTGTTGTTGTGAAGACTGAGTTACTCTTTAAGAAACCACTTTGAAAACTCTAAATTGTAGTTAAAACGATATCATCCATACCGACAGTTTTCAAACCTTCGCTTCCATTTCTCTAATGCCATCTCTTGCTCTCAGCTATTAACCTCTTTCTTCCTCCTCTTTTTCTTTAAGAAATTTAGATATTGTCACGTGCCCATTATGAACCAGACTCTGGTAAATAAATGAAATTAAATAATCTTTTCTTCACATTTTATATTTATGCTTGCCTTACATAGTAAATGAAAAGAAAAATGGTTCTACAAAGCTCATGAGAAAAAACAGTGATCATCTGCCCTAGTCCTCTGAACCTAGGATTCTTGCTTCTCTGAGGCAGTCATTTCAGTGTCTTTTACTCTTTTGTTTGTTTGTTTGTTATTCTCTTCATATTTCTATATAACATTTTATGGCAATATTCTTAATTTTCAGTTTTAACTTTAATTTATCTAATAACTTGCTGCTAATAATATTATATATTATATATATTATATATATAATATGTAATATATATTATAATATATATATGTAATATATATATAATATAATATAATATAATATATAATAACTTTAATTTATCTAATAACTTTAATTTATCTAATAACTTGCTGCTATGAAAATTAAGGGCTTTGCTCTCATATACAATTTCCATCCCCTCATCCTGCCAGAATTGTATATCTTAATTTTTCGTTAGGTCAGTGTTTAGTGTTTATATCATTAAGATGGTAATTATTATTTACAACTGAGTCAGATAGCGTAATAATAATCAAACTTATTTCTTGTGCAATGTTTTTGTTTTCTGGGGAATTAGTAACTGTCTCATTTTTATTTGCTTTTTAAAAAAGTACCTTCTCAATGATAAGAAGAATTGATAATGCCAATATCTAGATTTGCCATGGATCTCTTTCTATCTTTTATTGCTTCTGCTTTTTTTCACTTTTGTTGTCTTATCTTCTTGTGTGTGTGGGGTTACTTTATGAGTGGGTTATCAAGCACTGTATTTGTAAAATTATTTGAAGAAATAGTTTAAGACACAGAATAGTGTTTTTTTTCCCTTTGGAGAAAGTTTAGGTTGTTTTTTCCAAGTTCCTGGAGTCCCTAGCACTTTGGAGATGCCTGGGGACAGACATTAGCACTCTCTTAAGATCATCTTAACCTGATTTCAGAGATTCAGATGTCTACAGTTGATTGGCAGTTTCAAGAAGGCCTGTTCTACATCTGGCCCATTCTTACTCCTAGGGTACAGCCTTTCAGGGTCCCAACTCAAAGCAAGGAGGGGTTCAGAGCTGTCTTGGGCACCAAATCTTTTATTCTCTTAGCCCCTTGAAGTTATCAAAACCCCCATTCGGCCTCTTATCCTTTCAGCTGACTTCTCTACTTTCAGTTAATACTTGCCCCAAACTCTGGGCTCACCTCCCTCCACCTCTAGCCTAGCCCAGATGCTGACCTGGTAATTCTTCCCTATCATGTTAGCGCTTGACTTCAGGCACAGTTTTTAAGAAATCTTACTTATATAGTTGTCCTCAGTGTATATGGACTGGCTCAGAATACCTAGTCTGCCATTACCAAATGTTAAAGTCTGAAAGATTCACATTTAACTAACAACATCCTGAGTGAAATTTACTACTAAGTTCTACAGCCAATCAAACTTTCAACCAGATGTGAAAAGAGAATAAAGGTATATTCAGACATATACAATCTCAAAAGAATGTTCTACCAAAATGAGAAGTAAACTTATGAAGAAGATGACAGAGAATTTTTTAAAAAAGCAAAAAGCAGAAAAGCACAAAAAGCCTCCAGAATAATGGTGAAGGGAGTTCCCAAGATGACAGATATACAGGTAGCCTAGAGTAACTAACCAGTATTTGAGAATGGCAAGCTCCAGGAAGGATGTTTTCACAGGAAGAAATAAAGTAAAAGAAAGGAAAGGAAATTATAATAGCTATGTTTACTGTGTTCAAGGAGATAAAAGATAAGACTGAGCATTTCAGGAAAGAATTGGAAACTATTAAAAGGTGAGTGGAAATCATAATGTTGAAAAATAGAATAAATGAAATTAAGGCCTTAAAGATTAAGAGATAGTTGGTGAACTGGAAGATATGACAGAAGAAAATGTTTGGAATAAAGCACAGACAGAATGATAGAAAATATAGAAGAGAGGAGAAGAGAAAGGATGATACAGTGAGAAGGTCAAATATGAGTGTTTTGGGAATCCCTGAAGGAGAAAACAAAGTGAGAATGGGCTAAAGCAATATTTGAAGATAAATTGACTGAGATTTTGCCAAAAGTGAGGAAGGCCATGTACTTAAGAAATCCAAAAACCTCAACAAGATAAACAAAAAGAAATATTTACCTAGGTTGAAAACTAAAGACAAAGAGGACATCTGAAAAGTTATCAAAGAAAACAAAATAAAACAAAACGAGATATTTACCAAGAAAAAAAGGTGATCTACAAATGGCTTCTAACAGCTGACTTGTCAGCTAAAACAGTGAAAGCCAGAAGACAATAGAATGATGTCCACAAAGAAATGACTTTTTTCCCTGCCAAACCAGAAATAAATTCTATACCCAGAATAAAGGTGAAATCAAGACATTTTCAGATCAACAAAGATTGAGAGAATTTGTCACTAGGAGTCCTGCACCAAGAAAATACTAAAAGAATGTTCTTCAAGCAGAAGGAAAGTGACCCCAGATGGAAGCTCAAGAGATAAAGGAAGAAACGAAAGGCAACAGTAAATATGTGGGTAAATCTAAATGAATATTTACTGTATATAACAACAAGAGCCTTCAGTTGAACATATATGTGGAATTATGATGGCATTTCAGTCAAGTTGGTGGGGGGGGTAAATGGAATTAAAGTATTTCTGTAGTCCTTGGGTTGCCTGGGAATTGGTAAAACTAATGTTAATGTTAGCTAATGTTAATCTAATTAACATTAGTTAAGTCTAATGTTAATTAGTTAAGTTTTAATCTTGAGAGAACCATTAAAAGTATATAGTAATATGTTAATAGAGTATATGTCTTCTAAGCTAGCAGAAGGAGAAAAGTGAAGTAAGAAGTTATCAGCCCCAAAGAAGGCAAGAAAGGAGAGAAAAAGGAACATAGGAACGTAGAGCTTATTAAGTACAAATAGCACTTAGTAAGACAATAGATATAAACCCAAAGAGGTCCGGTAAATGTAAATGTACTAAATGGCTTAATTAAAAGATAAAAATTGTCCAGCTGGGTAAAGATAATTGAACTCAATTATTTGATGTTTATAAAGATACAGCAAAGTTGAAAGTAAAATATAAAATTAAAATATATACCATACAAACACTTTGAATAGAGAGATGGTGTAGCTAAACTGTACTTGAAGCAGAAGCAGTGAACGTTACCAAAGGTGAAGAGAAACACTTCATAATGATAAAATATGAAATCTCCGTCTATGTAACTGTAGCAGATATTCTTATTGGCCTGTATCACATCCTCCTTGCCCCCTCATTTCACCTGGATGTTACATACCACTGTGTACTGCCAGCATCGCACTACACTGTGCTTCTCTTTCTGGAAACTTAAAAGCTGCTCAGGTGAAACCTGGGATTGTGGGGGCAGTTAACACTCCTGGGGCAAGCCTCAAGCAGTGGAGGGACTGGAATCGATGGATAAACTCTCCAACTTCCCATCCCTTAGAGGGACAATTCTGAAACACATTCCGTTTGGTTCCTTGGTGAGTTCCCTGTGGGAGTGGCTCCAGCGCTTACTGCAGAAATCAGCTGAGTAACACACTTTATTGGCTTTCCTTCCTTCTCTGGATCTCTCTCGTCATTTCCTTACTGTGTTTCCTGGGATCACCTCCAATTGCCTACCTGCCCTAAAATCTACACTTTTGGGAGAACTCAAACTAAGACAAAAAAAAAATCTGAATTTGTAAGCATCTAATTAATTTTAAATTTCTCTCTGTTTCTCTTATCTGTATGCAAAGAGTGACAGAACTACAGGGAGGAATAGATGAAGCCACAATTGTAGTTGGGGATTTTAACCCAATTTTTGTAGTAACTGATGGAATAAGAGACAGATATCAGTAGGGATGTAGATTTGAGCACCATGATCAACAAACTTGACCTAATTTATATATACAGAACATTGCACAAGAGAACTGTGGTGTACGTTTTTTTCTAGCACAAGCAACTCTTTCCAAAACTGACCATATGATAAATCTTGACACAATTCAGAGTCTTGAAATAATGGAGTATGTTCTTTGAACATAGTGGAAACAAGTTACAAAAAGATAGCTAAATACTAAAAACCCTTTGACATACTTTTGTAAATGTTTTTCTCAGTTTATTGATTTTTAATTTTAATGGGATTTTTTCAAATATAGAAGTTTCACATTTTGCAGAGTCAAATCTGTCATTCTCAAATGACTCTTTCATTACTTTTAAGCTCCGTTTCTCCCTATCCAGGAATTCAGTAAATACTCATTTAAATCAAAAAAGATTTTTTAAAGTAGTTTTTTCTATTTTATTGTCTATATTTAATCATTCCTCTGGTTTGAACTTCAGAATCACTTTTTCGTTCCAAAAAAGAATTCTACTAGAATTTTTAATTGCAATTGCATTAACTCCTTGTTCTTATAAGAATTTTATTTTTGCATTTTTTTATTCAGGTATAATTGAGATATAACATTATATTAGTTTAGTTATACAATGTAATGATTCGATATTCGTATATATTGTGAAATGATCACCACAATAAGTCTAGTAACATCTGTCACAATACATAGTCACAAAATTTTTTTTTTCTTGTGATGAGAACTTTTAAGATCTACAGTTTTTTAATTTTTAAATTACCATTCTGTATTGTGATTGAGGTTACTACTTACTGTTCCCAATTCTTCCTTTCCCTTCTACCTATTAGTAGATGAAATGCTAACTGGTTATTGAGAGATGTAGAGAAGTGCTGATGGATATTGATGGAAGTGAGGGCTGGGCATGAGCTAGCTGTGGCTGGCATCAAACCACTGAAAAATGGGTTAGGATAACATGCTTACTCTGGCTGGTGAAACTGGTTTTCTTTGAAGTGGGGTAAATGGTAAAGCAGGTACAAGTCTCCTGCTGTCTTTCTGTCTGATGTTACTATTCTGTACTTTGATTTATAGAATTTATTCTTGAAGTCTTATAGAGTTTTGTTCCATATTTTTAGATTCCAAGGTTCTTGTAACTTTATCTCTCTCAATTTTTTGTGAGGTTTTTTTTGATAAAAAGGGTTGGGGAGAATAAATGAGACAGAGGAAGTTTCCCTCTAAACCTAAAATTCTAGAACAATTGCTCATTTTCCATTTTTTGGCATTGTTATGGATTATTAAATAATTAGCTATTTGACTTCCTGAGAAACTGTACAGTTGAGAACGTGTATTCACAGATAAGTACAAAGGTTATTTCCTATTTTTGTGTTTCATGGTTATTGTTTCAATGCTAATAGTGAAAAATGCTACCACCTCTCTGCTTTTAGGTTGGAATGTTGCGTCAGCAGGTTGAAGAACATGAAAAAGTCAAGCAAGAGATGACCATAGAGTATAAGCTGGAGTTAAAGAAACTACATGAAGAGGTAAGATTTTAATTCTGTTATGTGTTGTATAATTCTGTCTCTTCAACCCATGAGAATTTTGTTAATGAGCCGGTTTCTACTTCATAGAGTGGATGTATATATACTAAGGGAGGTGCAGGGGTGGAAATCTATCTCTCTGTTCTTAAACCCAGGTAAAGAATCTTGCCTATTTATATGTTTGATACTACCTACAACAGCGATTCTAAAATGTGTTTGTTGGTTGAGTACCTGAAAGAAATAGAGCTATTTTTGTGTAATACCATGAAATACTGATACGAAAAGCTTGTATTAAATGTTTTAATTTTTAAGTTGAATCAGTTACTAGATTTTAAATAATGGAGGATCCAAAGGTTTCAGAAGCATTTTGGGGTAGATAAGAAAAGTAAGAAAATTCTATCAGCTAACTCAAGTTTATTCTTCAGATTGGGAAAAAACTGCTTTTATTTTCATTTAATTCCACAGTACTCGTCTCTTGCTTACCTACTCAGTGTTCTGCAGGAGAATGGTTCAAGAACCACAAGCCTAGAGAAGAGAGACAGGGTTTTTATTTGCTGCTTTTATTGTGGGGGTGGTTTGGGGGCTGCTAAGTGCAAGGTGATTGTACATTGTAAGAAAAATTAAACTTCTGTTTATAAAATATTTTCCCTTTATTTTTTCTTTGACTCAATATATTTCTTTTCTGGTGTTTATTTTTTTATATGTAGTTTTGAGTTGTTATTTTATCTGACATGCTGTCTATTTTCAGGGATACTAGTTAGCTCTATGCGTGCTTTCATAATGCCAATTTGTTGTATCAGCACTGTTTACACATTCTTAAATTTTAAGTCTAGAAATAACTGTGTCTACAGTTAGACAGACTGAAGAGAAGCTATGAAAAGCTACAGAGAAAACATGTAAGAGACTTCAGAGGAAATGCCAAAAATCACAGGGAAGATCGGTCTGAAATTGAGAGGTTAACTGGAAAAATAGAGGTATGTTCATAGTACTGATTTGCTCATAGTGATTGTCAGCCTTCATGTAGGAAAATGCTGTTTCTAATAGTGCTATTTCCTGAAACCAATTTTCTCTCACCTCCAGGACTACTACTGAGCTATTTCAAAGGTGGGAGGGTGATCCACTGTGCATCCTGTCACCAGGATGGTTACTAGCTATCAGTAGCTCTCAACAGGGCAGTACCATCCTTTGAGGGCATTGGAAATGTATGGAGACATTGTTTCGGTTGTCAGAGTGACTGGGAGTGAAACTGGTGTGTAGGGCACAGGGACCAGGGACACTAAACATGGCTGGGACTTTTCCACACAGGAAGGAGTATTGAACCCAAAATGCCATATTGAGGAACATTGACTACCAGTTACTAGCTGTCCTCCATGGGCAGTGTCCTTGTCTTATTTATCACCTAACAGAGTAGGGGCTTAGTAAGTGTTGAAGCTTTTTTGTACAGAGTACTCTGCATATCAGATTGTCTATCGTCAGTTCCCATTTAGATATGGTAAGTCACTTACCTCCCCCTTTGCTGACTTTGTTTTTATTAAGACTGAGTAACTCCATTATTACTGTATATATTGATTCCCTAGAGGAGTTAAGGGAGTGGTGGGTTAACACCACCAAGAGTAGATGAAAGAGCAGCACGAGGCTGTCACTTTTTTCCCCTTGGATCCCCTCCTCTGTCTATGCTCTTGGTTCTCAAGTGTACCTAAGAGTTACCCAGGGCCCTCTTTAGGCTCTCAGACATTTTGATCCAGTTGTATCGCATGCGAGCTAGGACTCTGCATTTTATCTACCTTCCCTAGCCAATGCTAATTTGAGAAACATTGTTCAACATCTTTGTGTGATTACTTACAATTTTTCTACTCAGTGACCTGTCACCCACAAATGCCAGTATATTATTACTACCTAGAATTTTAATTTCTGCATTTAATATTTTCTTACATCTCAACATTTTTATACATTTGTTTTTGTTTTTTTTGTTTGTTTGTTTTTTTGCATATGCGTGCCTCTCACTGTTGTGGCCTCTCCCATTGTGGAGCACAGGCTCTGGACGCGTAGGCTCAGCGGCCATGGCTCACGGACCCAGCTGCTCCGTGGCATGTGGGATCCTCCGAGACCGGAGCACGAACCCGCGTCCCCTGCATCGGCAGGCGGACTCTCAACCACTGCCCCACCAGGGAAGCCCCTCAATATTTTTATACATTTGAAGAGCTTAGAATCAGATACTGCTTTCCCTCCATCCTCCTTCAGTGAAATCTGGGTTTTTTTTGAAAAACCCCTCATGTTGTTATTCCCCATTACCACTTCCTGACCATTGTCTTTTCTTTGTACCTCAGAAACTCTATTTTTTTTAACATCTTTATTAGAGTATAATTGCTTTACAATGGTGTGTTAGTTTCTGCTTTATAACAAAGTGAATCAGTTATACATATACATATGTCCCCATATCTCTTCCCTCTTGCGTCTCTCTCCCATCCTCCCTATCCCACCCCTCTAGGTGGTCACAAAGCACCGAGCTGATCTCCCTGTGCTATGCGGCTGCTTCCCACTAGCTAGCTATTTTACATTTGGTAGTGTATATATGTCCACGCCACTGTCTCACTTCGCCCCAGCTTACCCTTCCCCCTCCCCATATCCTCAAGTCCATTCTCTAGTAGGTCTGCACCTTTATTCCTGTCTTGCCCCTAGGTTCTTCTGACCTTTTTTTTTTTTTTTAGATTCCATATATATGTGTTAGCATATGGTATTTGTTTTTCTCTTTCTGACTTACTTCACTCTGTATGATGGTCTCTAGGTCCATCCACCTCACTACAAATAACTCAGTTTCATTCCTTTTTATAGCTGTATGTATGTGCCACATCTTCTTTATCCATTCATCTGTCGATGGACACTTAGGTGGTTTCCATGTCCTGGCTATTGTAAATAGAGCTGCAATGAACATTGTGGTATGTGACTCTTTTTGAATTATGGTTTTCTCAGGGTATATGCCCAGTAGTGGGATTGCTGGGTCGTATGGTAATTCTATTTTTAGTTTTTTAAGGAACCTCCATACTGTTCTCCATAGTGGCTGTATCAATTTACATTCCCACCAACAAGAAACTCCATCTTTGATTTTCATGTCATCAGCATATACCACCAACCAGTGTACGTACGGCCAAAGTTAGTCATCTTCTGATCCCTGGTTACTCCCCTGTTCAAAGACCCCAGCTCCCAGTTCACTGTCATTCTCTCCAACCTTGCTTTTATCGTAATTCTTGAGGATTTCAGTGTCCACAGGGATGATGCTTATAATACTCTGGTCTTTGAGTTCCTTGGTGTTCTTTCCTCCACAGATATTTTGATCTCCTATCTGTCTCTTCTCCTTTTTCCCATTGTCATTCCTTAGGTGTTATCATTACCAATACTTGCAACCCTCCTAGAATCACATTTTTAAGCATCACATTCTCCAACTACCATCCCTGTCTTTTCAGCTCTCTTCCTCTGGCTCCTGATGCTCGATACTCACCTGACCCCCCGTCCCTTAAAGTGCTTGGATCCTGCCACTTGTCACTGCTCCGTCTCTACTTTGTGTCCTCAGTTACCAGTCCTTACCCAGCTTCCATCCCATGGTTACACTCCTTATATTCCCCGTCAATTCTGTGCTCTCTCTTACTTCATCGCCTTTGCTTGGCAAAACTGTAACTCTCGTTACATCCAGCTTTCTCCCCACTTTCTACCTGTCATGCGTGGCAGACCATGGCTGGAGAAAAATATAATCATGCTGACTGGCCTCATTTTAAATTCATGGTCACTCACCTCAGGCGGGTCCTCATGCTGCCCAGAATCATATTATATTTCCCCTCACTCTCCTACTTTCCATAATGACTGTTTCATACTTTCTCTTTTCTTGAATTTTCAACACTTTTCCCCACATCCTCACTTTTGGATGATGATCTTTCTTTCTATTTCATTGAGGAAATAGAAGATAATTTTCACAAACTTCCAACCTTGTGTCTACCTGCCTATTTGCAACTGCACCCATATACTCCGCCTTCCTGCTGGAGGGACTGTCCATGCTCCCCCTATTCCCTACCCTCGACATCACTCTAGAAATGCTCCTCCCTTCTGAATCATCAGGTTTTTCCTCCCTACTGGGTATTTTCCACCAACATGCAAACTTCCCCCCTCTTAAATATCCTTTCTTGACCTCTCTCTTCATCCTCTGGATACTGCCCCATTTTTCTCCTTCATTTTATAACTAAACTACTTTAAGTACCTATACTTGTCTCCAGTTCCTTTCCTTCCATTTTTCTTACACCCACTCAGTAAGGCTTTTGCCCCCTCTCTCTGCAGAAGCTATTTGCATGGAGGTCACCAGTGACTTCCCCATTACTCAAGCCTGTGGCCAGCCCTCATCTTCCCCATCCTGTCTGCAGCATTGGACCCAGCTGGTCTCCGTCCTCCTTACAGCTCTTTCTGGATTTGGCTTGGAGAACAATTGCACTTTCCTGGGTTTTCTCCTACCCTGTTTGCCACTCTTTCTCAGTCTCTTTTGTTCCCCAACCTTTTAGCGTTGGAACACCTTACAGTTGTGTCATTGTACTCTTCTTTTTTCTGTCTAGGTCTACTCCCTTGGTGATATCATTGTCTCATAGTTTTAAGCATTGTGTATATGTTGATAATTCCCACATTTGTATATCTAGTCCTGACCTCTCCTTTTTGCTACAGAATAATTTCCAACCTCCTGTTTCACATCTCCAGTGTCTAAAGCTGTCTCAAACTTGACATGTCCAAAATAAAGGTCCTGATTCTTTTCTCTCCTATCTTCCAGCACCATTTCTGTTTCAGTTAATGTCAGCTCCATTCCTCAGATTGCTCAAGCCTAAAAACCTTGGAGTCACCCTTGATTTCTCTTTTCCCAGCACAATAGCCAGAATGATTCTGTTGTAATGTAAGTCAAATCATGTCCTCTCCTGTACATAAACCTTCCAGTAGCTTCTCTTAAAAGACAAAGTTATCATAGTGACCTACGTAGTCTCACCGCCTGTTAACTCTGAACTTTCCCTTCCTTTTTTCCTTTTACTCACTTATTCCAGCCACACCAACCTCCTTGCTCATCCTTGAACATACCAGGATGCTTCCACTTCAAGGCCTTGTACTTGCTGTTCCCTCTTCCCAGAATAGTATAACTTCATCCCTGTCTCCCTTGGTGTTTACTTAAATGTTACTCAATGTGGCCACTCCTTTTTAAAATTGCAGCCCCCAACTCTGAGCACTTCATGCTCTATTTTCCCCAAAACAGGTACAGTTGGCCTTCTGTATCTGTGGGTTCCACATCCATGGATTCAACCAACCATGGATCTAAAATATTCTGGGGAAAAATATTCCAGAAAGTTCCAAAAAGCAAACCTTGAATCTGTCATGCACAAGCAACTATTTTCACAGCATTTACATTGTATTTACAACTACTTACATAGCATTTACATTGTATTAGGTATTATAAGTAAGCTAGAAATGATTTCAAGTATATGGGAGGATGTGCATTGGTTATATGCGAATAATACACCATTTTATATAAGGGACGTGAGCATCTGTGGATTTTAGAATCTGCAGAGGCCTGGAACTAGTCCCCCACAGATACTGAGGGGTGACTGTATTACTATCTAATGTACTGTACAATGAGTGTGTTGCCTATCTCCCTCCAATTGAGTGGGGCTAGAATTTTTGTTTTGTTAAATAGTGTATCCCCAGCATGTAGAACAGTACCTGGCATGTATATGGTAGAAATAATGAATAAGTGAGTATCAGCTGGTGAACAGTAATTACCCTAAGCTAGCATGAGACTTCTGGAGTTGAGGCTCCTGGAGGACAGTGATGAAAGACTGAGTTTCCTTTCCCTTTAGTTTGCCTCATTTTCATAAATACTGGGCTCATTTTCTCGATCATGCAACCTGAAGTTACTATTGATCCATCATTGATTTTGAACTGTTTGGCTTTGGGTTACAGATATCTGTTAAAATTTAATACAGATATTTCCTGTTATTCATGTCTGTGCAGTTCTGTTGAGATAATAAAAATTTGGATATCAAAGGATATCGTGTTAACTGAATCTATTTGGTTCCTGAGTTTTAGACACCGATAAGAATTGGGCTACCCAGGGATTTATCTGAAAATTTAGTTGAATCTGTTCAGTTCCTGGGTTTGGATATCACGAATTTGGGCAGTGAGGGATATCTGTAATCATATTTTGAAATTTTCAATTATCTTAGCATCAGTTTTCTGAAAATCACTAAAAAATTATTAGCAACCCTTAGGTGGCAGCAGATCTTTGAAAACCGTGAATCCAGTGTTAAGCATCTGTGTTTCATACTCTTCACCATGAGGCTGTTAAAGTTAGAAAGACAGATCTCCAGAGGCACAGTATGCAAGGAATTTAGTATTACTCTATAGTTCTATCAGCTAAGTGAGTAATGGGGCTCCTGCTGTGGAGAAAGGTGCATGTGTACCCAGGGACCTGGGGAAAACTTAAAGTAAAAGTGAATCTGGAAAGTAGTGACAGCAAGGGGAAGCACTTAGAAGTTAAGTACCTTAATTGCTTCTTCAGGAATTTCATCAGAAATCACTGGACTGGGAGAAGCAGCGCTTGATTTATCAGCAACAGGTATCTTCTCTGGAGGCACAAAGGAAGGCTCTGGCTGAACAATCAGAGATAATTCAGGTAAGTTTAAGACATTTTGGGATAATGAGAGGCAGAGAGGTTTTGATTAAATTTGAGCTAGCTTAATGCAGTACGCCTGTGCTCACCATGTCCACCCACGTCCCCACGCCCTCTTGCTCCCTTGCTTGCTGCCTTCCTCAGCGGTTCCTAACTCCTCACGCGTGCTCTTTCTTGCTCTCTCACTCTGTCACTGTCTTGCATTCTCATGCTCACTCCACACTCACATTTGTTTCACTCTCCTAATCTTGGTCTCTCCCTCTTTCTTTTCTCTTTCTACCTCTGCTCTCTCTGTCTCCTTTTCCATTTCTTTCTGGCTCTGGCTTACTTATTCTGGCTGTTTCTGGCTCTTGCCTTGGTTCCACTTTTGTCTGTGTCATGAACACAAATCCTCCCTGGGCTTTGTGGTATGTAATCCTGGGACTTCAAGAAAATAACTTTTCCATATAGCGAGATTACTGAGAAGAATATGATACAAAGCAACAGGGTTTTTTATTTTCCAAAGGATCTCAACATGAAGTTACGGCCACTGCAGGCATCAATTTTTACAAAGCTCCCCATCAGAGTCAACTCCAAATGTGTCAGTGCAGGCCACAGCTCTGCAGTATTTCCACTAAGTAGTAGCTTGAAGAGCCAGCCCATTAACGGTACAGCTCCCAGTAAGACCTTCTTATCACTGTTGTGTCTCTGTCACCATAAACTTTTAAACAGTAGGTCTGAGCCAATTCAATTAACTCTGTGATAATTCTACCAAGACAACAGATTAACATTTGAGTTAGGATCATCTTTTCCTCATAAGGAAAATGGTGCTTTTAAAAATATAACATATATTCAAACCTATAAATATACATATATAATTGAACAGAGGATTCAAGCCACGTGACCAAAAAAAAAAAAAAGTGGAGTTCAGAATAACTTCTCACTCTTTGAGTCATATATTTGCTTGATTTTTTTCTTTTAGTCAGCTATTAAAATGACATAATACATGTTCATTTTAGAAAAATGAGAAAATGTAGATGAAATGAGAATTAAATAAAATCACTCATAATTCCATCCTTTAGAGATTTACCATGGTTAACGTTTGCGTGTAAATTTCTTCTGACTTTTTCTGTGCTTGTATGCCGTGTACATTGCATTCATGTACATTTGGTAGGAAAAACTCTGTATGTGTGTGTACGGGAAGAGATGAATAGTTGCAAACTTAAAAAATTACTAAGAATTGCAAAATGTTGATAATTGTTGAAGCTAGGTGATGAATATATAGGGGTTCATCATCTTACTCTTTCCATATTGTATACGTTTGAAATTTTCCATAAAACATAATGTGAAAATGTAAATTATATGCTTACAATGTGACAGGCAGTATGCTAAGCACTTTATAATGCAATATTTTATTTAATTTTCACAAGTTAAAAATTTTCCTTTTTAAATACGTCAACAAATGTGAGTCATAATGATTGTATAGAAGTTCAATGTACCATTAAATGTCTTAATTTATATAACCAATCTTTTTTTGCGGAACATTTAGTTTTTTTTACTTTTTCACTCTTACAAGTAGTGCATGGGTGAACATCCTTATTTAAATATTTAGGACTATATGTCCATTTATTTTCTTAGGAAATGACCCTAGAAGTGAGATTGCTGCATCAGAGTAGTCGTACATTCTTAAAGATTTTAATATATATTGTCAAAGTACTCTTCAAAGGTGCATTGATACACACTTTCACCAGCAGTGTTTGGGAATGTCCATTTCCTCACACTTTCTCAATATTGTCCATTTCTTCCCACTCTAAGTATTGGGCACTATTATTTATTTTATTATTTTTAAAAATTTCTCCTACTTTTAGGCTTGTCTTTGTCAATCTGATAGGTGGAAAAAATGGTATCTGATTATTTGTTTTAATTTATATTTCTTTGATTATGAATGAGATTGAGCATTTTTTTCATTTACTTATGGCTATTTCCATTCTTTTGTAAATTATTTGTGTTCTTTTCTTTGCTCTTTTTTTCTGGTTATTTTATTTATCAAAATCTGTTGTAATTATAATAAGTAGAGATAATATTTTAAACTTTGTTAATTAAGAGAATATTTGCTTTCTATAAACAATATTTTTTTCTTTCACAACAGTAAAATAAAAATGCCTAAATGTACAAAGCACTTATCACTCTGACATATTGTGTGGAAGAATGTATAGCAGTTCAAGTCACAATACACTGATTTTCAAAAACCAATATATTAACTTCTATTTCAATCAAGCATTAGAGCCTGAGACCCAGAAGAGGTCATAATGAAACCTTATCCAACCAAATCAGAACTAAAAAAATTTTTTTTAAACCAGTAATGCACTTTTGTAGCCTCTTAGCACAGTTACCAAATGCTGCTTACATACATTCAACATCTAGCTTATTGGCATGATTTTTTATAAAAATGAGAAACTTTTGCAGATGTATGATTAGAAGGTACACAGATTGCATTACATTAAACACAAAGGCAGTGTGGTCCTTGTAGGAGAAATCAAGTCAGTACCCCCTGGTAGAAATGTTCTATAAAAATGTGTCACAATGAGGCGTCATTGTTTTCAGCCACTTATCTGTCCCTGATGTATTTCCTTGGAGTATATGATCTGTCAGGACTTCAGGTTTCTTAATCCAAAATATCTCACTGAATTTAGGTACATCTGGAAAGCAGCTGAAAGTTTTCCCCAATAGTCTGACATCACAGAAAGTGGGTTGAGAAATCCCTCTCTTTACCTGAAGACGTACTTGTTCTACTTCAGGCGTCAACAGCTCAAAAAGGAAAAGAAAAAAACAATCAACACTTCCCCTCCCACACAATCCCACACAAGCTAAACAAAAACTACCCCCTCGCCCCATAAAACTTCAGCACCAAAGTGTCAATCATTCCTGGGAAATAGAACATGCCCCTTGGATTCTCTGATTTATTAGCTGTTCAAACTTGAAGGACAGAAATGACCTTATGTCCTTGTGGAGAGGAAGGAAGACATGTTAATAATGACTGTAGAGCCATTGAGAAAGTGCATTATCTATTACACAATCAACTTAGAGCCCTGTCCTCCAACAGAGGCAGCCACAACTTCATTTAAATTCTTTGCTCTTTTTTTTTTTTTTGCGGTACATGGGCCTCCCACTGTTGTGGCCTCTCCCGCTGCGGAACACAGGCTCCGGACGCGCAGGCTCAGCGGCCATGGCTCACGGGCCCAGCTGCTCCGTGGCATGTGGGATCTTCCGGACTGGGGCATGAACCTGTGTCCCCTGCATTGGCAGGCGGACTCTCAACCACTGCGCCACCAGGGAAGCCCTTTGCTCATTTTTTTAAGGTTATTTATACTTTACTATTTTGAAAGAGCTCTTCCAACATTAAATATATTAACTCTTTGCTGTTTCGTTGCAATTGTATGTGTTTGCCCAGTTTACCTTAATTCGGCTTAGTAATTTTTATGGAAATACAATTGTTTTATAAACAATTGTTTAGAATGGCTTAATTCTCTTAGTTTTTTCTTTAAGGTTTTTATCTTTGTTGTCATACTATAAATCCTTACTAAGCCAAGATTTCTTCTAATACTTTATAATTTCTTCTTAATATATTTGATCTGAAAATTATTTTGTTATAAGGAATTTGGTAGGAATCTATATTTGTTTTTTTCCAAATGGTTATCCACATAATTTGTTGACTGTTATATTTTGAGAACTTTACAGAATGGTTCTAAAATTCATATGGAAGGATAAATGAATGGTACCAGGCAACATTTTTAAAAAGAAGAGTAAAGGTGATGTTTCTTTTATCAAGTATTAAAATGTATTAAATTTAAAAGTACAGTTGTTAAACAACATGACATTATTAGATGCAAAGACAGAATGATGGTTATATAAGCATAGGAAAAGATCAGTATAGTCACTAAAACATAAGGTCTTTTCTGTTTAGAGGTCAAAGAATCACTTGCTCCTTTCCCTCCTGCTCAAATAATATAAGAGTGAAAAGGAAACATTCAGGGAAATCTTAGAGAACATAAGAACATTTGAAAAACAATTAAAAGTATTAAGCCAACACAGAGTAAAATATTTAGCTTATTCATAGTATGTGAGAAAAGTAAAGGCTGCATTTTATATGTTTTCCTTTTGAAATATTTAGATGAGCTATGTGATATTGTTCAAGTTAGTTTTAGATCCTCTATTCAATTATATATGTATATTTATAGGTTTGAATATATGTTATATTTTTAAAAGCACCATTTTCCTTATGAGGAAAAGATGATCCTAACTCAAATGTTAATCTGTTGTCTTGGTAGAATTATCACAGAGTTAATTGAATTGGCTCAGACCTACTGTTTAAAAGTTTATGGTGACAGAGACACAACAGTGATAAGAAGGTCTTACTGGGAGCTGTACCGTTAATGGGCTGGCTCTTCAAGCTACTGCTTAGTGGAAATACTGCAGAGCTGTGGCCTGCACTGACACATTTGGAGTTGACTCTGATGGGGAGCTTTGTAAAAATTGATGCCTGCAGTGGCCGTAACTTCATGTTGAGATCCTTTGGAAAATAAAAAACCCTGTTGCTTTGTATCATATTCTTCTCAGTAATCTCGCTATATGGAAAAGTTATTTTCTTGAAGTCCCAGGATTACATACCACAAAGCTCGGGGAAGATTTGTGTTCAACCCCCAATCCACAGCCCTTTCCAAACTATTCTCACACTTTACCTGCCCACCCTTGGTTTTTGTTTTTATCTCTGTGACATAAATTGCTTTCTTAATTATTTCTTTACTTTTAACCACCTCTGTTGTGATTTGTGTTGTTGAAATAATTCTACCCACTCCACTAGAATAGTTAGGATGCTATATATTATATTAATAAGAGGAAACTCTGGTTTCTGGTTCAGAAAATTAGTGGCAGTGGTTAGTGGGGAAAAAAAGGCTTAAAAATATATTAGTGGGCTTCCCTGGTGGCGCAGTGGTTGAGAGTCCGCCTGCTGATGCAGGGGACACAGGTTCGTGTCCCGGTCTGGGAAGATCCCACATGCCGCGGAGCGGCTGGGCCCATGAGCCATGGCCACTGAGCCTGCGCGTCTGGAGCCTGTGCTCCGCAATGGGAGAGGCCACAACAGTGAGAGGCACGCGTACTGCAAAAAAAAAAAAAAAAAAAAAAAAAAAAAAAAAATATATATATATATATATGTGTGTGTGTGTATATATTAGCCTTAAGATACCTCTAGCACCGGATATTTAAGAGAAATAATCATTATTTTATAACTGGTTTATATTTTTATTTCTGACTCTCTTCATATTGGAAGAGGTAGTCTCGAGATATTGTAGTGTAGCTCTGTCCAATAGAAATATGAGTCACCTATGTATAAAATTTTCTAGCAGTCACATTAAAAAAGTAAAAAGAAACAAAATTAATATATTCTGTTTATCTCAGTTTGTCAAAAATATTATCATTACATTCACGTTTTTAAAAAATTGAGCCTTTGAAATCCAGTGTGTATTTCATGCTTTGAGTACATCTCAATTTGAACTAGCCACAATTCAGGTGCTCAGTGGCTATGTGTGGCTAGTGACTGCTGTATTGGCCTAGTGTATTCATTCTAGTTAATGAAGATTTAGAATTTGTTCTTGCAATAATTATGTAATTTTCACTATGCTTAAAAATGGTGTATTTGTATGTGATTGAAATATTGAATTAATTAAAGATAAGCTGTGCCTGCCCACAGCAGTCATGGCCAGGCTTTACAGTCAGCTGGCCTGGGGACCAATCCCACCTACCAGTGTGCCTGCAGTAATTGTGGTCCAACCAAAACAGGAGGGCACACCCACACAGGGGATACCCCCAGAGCACTTGGTTGAAGATGTAGCTGATATACCTCATACATAGAAACAAACACAGAGTTAGGCAAACACAGAAGAGACAAAGGAATATCTTCCAAATGAAAGCTAAGACCAAACCTCAGGGAAAGAAAACTATATGAAGCAGAGAAAAGCAATTTACCAGATAAAGAGTTCAAAGTAATAGTCATAAAGAGTCTCCAAACTTGGGACAAGAGTGGATGAACTCAGTAAGAGTTCAAAGTGATAGAAAATATAAAGATCCAGTCAGAACTGAAGAATACAATAACTGAAATGAAAAATGCACTAGAGGGAACCAAAAGCAGATTAGAGAATGTAAAAGAACGGATCAGCAATCTGGAAGACAGGGTAGTAGAAATTATCCAATCAAAACAGCAAAAAGAACAAAGGATTTTAAAAAATGAGGATAGTTTAAGGAATCCTTGAGATAACATCAAGCATACTATCATTGGCATTATAGGGGTCCTGGAAGGAGGAGACAGAGAAAGGGACAGAAAACCTATTTGAAGAAATAATGACTGAAAACTTCCATAACCTGGTGAAGGAAACAGGCATGCAAGTCCAGGAAGCCCAGAAGGAGTTGCAAACAAGATGAATCCAAAGAGGCCCACATAAAGACACAATATAATTAAATGTTAAAAGTTAAACATAAAGAGAATCTTAAAAGCATCGACACGTGCATGCACACACATACACACACAGGAGCTAGTTACGTAAAAAGGAATCTCCCATAAGGTTGTCAGCTGATTTTTAAGCAGAAACTTTACAGGCCAGAAGGGACTGGCATGATATATTCAAAGTGCTGAAAGAAAAAAACTTACAACCAAGAGTACTCTAACTGGCAAGGTTAGAGCTTCAAAGGCTCAGAGGAGAGTACGGCAGCTGGCTTGCGGCAGGCAGAACAGAGAGAGACCAACACAGACAATCCTGGCCACCTCACTGTACTCCCCAGCTGGAGACATGTATCTGGCGGTGCACGTGGAGACTGGGTGCTGAAACTTGGGCTTCAGAGGACAGACCTGGGGAGAGGACTGGGGTTGGCTGCACGGAGATAGCCTGAAGGGGCTGGAGCGTTGGCCAGGCCACAACTGGGAGTGTATGTAGGACAGAGCCCAGGTCCACTTTAGAAGCCCCATGGTTAACATGCATGCAAAGGGAGAGGTGGGGCCCCACAATAGGAGCCTCATTCTCAGCGTGCTTGCAGTGGGTATGGCTCTGCCTCTATGAGCTCTGGGAGTGTGCAATTGCGGGAGGGTTGCCCACAGACGGAAGCGGGACTGAAATCTGAGCAGGTCCCCAGGGGCCACATGACTTTGGAAGCAGGGCTGAAATCTGAGCCATGTCTGGCAGCTTTGCAACTTAAGTGGATTTACGCTGAGGTGCCTTTGTAAGCTCATTGTTAGCAGGACATCAGAGCAGATTACTGGTGCTCCTGTAGTTGGGGTGGGTCTGGAGTTAGCAGCTGTGGGCTTTGTGGGCAGGCACTCATGGAGCCAGGGCCAGGGTCTGCACTGATACTGTAGCTCCCATGGTGGGTCCAGGTGCACAACTACTTGTGACTATGGTGGGTCCCAGTGCCTGACATAAGTAGATCTGTTCCAGTGGATCTGTGCTGGTGACTTTGTGAGCACAGTGCCTGAGGACATCTGGTCCTACATTCCCACAGCTGAGGTGGGCCTGAAGGCAGTGTCAGCAACAGTGTACTTTGTGAGCATGCACAGTGGGTGATGGACAACACCACAGAGCGTACTTCCTGGTGGACAGCTCCTGCGGAGGAATACTCAGTGACTCCTCTCCCAGTGGAAGTGCTCCAGTCCCACCTACCCCACACTGCAGCTCACAGACAGATCTAGGGGCTTCTACTCCAACAACTGGGGAGAGGCCCTGTTCCTGACAGGGCTTTGGCAACCACAGAGCAAAGAGGAGGCCCCGCTCAACATCCAGTGCAGGCTCTGGTCACTACAACACCAATCACACCCTGTATCAAGGGGATAACAGCCAGCACGCCCTGAGGAAAGACGTGGCAGACACCCATACTAAAAAAAAAGCCCTTGTACCAAAAACATTAGACTCACGCAGGCCACACAGGGATGCTCCCATATAAAAACAGCCCTTCAAGACAACAGTATGTAACTATTTCTCCTAAATTTATAGAGTAAGAGAAATATAAGGTTAATGAAGAAGCAGAGGAACCACTCCCAATTAAAAGAACAAGAGAAATCCCCTGAAAGAATAAACAATGAGACAGACCTCTCCAATCTACCAGACCCCAAGTTCAAAAAGGAGGTAATAAACATACTGAAGGAATTAAGAAAGGCTATCAATAGAAATGTAGATCACTGTAACAAGGTACTAGAAACTATAAAGAGGAGCCAGTTAAAATTAGAAAATTCATTTGCCAAGATGAAAGCTGAACTAAAGGCAATAAATAGCAAACTAAATAATGCAGAAAAATGAATAAGTGATCTGAAAGATAGAATAATGGAAATCACCCAATCAGAACAGCAGACAGAAAGACATGGAAAAAAATGAAAGCAATGTGTGAGACCTATGGGGTAATATAAAGCATCCTGACCTATGCATAATACAGATCCCAGAAGGAGAAGAAAGAGAAAAGGGGATCAAAAGTTTATTTGAAAAAATTATGGCAGAAAACTTCCCAAATAGAAAAGAAGCAAGAATCTATAGGGAAGAGAAAATCACAATTGGAAAGTAAATCACAATTGGAAAGTAAATCACTTAAATAAGCCAGTACATAGATTAAAATTTTTTAGTGTGTGTGAAAGTGATGATAACTACAATGAACAGCAGAAGGATAAACATGAAGATGTAAAAGAGGACATCAGAATCGTAAGGTGTTGGGAGGGGAGTAAGAAAATGTAGATTTTTTTTTCAAGAATGTGTTTAAGCCTATATGACTATCATCTAAAGCAAGTATATGTAGTAGTGGGTTAACATACTTGAAAAGCAGGGGTAACAACAAATCAAAAGCATACAGTAGATTCATAAAAACCAAACAGAAGAGAACTCAAGTATAATACAAAAGAAAACCATCAAACCACAAAAGGAAAAACAAAAAGAAAACAAGAGGAACAAAGAAGAAATACAAAATCAACTGGAAAATAAGTTTTAAAATGGCAATAAATACATAACAATCAATAATTACTTTAAATGTTAGTGAACTAAATATTCCAGTCAAAAGACAGAGTGTCAGACTGGATAATAAAACAAGAGCCTACAGTATGCTGCCTACAAAAGACCCAGTTTAGGGTGAAGGACGCACATAGATTGAAAGTGAGAGGATGGAAAAAGATATTTCATGCAAACAGAATGACAAGAAAGGAGAGGTAACGATACTTATATCAGACAAAATTTAAAGGTCATAAAGATACTATATAATGATAAAAAGATAAATACAAGAAGAAGTTATTACACTCGTTAACATATATGCACCCAATATAGGAGCACCTAAATACATAAATACTAACAGACATAAAGGGAGAAATTGACAGGAATATAATAATAGTAGGAGACTTTAACAGCCCATTCATATCAATGGACAAGTCTTCCAGACAGAAAATCAATAAGGCAACAGAGATCCTAATTGACACAATAGAATAGTTAGACTTAATTGACATTTTCAGGACATTTCATCCAAAAAAAAAAAGACTTAAAATACAAACTTTTCAATTGCACATGTAACATTCTCTAAGATAGACCACATACTAGGACGCAAAACAAGCCTCAACAAATTTAAGAGAATAGAAATTATTTCAAGCATCTTTTCTGATCACAATGGCATGAAACTAGAAATCAACCACAGAAAGAGAAATGAGAAAAAAAAACGATTATGTGGAGACTAAATAACATGCTACTAAAAAAACACTGGGTCAATGATGAAATCAAAGAGGAAATTTAAAAATACCTTGAGACAAATGAAAATGAAAACACAACCATGTGAAATTCTTGGGATGCAGCAAAAGCAGGTCTTAGAGGGAAGTTCATAGTGATACAGGCCTTCCTCAGAAAACAAGAAAAATCTCAAATAAACAACCTAACCTACCCCCTAATAGAATTAGAAAAAGAAGAACAAAAACAAAACCTAAAGTCAAAAGGAAGGAAATAATAAAGATCAGAGAGGAAATAAATAAAATAGAGATTTAAAAAAAATAGAAAAATAATAAAACCAAGAGCTGGTTTTCTGAAAGGGTAAACAAAATCAATAGACCTCTTGCCAGGCTCACCAAGAAGAAAAGAGAGAGGACCCAAATAAATAATATAAGAAATGAAGGAGGAGAAATAACCAATACTGCAGAAATACCAAAAAAAACCCATCAGGTAATGCTGTGAACAATTATATGCTAACATATTAGACCACCTAGAAGAAATGGACAGTTTCTAGAAACATACAGCCCACCAAAACTGAATCAAGAAGAAGTAGATAATTTGAAAACCCCGATCACTAGAAGTGAAATAGAATCTGTAATAAGCCAAAAAAACCCCCCAAAAAACAAAAACCCTGAAAACAAAAGTCCAGGACTGGATGCCTTCAATGGGGAATCTACCAGACATACAAAGAAGAACTTATATCGATTTTTCTCAAACTATTCCAAAATAGAGGAGGCAACACTCCCAAAGTCATTCTATGAAGCCATTATCACCCCGATACCAAAACCAAAGACAGTACCAAAAAGAAAATTACAGGCCAATATCTTTGATGAATATAGATGCAGATATCCTCAATAAAATATTAGCAAGCCGAATCCACCAACACATAAAAAAGGTGATACAACACAACCATGCTGGATTCATCCCAGGGTCACAAGGATGGTTCAGCATATGCAAATCAATCAATGTGATACACCACATCAACAAAAGAGTAGACAAAAACCACAGGATCATCTCAATAGGTGCAGAAAAAGCATTTGATAAAATTCAATACCCATTCATGATAAGAACTCTTACCAAAGTGGGTATAGAAGGAACATATTTCAACATAATAAAAGCTATTTATGACAAACCCACAGCCAACATAATACTCAATGGTGAAAAGCTGAAAGCCTTCCTGCCAAAACCTGGAACAAGATAAGGATGCCCACTGTCACCACTTCTATTCAACACAGTACTGGAAGTCCTAGTCAAAGCAATCAGACAAGAAAAAGAAATAAAAGTTATTCAAATTGGGAGGGAAGAGGTAAAATTGTCATTATATGCAGATGACACAATACTATATATAGAAAACCCTAAAGACTTCACACACAAACTACTAGAACTGATAAACAAATTCAGCAAGGTAGCAAGGTACAAGATTAACATACAGAAACCTGCTACGTTTCTTTACACTAACAATGAAATATCAGAAAGCGAAGGTAAAAAAAAAAACCCTTTTAAAATTGTATCCAAAAAAAAAACTGTATCCAAAAAAATAAAATACTTACAGATAAACCTGACCAAGGAAATGAACGACTTATTTTATGAGAACTATAAAATTTTGATAAAGGAAATTGAAGGTGATCCAAAAAATGGGAAGGTATCCCATGCTCTTGGATTGGAAGAATTAATATTGTTAAAATGCCTATACTACCCAAAGCAGTCTACAGATTTAATGCTATCTCTATCAACTTACCCGTGACATTTTTCACAGAACTAGAACAAATAGTCCTAAAATATATGTGGAACCATAAAAGACCCAGAATTGCCAAAGCAATCTTGAGGAAAAAGAACAAAGCTGGAGCCATAACCCTCCCAGACTTCAGGCAATACTACAAAGCTACAGTAATCAAAACAGTGTGGTAATGGCACAAAAAAGGACATATGGATCAATGGAACAGAATAGAGAGCCCAGAAATAAACCTCACACACCCACAGTCAGTTAATCTTTGATAAAGGAGGCAAGAATATACAGTGGAGAAAAGACAGTCTCTTCAGCAACTGGTGTTGGGAAAGTTGGACAACTGCAGGTAAATCAGTGAAGTTAGAATACCCCCTCACACCATACACAAAAGTAAACTCACAATGGCTTAAAGATTTAAATATAAGAAAATGACACCATAAAATGCCTAGAAGAGAACATAGGCAAAACATATCTGACATAAATCATAGCAGTGTTTTCTTAGGTCAGCCTCCCAAGGCAATAGATAAAATAAAAAATAATCAAATGGGACCTAATCAAACTCAGAAGCTTTTGCACAGCTAAGGAAACCATAAACAAAATGAAAAGACAACCTATAGATGGGGAGAAAATATTTGCAAACAATGTAATCAGCAAGGCCTTAATTTTAAAAATATAGAAACAGCTCATAAAACTCAGTAACAAAAAGGCAACAATCAAAAAATGGGCAGATGACATAAATAGACATTTCTCCAGAGACATACAGATGGCCAATAAGCACATGAAAAGATGCTCAACATCGCTAATTATTAGAGAAATGCAAATCAAAACTACAGTGAGGTATTACCTCACACTGGTCAGAGTGGCCATCATTAAAAGGTCTACAAATAATAAATGCTGGAGAGGATGCGGAGGAAAAGGGACCTTCTTACACTGTTGGCAGGAATGTAAATTGGTGCAGCCACTATGGAAAGCAGTATGGAGGTGTCCTTAAATACTAAAAATGGAGTTACCATATGACCCAGCTATCCCACTCCTGGGCATATATCAGGAGATAACTCTAATTCAAAAAGACACATACCGCCCCCCCCCCGCCCCCGCAATGTTCATAGCAGCACTATTTACAACAGCCAGGACATGGAAGCAACCTAAGTGTCCATTGGCAGATGAACGGATAAAGAAGATGTGTATATATACAAGGAATGAAATAATGCCATTTGCAACAGCATGCCATTTGCAGCAACATGGATGGACCTAGAGATTATCATACTAAGTGAAGTCAGACAGAAGAAGACAAATATCACATGGTATCACTTATATGTGGAATCTAAAATATGATACAAGTGAACTTATTTACAAAACAGAAACAGACTCACAGACAGAGAAAACAAACTTATGGTCACCAAACGGGAAAGCAGGAGGGATAAATTAGGGGTTTGGGATTGGCAGCTGGAAGCTACTGTGTATAAAATAAACAGCAAGGACCTACTGTACATCACAGTGAACTCTATTCAATATTGTGTAATTATAATGGAAAAGAATATGAGAAACTATATACATATATATATATATATATACACATATCTTATATATATATGTATAACCGAATCACTTTGCTGTACACTGGAAGCTAAGACAACATTGTAAATTAACTATCTTCAATTAAAAAAATTGAAAAAGTAATAAAATTAGGTAAGTGATTCACAAAATAAATGTAAAATATGCCATCAAAAACAAAATAGGGAGTAAAAATTTAGTGCTTTTAAATGCACTCATATTTAAGCAACTATTAAGTTAAAATGGGTAAGTTGTTACATATGAACCTCGTGGTAACCACAAACCAAAAACCTGTAACAGATACACAAAAAATAAGGACAAAGGAATCCAACCATAACACTAAAGAAAGTCATCAAATTCCAAGGGAAGAGACCATGAGAAGAAGAAAGGAATGGAGAAGAAGTACAAAACAACCAGGAATTAACAAAGTGGCAATTAGTACATACCTATCAATAGTTACTTTAAATGTAAATGGACTAAGTGTTCTGAAAGACAAAGGGTGGCTGAATGGATTAAAAAGGAAGAGATTCACCTACAAGATCTCACTTCAAATCTAAAGTCTTGCACAGACTGAAAGTGAAGGAATGTAAAAATATATTCCATGCAAATGGAAACAAAAAGAAAACTGGAGCAGCAATACTAATATCATACAAAATAGACTTTTTTATAGGTTTATTCATTAATCAAAAATTTAATGTTTATTAAGCATAATAGGAGAAAGTGTTATAGAGGTGGATGTAACTCAATCCCATTTAAAAATTTGCATGTACATTTTATTTTTATTTTTATTTATTTATTTTTTTTTATTAGTCATCAGTTTTATGCACATCAGTGTATACATGTCAATCCCAATAGTCCAATTCATCACACCCCCACCGCCACCCCTCCTGCGGCTTTCCCCCTTTGGTATCCATACGTTTGTTCTCTATATCTGTGTCTCAATTTCTGCCCTGCAAACCAGTTCATCTGTACCATTTTTCTAGGTTCCACATATATGCGTTAATATACGATATTTGTTTTTCTCTTTCTGACTTACTTCACTCTGTATGATAGTATCTAGATCCATCCACGTCTCAACAAGTGACCCAATTTCGTTCCTTTTTATGGCTGAGTAATATTCCATTGTATATATGTACCACATGCTCTTTATCGATTCATCTGTCCATGGGCATTTAGGTTGCTTCCATGACCTGGCTGTTGTAAATACTGCTGCAGTGAACATTGGGGTGCCTGTGCCTTTTTGAATTATGGTTTTCTCTGGGTATATGCCCAGTAGTGGGATTGCTGGATCATATGGTAATTCTACTTTTAGTTTTTTAAGGAACCTCCATACTGTTCTCCATAGTGGCTGTATCAATTTACATTCCCAC
This sequence comes from Mesoplodon densirostris, assembly GCF_025265405.1. Classification (NCBI taxonomy): domain Eukaryota; kingdom Metazoa; phylum Chordata; class Mammalia; order Artiodactyla; family Ziphiidae; genus Mesoplodon; species Mesoplodon densirostris. The sequence goes on along the minus strand of NC_082665.1, from coordinate 151,916,328 downwards.
CAACAGTGCAAGAGGGTTCTCTTTTCTCCACACCCTCTCCAGCATTTGTTGTTTGTACTTTCTGATGATGCCCATTCTAACTGGTGTGAGGTGATACCTCATTGTAGTTTTGATTTGCATTTCTCTAATAATTAGTGATGTTGGGCAGCTTTTCATGTGCTTCTTGGCCATCTGTATGTCTTCTTCGGAGAAATGTCTATTTAGGTCTTCTGCCCATTTTTGGATTGGGTTGATTGTTTTTTTTAATATTGAGCTGCATGAGCTGTTTATATATTTTGGAGATTAATCCTTTGTCTGTTGATTCGTTTGCAAATATGTTCTCCCATTCTGAGGGTTGTTTTTGCGTCTTGTTTATGGTTTCCTTTGCTGTGCAAAAGCTTTGAAGTTTCATGAGGTTGCGTTTGTTTATTTTTCTTTTTATTTCCATTACTCTAGGAGGTGGATCAAAAAAAAGATCTTGCTGTGATTTATGTCAAAGAGTGTTCTTCCTGGGCTTCCCTGGTGGCACAGTGGTTGAGAGTCTGCCTGCTGATGCAGGGGACATGGGTTCATGCCCCAGTCCGGGAAGATCCCACAAGCCATGGAGCGGCTGGGCCCGTGAGGCATGGCCTCTGAGCCTGCGCATCCGGAGCCTGTGCTCTGCAACGGGAGAGGCCACAACAGTGAGAGGCCCGCATACCACAAAAAAAAAAAAAAAAGTGTTCTTCCTATGTTTTCCTCTAAGAGCTTTATAGTGTCCGGATGTACATTTAGGTCTCTAATCCATTTTTAGTTTATTTTTGTGTATGGTGTTAGGGAGTGTTCTAATTTCATTCTTTTACATGTAGCTGTCCAGTTTTCCCAGCACCACTTATTGAAGAGACTGTCTTTTCTCCATTGTATATCCTTGCCTCCTTTGTCATAGATTAGTTGACCATAGGTATGTGGGTTTATCTCTGGGCTTTCTATCCTGTTCCATTGATCTATATTTCTGTTTTTGTGCCAGTACCATATTGTGTTGATTACTGTAGCTTTGTAGTATAGTCTGAAGTCAGGGAGTCTGATTCCTCCAGCTCTGTTTTTTTTCCTTCAAGACTGCTTTGGCTATTCGGGGTCTTTTGTGTCTCCATACAAATTTTAAGATATTTTGTTCTAGTTCCGTAAAATATGCCATTGGTAATTTGATAGGGATTGCATTGAATCTGTAGATTGCTTTTGGTAGTATAGTCATTTTCACAATATTGATTCTTCGAATCCAAGAACATGGTATATCTCTCCATCTGTTGGTATCACCTTTAATTTCTTTCATCTGTGTCTTATAGTTTTCTGCATACAGGTCTTTTGTCTCCCTAGGTAGGTTTATTCCTAGGTATTTTATTCTTTTTGTTGCAGTGGTAAATTGGATTGTTTCCTTAATTTCTTGTTCAGACTTTTCATCATTAGTGTATAGGAATGCAAGAGATTTCTGTGAATTAATTTTGTATCCTGCAGCTTTACCATATTCATTGATTAGCTCTAGTAGTTTTCTGGTGGCATCTTTAGGGTTCTCTATGTATAGTATCATGTCATCTGCAAACAGTGACAGTTTTACTTCTTCTTTTCCAATTTGTATTCCTTTTATTTCTTTGTCTTCTCTGACTGCTGTGGCTAGGACTTCCAAAACTATGTTGAATAATAGTGGTGAGAGTGGACATCCTTGTCTCATTCCTCATCTTAGAGGAAATGCTTTCAGTTTTTCTCCATTGAGAATGATGTTTGCTGTGGGTTTGTAGTCTATGGCCTTTAGTATGTTAAGGTAAGTTCCCTCTATGCCCACTTTCTGGAGATTTTTTTTTATAAATGGGTGTTGAATTTTGTCAAAAGCTTTTTCTGCATCTATTGAGATGATCGTATGGTTTTTATTCTTCAGTTTGTTAATGTGGTGTATCACATTGATTGATTTGCGTTTATTGAAGAATCCTTGCATCCTTGGTAAGTCCCACTTGATCATGGTGTATGATCTTTTTAATGTGGTGTATCACATTGATTGATTTGCGTTTATTGAAGAATCCTTGCATCCTTGGGATAAGTCCCACTTGATCATGGTGTATGATCCTTTTAATGTGTTGTTGGATTCTGTTTGCTAGTATTTTTTGAGGATTTTTGCATCAATATTCATCAGTGATATTGGTCTGTAATTTTCTTGTTTTGTAGTATCTTTGGTTTTGGTATCAGGGTGATGGAGGGCTCATAGAATGAGTTTGGGAGTGTTCCTTCCTCCACAATTTTTGGAAGAGTTTGAGAAGGACGGGTGTTAGCTCTTCTCTAAATGTTTGATAGAATTGACTTGTGAAGCCATCTGGTCCTGGACTTTTGTTTGCTGGAAGATTTTTAATCACAGTTTCAATTTCAATACTTCTGATTTGTCTGTTCATATTTTCTATTTCTTCCTGGTTCAGTCTTGGAAGGCTATACCTTTCTAAGAATTTGTCCGTTTCTTCCAGGTTGTCCATTTTATTGGCATAGAGTTTCTTATAGTAGTCTCTTAGGATGCTTTGTATTTCTGCAGTGTCTGTTGTAGCTTCTCCTTTTTCATTTCTAATTTCATTGATTTGAGTCCTCTCCCTCTTTTTTTTGATGAGTCTGGCGAATGATTTATCAATTTCAGAATAGCCTTTAAAACAAAGACTGTAGCAAGAGGCAAAGAAGGTCATTACATAATGATAAAGGAACCAATTCATCAAGAGGACGTAATACCTGTAAATATGCACCGAACATAGGAGCACCTAAATACATAAAGCAGACATAAAGGGAGATATTGACAGTAATGCAGTAATAGTAGGGGTCTGTAACACTTCATTTACATGACTAGGTATGTCATCCATATAGAAAATCAATCATACAACATTGGCCTTAAATGATACATTAGATCAGATGGACTTAATAAATATATAAAGAATATTTCACCCAAAACAGCAGAATATAGATTCTTTTTAAGTCCATATGGAACATTCTCCAGAGTAGATCACATGTTAGGTCACAAAACAAATCTCAATAACTTTAAGAAAATTGAAGTTATATCAAGCATCATTTTAATACCACAATGGTATGAAACTAGAAATCAAGCACAAGAAGAAAAGTGGAAAAAACCACAAACGTGGTGGCTAAAGAACATGCTTTTGGACAACCAGTAGGTCAATGAAGAAATGAAAGAGGTAATTTAAAAAATACCTTTCGAGAAATGAAAATATAAACACAACATTCCAAAATCTGTGGGACACAGGAAAAGCAGTTCTAAAGGGGAAATTCATCACGATACAGGCCTACCTCATGATACAAGGAAAATCTCAAATAAACAATGTAACCTTGCACCTATAGTACTAGAAAAAGAAGAACAAATATAGCCCAAAATTAGTAGAAAGAAGGGAATTATAAAGATCAGAGCAGAAGTAAATGAAATAGAGGCTAAAAGCACAATAGAAAAGATTAATGATACTAAGAGAAGGTTCTGTGAGAAGATAACCAACTTGATAAACCTTTAGCCAGACTTATCAAGAAAAGAAGAAAGGGCCCAAATAAATAAAATGAGAAACAAAAGAGGTTACAACAGACACCACAGAAATACAAAGGATCATAAGAAACTGCTATGAACAACTTTATGCCAACAGTTTGGAAAACCTAGGAGAAATGGATACATTCCTAGAAGATTTCAATTTTCTAAGGGTGAATCAGGAAGAAATAGGAATTCTGAACAGACTAATCACTAGTAATGAAACTGAATCAGTAATCAAAAAACTTCAAAAAAAAAAAAAAAGTCCAGGAATTCTACCAAACATTTAAAGAAGAGTTAATACCTGTCCTTCTCAAACTGTTCCCAAAAAATTGAAGAGAAAGTCTTCCTACACTTCCAAGCTCATTCTGCAAGGCCAGCATTACACTGATACAAAACCAGATGGAGATGCAACAAACAGAAAATTATAGGCCAATATCCCTGATGAACATACATGCAAAAGTCCTCAACAAAATATTATTAATCCGAATTCAATGATACAATAAAAGGATCATATACTATGATTACGTGGAACTTATTCCAGGGATAAAAGGATGGGTCAATATCTGCAAATCAATTAGTATTATACACCACATTTAAAAATGATAAAGAATCATATGTTCATCTCAATAGATGCAGGGAAATCATTTGACAAAATTCAACATTCATTTATGATAAGAACTCTCAAGAAAGTAGGTGTAGAAGGAACATACCTCAATATAATAAAGGTCATATATTACAAACCCACAGCTAGCATAATACTCAACTGTGAAAAGCTGAAAGCTTTTCTTCTAAGATCAGGAACAAGACAAGGATGCCCATTCTCACCACTTTTATTCAACATGATATTAGAAGTCCTAGGCATTGCAGTCAGACAAGGAAAAGAGATGAAAGGCATCCAAATTGGAAAGGAAGAAGTAACTCACTATTTGCAGATGGTATGTTACTATATATAGAAAATTAAAGCCTCCACCAAAAAACACTATTAAAACTAATTAATTCAGTAAAGTTGGAGGCTACAAAATCAATATACAGAAATCTGTTGCTTTTTTGTATATTAATGATGAACTATCAGAAGGATAAATTAAGACTTCAGTCCCATTTACAACTGCATCAAAAAGTATAAAATACCTAGGAGTAAGTTTAACCAAAAAGGTGAAACACGTATACTCTGAAAACTATTAAGATGTTTATGAAAGAAATTGAAGATGAAGATGACACAAATAAATGGAAAGATGTACCATGCTCATGGATTAGAAGAATAAATATTGTTAGAATGGCCCTACTACCTAAAGCAATCTACACATTCAGTGCAGTCCCTATCAAAATTCCAATGACATTTTTTACAGAACTGGAACAGATAAATCTAAAGTTTGTATAGAACCACACACACATAAAACCAAACCCCAAATAGCTAAAGCAATCTTAAAAAAGAAGAATAAAGCTGGAGGTACCATATTCCCTGATTTCAAACTATACTATAAGTCTATAGTAATCAAAACTATATGGTACTGACACAAAAACAGACACATAGATCAATGCATCAGAATAGAGAGTCCAGAAATGAACCCACGCTTATATGGTCAATTAATTTATGAGAAGGGAGCCAAGAATATACAATGGGGAAAAGACAGTCTCTTCAGTAAATGGTGTTGGGAGAACTATACATCTATAGGCAAAAGAATGAAACTGGATCACTTTCTTATACCCTGTACAAAAATAAACTCAAAATGGATTAAAGACTTAAATGTGAGACCTGAAAGCATAAAACTCCTAGAAGAAAACATAGGCAATATGTTCTTTGGCATCGTTCTTAACAATATTCTTTTGGGTCTGTGTGCTCAGGCAAGGAAAACAACAGCAAAGATAAACAAGTGGGACTATATCAAACTAAAAAGTCTTTGAAGAGCAAAGGAAACTATCAACAAAATGAAAAGGTAGACTACTGAATGGGAGAACATATTTGAAAATGATTTATTTGATAGGAAGTTAATATCCAAAATACACAAAGAACTTAAACAGCTCAACATCAAAAAACAACCTGAGTAAAAAATTGGCAGAGTACCTGAATAGACATTTTTCCAGAGAAGACGTACAGATGGCCAACAGACGTGAGAAAAGATGCTCAGCATCACTAATCAAATTAAAACCACACTGAGATACCACCTCACACCTGTCAGACTGGCTATTCTCAAGAAGGTAACAAATAACAAGTGTTTATGAAGATGTGGAGAAAAGGGAACCCTCAAGCACTGTTGGTGGGAATGTAAATTGCTGCAGCCACTACGGAGAACAACATGGAGATTCCTCAAAAATTAAAAACAGAACTACCATGTGATCTATCAATTACACTTCTGGGCATTCCCCCCCCCCCCAAAATCAAAAAGATATATGAACCCCTCTATTCATTGCAGCGTTATTCACAGTAGCCAAGATATGGAAGCAACCTAAGTGCCCACTGATAGATGAATGGATAAACAAGATGTGGTATATGTATACAGTGGAATGTTAGTCATGAAAAGAATGAAATTTTTACCATTTGCAACAACATGGATGAACCTAGAGAGTACTATTCTAAGTGAAATAAGACAAAGGCAAATTCCATATGACCTCACTTACATGTGGAATCTAAAAGATGAAACAAACAACAAAACAGAGACAGACTCATAGATACAGAGAACAACTGTAGCTGCCATGGGGTTGGGGGGGTAGTTGGGCAAAAGAGCCTAAGGGAATTAAGAGGTACAGACTTCCAGTTATAAAATAATTAAGTCATGGGGATGAAATGTGCAGCATAGGGAATATAGTCTATAATATTTTAATAACTTTGTATAGTGATAGATGGCTACTAGACTTATCATGGAGATCAATATGTAATGTATATGTGTAGAATCACTATGTTGTACGCCTGAAACTAACATAATATTGTAGGTCAACTATACTTCAGTTAAAAAACATAAAGAAAAAAGTAAAGCTATGTTCTTCTAGAACAAAAAATTTCACAATTTGCATGGAAACACTAAAGACCCCAAATAGCCAAAGCAATCTTGAGAAAGAAAAACGGAGCTGGAGGAATCAGGCTCCCAGACTTCAGACTATACTACAAAGCTGCAGTAATCAAGACAGTATGGTACTGGCACAAAAACAGAAATATAGATCAATGGAACAGGAGAGAAAGCCCAGAGATAAACCCACTCACGTGTGGTCACCTTATCTTTGATAAAGGAGGCAAGAATATACAATGGAGAAAAGACAGCCTCTTCAATAAGTGGTGCTGGGAAAACTGGACAGCTACATGTAAAAGAATGAAATTAGAACACTCCCTAACACCATACACAAAAATAAACTCAAAACGGTTTAGAGACCTAAATGTAAGACTGGACACTATAAAACTCTTAGAGGAAAACATAGGCAGAACACTATGACATAAATCACAGCAAGATCCTTTTTGACCCACCTCCTAGAGAAAGGGAAATCAAAAATAAACAAATGGGACCTAATGAAACTTAAAAGCTTTTGCACAGCAAAGGAAACCATAAACAAGACCAAAAGACAACCCTCAGAATGGGAGAAAATATTTGCAAATGAAGCAACTGACAAAGGATTAATCTCCAAAATATACAAGCAGCTCGTGCAGCTCAATATGAAAAAAACAACCCAATCCAAAAATGGGCAGAAGGCCTAAATAGACATTTCTCCAAAGAAGATATACAGATTGCCCACAAACACATGAAAGGATGCTCAACATCACTAATCATTAGAGAAATGCAAATCCAAACCATGAGGTATCACGTCACACCGGTCCGAATGGCCATCATCAAAAAGTCTACAAACAATAAATGCTGGAGGGGGTGTGGAGAAAAGGGAACCCTCTTGCACTGTTGGTGGGAATGTAAATTGATACAGCCACTATGGAGAACAGTATGGAGGTTCCTTAAAAAACTAAAAATAGAGCTATTGTACGACCCAGCAATCCCACTACTGGGCATATACCCTGAAAAAGCCATAATTCAAAAAGAGTCATGTACCACAATGTTCATTGCAGCTCTATTTACAGTAGCCAGGACATGGGAGCAACCTAAGTGTGCATCAACAGGTGAATGGATAAAGAAGATGTGGCACATAGATACAATGGAATATTACTCAGCCATAAAAAGAAACAAAATTGAGTTATTTGTAGTGAGGTGGTTGGACCTAGAGTCTGTCACACAGACTGACGTAAGTCAGAAAGAGAAATGCTAACACACATATATGGAATCTAAAAAAAAAAAAAGGTTCTGAAGAACATAGGGGCCGGTCAGGATTAAAGACACAGACATAGAGAATGGACCTGACACTTGGAGGGGGAAGGGTAAGCTGGGACGCAGTGAGAGAGTGGCATTGACATATATACACTACCAAATGTAAAATACATAGCTAGTGGGAAGCAGCCTCATAGCACAGGGAGGTCAGCTCGGTGCTTTGAGACTACTTAGAGAGTGGGATAGGGAGGGTGGTAGGGAGATGCAAGAGGGAGGGGATATGTGGATATATGTATACGTGTAGCAGATTCACTTTATTACACAGCAGAAACTAACACACCATTGTAAAGCAGTTATACTCCAATAAAGATGTTAAAAAAAAAAGAAAGCTATGTTCTTGATGCCACAAAACTAGTTGTTTTGTTTTTAAGTATCAAATCTTGGCCAGCTGGTTAAACTATAGCTTAGTTAAACTATAACTTCAATACCAGTTTACTTTAAGGTCACAGATCTGAACTGAATAATGTTAAATATCTGTTAACAGTGTCAAAAAGAGAATGCTAGTGTTTTGCAGTTATGTATTGCTTTTCATCCGGAGCGTCCAGTTGAGCAGTGGTTTTCTAGCTATGTTCTGTCAAGCCCCAGGGCTGCTGTGCACTTTAAAGTAGGGTTGGGAGGTTCGGCATGCTGGGCTCTTTCTTATCATCCTCATCCAATGTCTTCAGTTATTTATTCTGTACAGAATTCTATGTAAGATTTCCCCTTGTTGGGGGTGGGTAGTTTATATTGTAGTTTAAAAGTTTGGAGACAATTGCATCCTGGCAGTTGTTCTTCTGCATTTAAACCTGTTTGATGTTCTTTTTTCACACTGTTGCAGGTATCTGGTAAAATGTTTTGAATCTTTGTGCTGGAATCTTGGATCTGTAATTTATATAAACACTATTTATCTGCCTCTTTGCCTTTCTCCTCCCACCCTCTTTCTGGCTTATGGGCATTGTTGAACGTCTATGCGCCACAGTATAGGATTTTGGCCCTGTACTATTCACAGTAAAATCCTTAAATCCACAGCAGATAGATTTCCCAGAGGCATTTCCATTTAAATTTCTAAAATAAAATTGTGTGCTTTACCTTTTAAAAATATTTAGAATAAGGGAAGTTTTACTTACACAAATGATTTATGTCTATCTTCAGTGTGAAGATGAAGTACCTTTCAGGATGTTGGATTAAAATGTGTGAAAACTAGAAAGTTGGGAGCTAAAAACCAGTATAGCTGGGATACATAGCCTAAAAAATCATCCAAGTTCTAGGAATTGTTACTGCAGGTCCATGAGACAGTTGCCAAACTGGTCTTATTGGTATGTAACTCAGTAGATAAAGCATAGAAGGAAACTTTGAGATGCACTGTATTTAGTTGAGTCTTTTAGCTCAGGGAGTGTCCAAAAGTTGATGAGAGAACAAACCCATCCTCCCCTCCACGCACCTTTTTCCTGAAGGAACGAAATTCTACAGTTCTCTTCTCCCCACTCCTTTCCTCCCACAGGTAAACATTTTTGTGGTCAATTTGAATCATTGGAATGTGTGTGATTTTCATAAGAAGAATGTTAAAACAGAATAATTAACTACATGCAACATGTTTTGGGGTGGGGAGAGAGGAAAATTTGACCTGGAAATTTAAGTGGTTTAGTGACTTCTAAACAATTTTAATTTCTGCACTTCTGTAAGAAATAAAATAATGCACTATAGTTCCTTTTTCCTATGTTTTAAATAAGAGATAAATCCAGTTTTCCTATATGATGAGTCATGGATATAGTTAAGCTTCTGCACAAGTAGGCAGAATAATGCAGCTGTCTTTTCAGTAGGTAGGCAGCATCTCTTGTCCATCCATCCATAAACATATCCGTTATTATAATATCATACAGATTATTTTCACTGCCATAAATTTCCTCTGTGCTCTGCCTGTTCATCACTCCCCTGCCTACCCTCCCCATAATCACTGATCTTTTTATTTTCTCTATTGTTTTCCCTTTTCCAGAATGTTGTATAGTTGGAATCATACAGTATGTAGCCTTTTCAGACTGGTTTCTTTCACTTAGTAATATGAGTTTAAGACTCCTTCATGTGTTTTCATGGCTTGATATCTTATTTCTTTTTAGCATTGAATAATATTCCATTGTCTGGTTATACCACAGTTTATTTATCCCCACACGTACTTGGTTGCTTCCAAGTTTTGGCAATTATGAATAAAACTGCTTTAAACATCCATATTCAGGTTTTTGTGTGGACATACATTTTCAAACTTCTTTGGGTAAATGCCAAGAAACACAATTGCTGGATTATATGGTAAGAATATGTTTTATAAGAAAACATCAGACTGTCTTCCAAAATGGCTGTAACATTTTGCATTCTCACCAGCAATGAATGAGAGTTCCTGTTGCTCCTTATCCTTGCCAGAATTTACTATTGTCAATGTTCCAGATTTTGGCCATTCTAATAGATATGTAATTGTTTCAATTTGCATTTCCTTGATGACATATGATATAGATCATCTTTTCATATATAATACTTTTTTGCCATCAGTATTCAAGTCTTTGGCCTATTTTTTAATGGAGTTGTTTGTTTTCTTGTTGAATTTTAAGAGTTCTTTTTATATGTTATATAACAGTCCTTTTATCAGGTGTGTCTTTTGCAAATATTTTCTCCCAGACCTGGCTTGTCTTCTCATTCTCTTGACATTGTCTTTCACAGAGTAAAAGTTTTCAATTTTAATGAATTTCAGCTTGTCAGTTATTTCTTTCAGGGATTGTGTCTTTGGTGTTGTGTCTACAAAGATATTGATCTCGGAGAGACAGCGGTGAGCGGTCCTGAATAGAGATCTTAGTTTCCTAGCCAGGAATTTAACCTGGGTAGTCTGGATGAAAACCAGGAATCCTAGCTGCTAGACCACCAGGGACTAGAGGCTAGAAGCACTGTGGTCCTGGCTGTTACCCCCATTGAAAGCAAGAATGTTTCAAGGAGGCAAAAACTGTAAAAACAGGTACAAAGTTTATTATTAGAGACACAGCATATCATGTGGGAGAGCACACAGAGAAGCAGTTTATTTAAGACAGAAGCAAGGCAGAAATACACACCAGGGGCTTCCCTGGTGGTGCAGTGGTTGAGAGTCTGCCTGCCGATACAGGGGACACGGGTTCGTGCTCTGGTCCGGGAAGATCCCACATGCTGCGGAGCGGCTGGGCCTGTGAGCCATGGCTGCTGAGCCTGTGCAACCGGAGCCTGTGCTCTGCAGCGGGAGAGGCCACAACAGTGAGAGGTCCATGTACCGCAAAAAAAAAAAAAAAGAAAAAAAGAAATACACACCAGGAGAGGAGTGCGGTCATCCTGAATGAGCAGTGCAGTAAGTCAGAATCTAGGCATAAATACACACCCAGAGAGAAAGAGTATGTGCATCCTGTCTAATGAGGAGGAGTGTGGTAAAGAGTTGATTTAAATCCCTTATGTAGGACAGTTCTTCCAGGTCTTTGTTTACCTTTGGCCAGTTACCTTGTTTCTTTTTTCTCACCTGACTGGTCCTAGGACCCTCGCCAAGATGCATGTGCAACTTTTTGGTAAGATGGATCCCACTGCAGCGGCCTGTGGGGATATGTCCACACTTATTATGGGGTGGTGCCCCCTCTCTTTTGGACCCCCAAGGAGCCTTCCTGCACATATGCAGACAGGGAAGTTTTCCTTGACCTCAGCACTGGTCATCTTTTTACTTCAGCAGAGCTCAGCTTCTGCCTCTTGCTTTGTCCTTGGAGTGGCTGGGTGAGAACAAAGCTTCAATTTTACTTCACTTGCAGACACCAGCTGTCCAGCCCAGGGGTCCATCTATCTCCTACCTCAGTAGGTCCTCTATCTCCTACTGTACCCAAAGTCATCTATGTTGTCTCCTGTGCTATCTTCTAAGAGTTTTATAGTTTTCATTTTACATTTAGGTCTATGACCCATTTTAGTTAATTTTTGTGGAGAGTGTAAGGCCTTTGTCTGGATTCATTTTTTTGCACGTGGATGTCCAGTTATTCCATCACCATTTGTTGAAGAGACTATCTTTGCTCCATTGTATCACCTTTGCTCTTTTATCAAAGATCAGTTGACTATATTTATAAAGGTCTATTTCTGGGCTCTGTATTCTGTTCCATTAATCTATTTGTATGTTCTTTTGCCAGTACTACACTGTCTCGATTACTGTAGCTTTATAGTAAATCTTGAAGTTAGGTAACATCAGTCATCCAACTTTGTTCTTCTCTTTTGATATTGTATTGGCTATTCTTAGCCTTTGCCTCTGCATATAAACTTTAGTTTGTTGATATCCATAAAATAACTTGCTAATGTTTTGATTGGGATTGTGTTGAATTCATAGATAATATTGGGAAGAACTGACATCTTGACAGGATTGATTCTTTGTTTCCATGAACATGGAATATCTCTTCATTTATTTAGTTTTTTAATTTCATTCATCAGAGTTTTGTAGTTTTTCTCATATAGATCTTGTACATATTTTGTTAGATTTATACTTAAGTAATTCCTTTAGGTGTTACTATAAATAGTATTGTGGGTTTTTTTGTTCTTTTTTTTTTTTTTTTTTTTTGAGGTACACGGGCCTCTCACTGTTGTGACCTCTCCATTGCGGAGCACAGGCTCCGGACGCGCAGGCTCAGCGGCCATGACTCATGGGCCCAGCCGCTCCATGGCATGTGGGATCTTCCCAGACCGGGGCACAAACCTGTGTTGCCTGCATCGGCAGGCAGACTCTCAATCCCTGCGCCACCAGGGAAGCCCATAGTATTGTATTTTTAATTTAAATTTCACATGTTCATTGTTGACATATAGGAAAGTGATTGACTTTTATATATTAACCTTATATCCTGCAACCTTGCTATAATTGCTTACTAACTCCAGGAGATTTTTTTTTTTTTTGGTCGATTCTTTCAGATTTTCTACATAGATGATCATGTTATTTGTGGACAAAGACAGTTTTATGACTTCTTTCCTCATCTGTATACCTTTTATTTCCTTTTCTTCCCTTATTGCATTAACAAGGATATCCAGTGTGACATTGAAAAGGAGTGGTGTGATGAGACATCCTTGCCTTGTACCTGACCTTAGTGGGAAAGTATCAAGTTTCCCCCCTTTAAGTATAATGTTAGCTGTAAGGTTTCTATAGATAGTCTTTACCAAATTGAGAAAGTTCCCCTCTATTCCTAGTTTTTATCATGGAAATTATTTTTATCATGAATGGATTATATATTTTTAATGAGCTAATGCTATATGTATTTATGGAAGTAAAACTCAGTTTCATTTTAGTTTTCCTTATTCATTGATTATTCTTTTACCTTTTCACTTTTACCAGTTGGTAATTTGTGTGTTTCTAGGCTCAGCTTGCCAATCAGAAACAAAAATTAGAGTCTGTGGAGCTGTCCAGCCAGTCGGAAATTCAGCACCTGAGCAGTAAGCTGGAGCGGGCCAATGACACCATCTGTGCCAATGAGTTGGAAATAGAGCACCTCACCATGAGGGTCAATGACTTGGTTGGAACCAATATGACTGTTATGCAAGAGCAGCAGCAAAAAGAAGAACAATTGAGGGAATCTGAAAAACTGTTAGAGGTATGTTTTTAAATTGTAATATACTGTAACTGAGGAAATGTGTGTATGTGTGTTTTAAGAGAGACTAATGAACCTGTAACTAGGTTCTAAAACCTATGGTTTCTTCCCTACTCTGTAGTCAATAGATATTGATATTAATAACAGGATCAGATATTAATAACAGGCCTTATTAATATGGTGCCTGTTATATAACTTACAGTTTGTCTCCCTGGCTACCTTTTCTTATGAAATAGAAAAATTTAATAACATCTGACTTTTTTTCTGAGTATTTTTGCAGGTTCTGCAAGAAGAAAAGAGAGAATTGAAGGCAGCTCTTCAGACTCAAGAAAATTTCATGTGTGAGACAAGAATACAAAAGGAGAAGCTACAAGCAAAATTAAAGGCAGCTGACACTCAGCACACAGTAGAGACCATAAGGTATATTTAATCTTAAATATTATTAATCTTAGCCATGTGGTGGTTTAGCATTAAGTACCATTTTTAATATTGCATATTCATATTTTTGTGTTTGATCATATTATGGGTTTTCTTATTCAGTTTTAACTTCTGAGTTAAATTTTTATATCTTTAGAAAATATTGTATGATTAGTTTTTTCTGCCTGCAGTTTGGGTCCCCTAACCAAGAGACTCTGATGTTTAGAAAGTTAGGAACCCTTTTGTCAATCCATACCCTTGGCAAAACTGCAAACGTGAAAGGAATTATAGTCTACGTCTCCTGGGAGGCCTCCCTTCCTTGGTAGAACAGGTCATGTTTAGTAGCTGCTTATCATCAATACCATCAATAAGCCAGCTATTGAGATAGCCCTTTAAAAAATCCTAAAGTTAATTTTGTTTCTGTGTATGAATTGTTGCTCTGAAGTTTGTAATTTAAGTCTGGTGCACATTTCTGTTTTTGTCTATAACTTTTCAGTTTCTTTGACTCAAGGTATCAAGTGACAACAAGGTGATTTTTGTCATTTTGTCTTTTTCCCTTGAAAAACAGGCCAAATCCCAGTTGAGAAAGGAGTAAACTGTTGCCGACTTTTTTAGAAGCATCATCTCTGCCTCTTTACTCTCCCAGTTTTTTGTTTTGTTTTGTTTTTTCGTAAATCAGGAAACAAACTGAAGAGTTCTGAAGAGTTTCATTACCAAAAAGAGTTGGGAAATATGAACTGGCTGTGTGTTGTTTTTGTTTGCAAAGATACAAGGCCTTTAACAGTCCTCCTGTGTCTTCCCATAGGTCACTGGAGGAGTCTCAGGCAGAAAGGAGGTATGCCTCTCAAGGGCAGGGAGACTTAGAGAATGTGCTCTCCCGACTGGATTTTACCCACACTAGTGAAGAACTTCTGCAGGCAGAAGTGACTCGTCTGGAAGGCAGGTAGGTAATTACATACATTTCAGAAACACTCAAATTGTTAGAAACTGTTTTCAATCATCGTATTGATAAAGTAAGCTAATATAACAAGTGAAAATATGTTTTTCTCTCTATCACTCACAAATGGCCTAACTTCTTATTTCATTGAGATTAAAGGAGAACTGTAAAGCTCAGTTAAAGCAGAACTTCCTAATATTCTTACCACCAAACCTCCCAGTCAGCCTGCAATCCGTCTGTGTCCTTAATCTGTTAGAGTGAATGAATCAATGGATGACGTCTGTGCTCCTAAGACTCCACTTACATACTGATTCTGCAGCTTCTCCTTTTCTCTTTTACGTCATCAAGTTTTTAATCTCTGCTAAATCATTTCCACTAGTATAAAATATGTTTTAATATTCCTCATCTTGGGAAAAAAATGAAAATCCTCCTTTAATTCTGTACCCCTGTCAAGTTACTTCTGTATTTCTCTGCTGTCCTTTAAAACCAAATTCTTCAAAAGAGGTGTCTCTGTTGACTGACTATACGTCTTCACACTTCTCCTGTGCAGAAGACCTTCAGTTAGGCAGCCTTTCCTTCTACCAGCCACATCACTGGAGCTGTTCTTGGGGCGATCTCCCTGGACACATGGTGCTCCTTCCTTCTGTGCTGAAATGCTGTTGATGTTTCCTAGTGTGTTGATTGAACCCTGACTTATGCTATACCATGCCCAGCTCATTTGTATCACCATACTGTGAACTTTCTTTATCATCCCGCTGAACCTTCTGATTGGGAAGAGTTTGATATTTTGTTTTAAACGTAAATCATGGTCATTTGTACAGTAGTATTTTCAGCTGTGTAGAAGATAAAAATAAAATAAATAAACTGTTAGCCTTTAGGCAAACAGATAACCAAAAAATTGCCATTTTACCCTTTTAAGTACAGTAATAAATTTTTTGTCCTATCTTTAAGTAATATATCTTTTATTTGTTTTTGCAAATCACTAAATATTTTCCTTACATATTAAATATATATGCATACACGCACAGAGTTTTTGCTTTATTTCTTTCTCACCTTGGAATACCTAAGATATTCTTAGTTATCATTACTGAGGTATATTTGCATACTTTAGATTGAATAAAATAAAAGCTTAGTATTCTTTTTTTTTTTTTTTTTTTTTTTTTTTTTGCGGTACACGGGCCTCTCACTGTTGTGGCCTCTCCCGTTGTGGAGCACAGGCTCCGGATGCACAGGCTCAGCGGCCATGGCTCATGGGCCCAGCCGCTCCGCAGCATGTGGGATCTTTCCGGACCGGGGCACGAACCCGTGTCCCCTGCATCGGCAGGCGGACTCTCAACCACTGCGCCACCAGGGAAGCCCAAAGCTTAGTATTCTTATTGACATTAGAACTAATATTTACATTTTTTATCCTGATTTTCCATTGATTGACTTTTTAGTGATCTTTTACATGTTTTGCTATGCTCTCAGCAGGCTCTGAAGACTTGCCTCTTGTTTCTGACACACTGCCTCTTGCATTGTGACCTGGGACACTTTAGTCTCTTTAGGCCTCGATTTTCCCATCTGTAGGTAGGACAAGATTATCTGATTCTCTTCTCTCTCTACCTCAGTGTTTGACACACTATAGTCACATTCTAAGTACCAAATAAATAAGCATTCTAGGATTTTTAGAAATAGGTAAAGTTGGAATAAATGGATACAAATACCAGTGTTCAGTAATAAAACAAAGACTTTCAAAATTATTTTTCTGTATCAAAAGGCAAGTAGAAAAATGAACCCTTTTAGACAGCTTATTTGTGTTGTTCAGTTTGAACAGAATATTCCGTGAAACAGGAACTGGAGGAATTTAAGTGATTGTTTTTGTGTTGTTGTATTGTAGAGATGGTATTTTTGAACGATAGCTTGTCTGGTAAGTTGGCTGTGTGGGTGAAACAACCTAGATAGTTATTAAGCCTGTACTGAACGGTCTGGAACCAAATGATGCAGGGCATAAGGGTATGGTGGGCAAGGTTAGAGGGAGGTAAGAAGTAAAAGACATTATTTTAATCATAGAATTTGTAGTTCGAGAAACATAATATGCACATTAAAGGACCTAAGAGCAATTTAAAGTGAAAATTCTAGAAAATGTCTACATTCAAGCTCTAACAATTGAAAATAGACTGTTTTTAAGGTAATTAAGGAATGAGGGTCAGTGTGGCTCTATCCAGGTAAATGTTGATCTGATTCTTGAAAGGGTGTTGACTATCCATTGCCTGGTAGGAGGGGAAGGTGCTGTGTGGTCAAGGGGATGGTGTGTGAAGAGACAAGAAGTCAGGCTTAGCAAATGGCACATGGCAGACAGTAAAGCCTAGCAATTTAGTGGCAAAAAAGACTTTATTAGTAGATACGAGCTGTGAGATAAGAGAGGTATGGTGCCCCTGAGGTTCTTGTATCTGATGAGTGGTTGATTCTTAAGTAAGGGTGACAAGTTGGAAACTCTTTGAAGAAGATTCTTTTGGCAGCTGTGTGTAGGATGGGATTGTAATTAAGTTGGTGAAGACTGAGATTATGATGCAGCTCCTGTACAACTAGAGAGAAAACAACTACCTAAGTTGCTATAATCTATAGAATTTTGTAACCAGTAATATTCTAAGCATAGAGAAAGAATATAGGTAAACACAGAACTCAAAAGTATCTCCAGAAGTGTGAATTGGATTTAGCTGCCTCCAGTGATAAGGAAATCGGAAATTAGTTTTATTTTGGGGTGGGAGGTAATGTTTAAGTGTATTTCTTGGACATCAAGAAAATAGGTTAGGTAACTCAATTTGTGGGTTTCAGGGTTTGTTTTATTTTAAATATGTGACCTTAATTTTGTCATACAGCTTGGAATCTGTGAGTACAACATGTAAACAGCTGAGCCAAGAGCTAATGGAAAAATATGAAGAACTGAAGAAAATGGAAGTGCATAACAATGAGTACAGGGCTGAGATTAAGAAGGTAAAGGTCCGCATGCCTGGGATCGCAAAGCCCTTTGTGTTTATGGACTGAGCTGTGGGTTGAGAGGTTACAGGAATTATTTTTAATGAGAGAAAAGTATAACCCAGAGGCCATTTGATGCTCACGAGTAGAGAGTACCTGGAAGGTTCTTAGGAGAGTGTCTTTCTGGGTCATCCCCAGGGAAGCAGTGTAAGTATTTTCAAGATAGTTGAAGCCTGCCCCTTTGAACTCTACAACGTTATTTATTTATTTATTTATTTATTTATTTATTTTTTGCATTACGTGGGCCTCTCACTGTTGCGGCCTCTCCCATGGCGGAGCACAGGCTCCGGATGCGTAGGCTCAGCGGCCATGGCTCACGGGCCCAGCCGCTCCGCGGCATGTGGGATCTTCCCGGACCAGGGCATGAACCCGTGTCCCCTGCATCGGCAGGCGGACTCTCAACCACTGCGCCACCAGGGAAGCCCTGCAATGTTATTTTAAATGTGCCTTGATGAAAAGTTTTCTAGAAGCTACGCACCTTCTTGCTTGCATAAGCACATGAACATATTATATGAGCTGGCATTTAATATTTTCTTACTGACCACAGGTGGTGATGGATGTGTATTCTCTTCTGTGCTGTGGGTAGTTATATCCTCACTGGCATTTGAAGTGTGCAGAGTTTGTCTCTATGTTAGTGGGCCCTGGCTGTCCTGTTTGTTGACTCATATTTTTTATTACTTCTTTGAGATTACTTCTAGCCCCTTTCTTCCTCTTGCCTTTTTGTTGTCTTCTGTGGACCAGCAAAGTATATAAGCAAAATTTTTAGATTTGCAACTAGAAAAAGAATGAAGGTCACAGGTGCTGTCCTCTAAACAATGTGGCTTCGACTTTGATACTGGTTCTCAGCATTTGAGTAAGGCATCTCTCCCTGTTTTGAGATCTAATAGGTAATTGTGGGTACAACCACCTGACCATCAGTACAGATATGCAGCTTTGGTAAATTGCTAATTTTCTGCAGATTTAATCAGGGAAAAATTCATGTCTTGAGGTAAGGTAAAAATTACTTTATTATTATATTTTTCTATCTAACCTGTCTTCTCTTAATTTTTAATGCCTTCTATTTCTTTGTAGTTGAAAGAACAGATTTTGCAGGCTGAACAGAGTTACAGTTCTGTACTAGAGGGAATGAAGATGGAGATCTCCCAGCTAACTCGAGAGTTACATCAGCGAGATATCACTATTGCTTCCGCCAGAAGTTCTTCCTCTGACATGGAGAAGCAACTCAAAGCAGAGATGCAGAAGGCAGAAGAGAAGGAAGTAGAGCACAAGGTGAAACTAGAACAAAATTCTCTTTATTTGAAGTTTGTTTTTTAAATTTATTTATTTTGGGCCGCATTGGGTCTCTGTTGCTGTGTGCAGGCTTTCTCTAGTTGTGGTGAGCGGGGGCTACTCTTCGTTGCGGTGTGCGGGCTTCTCATTGCAGTGGCTTCTCTTGTTGTGGAGCACAGGCTCTAGGCGTGCGGGCTTCAGTAGTTGTGGCACGCGGGCTCAGTCGTTGTGGCTTGCAGGCTCTAGAGCTCAGGCTCATTAGTTGTGGCACATGAGCTTAGTTGCTCTGTGGCATGTGGGATCTTCCCGGACCAGGGCTCGAACCCATGTCCCCTGCATTGGCAGGCGGATTCCCAACCACTGTGCCACCAGGGAAGCCCTTGAAGTTTGTTTTGAAGATTCAATTTATTAAAGGTAGAGTTTCCATAGTAGTTAACTCAGTAAATTTTTGTTAGCCCTCTTCTTCAGGCTAAGGGTAGGCTGGTTAACAAGCAGTCTAGTGGAGATTGGTGAGAGTAGGTGAGACAAGTGAAGAGACCCTCTCTGTGGTGTGTAGGGTGTGTATTGAGGCTGTGCCACGTTCGTTGAGACAGACCAGAGTTCAGACAGGGCGAGTGGTCAGGGATTAGACTGGGAAGCAGTGACCTGCTCCTGAAGGGCCTGCCCACCCTGTGCAGGAGTAAAAGGTCTCTGTGGTTGTCGTGTGGAGAGTAAGTGAGGAGGCAAAGAGACCACCCGGATGCTGTCACAGCAGCGAGACTGTGGCCCGAGCGCTGCGCCAGGGAGGCAGAGGGAAATGGATGCATTCTGGAGAAAATCGACCGGGCTTTGTATTTGATTGGACCAGGAGAATGAGTTAGACAGAGTTAGGGAAAGATGTCACTCAGGATTCTGGCTTGGGCAACTGAATAGAAAGTGATGCTCTTTAGTGAAATACAGAAAAGGTACGGAGCAGGTTTGAGGAGGATAATGAGTTTGTATAAAGGGTACATAAAATAGGCGAGCTGGCAGATGGGACACTGGTTTGAGATAAAGGCTGGACTTCCATATGGAAATATCTAGTAGTCAACTCCACAGAAGGCCTGGAGTTCAAGATTAAAATCAAGGTAAGACATTTAGCTGCGGAAATCTTTGCATGAAGTTGGCATTTGAAACCCTGAGAGACTTTGATATTATAGCGAGAAGTCATAGAGTATGAAGAGGAGAGACTTGCACCAAACCTAGGAATCTACTCATTTAGGGTAAAAAGGTGTTGGAATGGAGCTAAAAAGAAAGGTAGCAATAAGGAAGGAAATCAGGTAGTTTTCACAAAGGAAGCAGGAAGGCAGGGCAGGAAGGAATCTTTTCAAGTAGGAATGGCTAAGCAGAAAAGCTAAGGAGAATGAGGACTGAAAATAAGTCTTACTACCTTATGAAAGGAGTGCAGTCCACATGATGCTGGAGGTGGAGGCCAGTAAGAGGAGTGCTGGGGGTTACCAGTGCCTGATTCATCTTCTTAGAATAGTATTCTAATTGCATGCATATGAATTAATGTTGAAACACCTTTTCAACAACCTTTCAGAAATTATTTGTATATATGAATGAAGAGTGTGACCTCGCCTAATGAAAATTACATGTGGAAAAATTTTATTAGATGCATTTGATTTATTTGTTACATTTATTTGTTTTTTGCTTTTCCCTTCTCAGGAGATTTTGGCTCAGTTGGAGTCACTCAAGTTAGAAAATCATCGTCTTTCTGAAATGGTGATGCAATTGGAATTGGGTTTACATGAGGTACATAAATAGAAACTTAAGTTTTTCTACTATCCAAGCCTTTAAAGAAATCACTTTGTAAATACTGATATTGTAAAGAGAAAGTTAAGATCAAACTATGAAACGATCCTTCTTCAAAAACTTTCTCAAATGAAAAGAAGTCAAGACAGTGATGGGAGTGAGCAAAATATGACTCTCCACTCCAGCGATTGGAAGATTTAAAAATATATTATGTATGTGATAAAATACATAATGTGTTCTTAATAGGGAGAATGTATGTAAAGGGCTTAGCATAGTGTCTGGCATTTAGTAAATACACAATAAATGTTTGATGCTGTTATTATTATTACCGAAATTATTGTGTTCACAATATCTTTTCATTATAAAGTATATGATTTTTTAAATAATTTGGTTTTAATTATATTTCTACAAGATATAGTTCATTTCATCAAATATTCTAGAATCTTTTATGTTCAAAGTATTTTAGTAGACAGTGTAATGGACACAAAGATGAATTAAGATAAGATTCTTGCCTTTACAAGATTGAGGGTAATCTAGTAGGGAGGATAAGAAATGTAAACAAACTGCTGTGAAACCAGAGAACATGATCAGCTAACAGTGAGTTATAAACTGTGTGGATGCTCTTTGAACTATTTTGTTATAAAATCTTTATAATTTTCAAAATGACCCATCTGTTCTGACCCATCTTTTCTGACCCATCTTTTCTTGATGTAGGTCAAATGCCCAGAGACTGTAGAAATTCTTTCTTTCTGTATTTCCAGAGAGTGTGTGCCTCCAAAGATTCATGGTCATATAATGCCCCTATTTGCTCCTAAGTAGTTTTAGTTCCACACTCATGGATTATGGAGGCTGGCATGGGAGAACATGCAAAAAACTACATGAATATGTTATTTCAGCTAAAAGAAAATACGGGGGACCATTTTTATAATATTTTGGGAGGGTGAGACTCTCTTAGCATCACAAAACCGTAAAGAATTTTACAACATAAGGAATTTTACAACATATAAATATAAAATTTCTGGATGACAAAAGACCCCATTAAAAAAGACTAATAGACTAGAGGAAAACAATCTATTAACAGATAAAAGGTTAATATAAAATATTAATATATAAGGATTTCCTGTAAAGATAATAAAGATTGGAATCCAGTAGAAAAATGGGTAAAGGACATAAATAGATAATTCATAGAAGTAATGCAAAAATCCAGTAATGAAGAAAAGCAGTTACACCCCTCTAATAATCAAAACAAAAGAAATAAATCTTCTTTTGTTTATTGGCTTGACAATGATTTTTAAAATCCAATATAGCCAATGTTGGCAGGGATATAGAGAAACAGGCTCTTCAGTGCTCTGTTAATGAGAAAGTGAATTGACATAGCTATTCTAGAGGGCAATTTAGCAATATCCATTAAACTGTATGTAAATACATGTAGCCTATAAAGTCCTGAGTCATGTACTTTTCTGATTTTGATCATCATTGTTTTCCAGAAAGATCATATCAGTTTGCATTCCCAAAGAACCCATCCTATAGGAGCAAAGGCATAAAAACGGTCATTTCAGTGTTGTTTGCAATATCCAAAATTTTGAAAAAAACTAAATGTTAATCTATAGAGGAATGGTTAATCATGACTCTCTATACTAGGAAATATTATGCCGTCATTTAAGGTGGCAGATGAATGTGCACATCTAATCTTGCTCCCTCCCCAAATCCCTCTAAATCTATAATGAAAGGATTTTTTTTTTTTAAAGCACAAACCTACAAGGATGGAAAAAGTGGGAGAGGAGACAACAACTAAACATTTTGTAAGGGGGAAGATGGAAGGAAGGAAGGGAGGGAGGGAGGGAGGGAGGGAGGGAGGAAAATGACTTTATATGCCCTGATTTAACCCAATACTAAGCTAGTGGTGGAGAAAACCAAGAACCAATCTGATTTGCACCACAGAATCTTCAGAAGGCTCAGGATTTGGCAATAGCTGATTGACAGAATCTTATCTTATACAGTGATTACCTATTCATATTTAAGAGTTGGGAACTCTCAGGGGTGTGTAAGCCGGACAAAGACCAGAGAATCTGTTCAGCCTAATTTCTCCTGAAACCTCTATCTAACAGTAGTGATAATGTCCTTTCTTTACACAGCAAGGTGTGTGCTTGCTATGCACTTTTTATATTACCTTCCACACTCATTTTCTGTAATTGTTGATAATAAAATAATAAATTTGAGAAAAATTTAAAAGATGCCTGCCTGGCAAAAGCAAACATTATCTTCTTTTAAAAAATATATTTAATGACATCAGACATCAAACTCTGGCTGGTGAGAATCCTTTTAGCAGTTTATACTTCCTCCAATTTTGAAGTTACACACAGTGTAAACGTGGTGTACGTATTAAGAACAATTATTAGAAAGTGCCATTTTGCATTTTACCATGGAGGAAGGTGATATTACTTTTACAAATGAATATTTTAGCTAAATAAGTTTTAATAAAAGTATCTAATTATCTTAATAGTAAAAGCAATAGCTCTGATAAAGTATTTACCACAGTAAAAAAAATTGACAGTAGTTTATAGTTTAACTCCTATGTCCTGCAAATTTTTTTTTGAGATTTTAGCATTTTGTAACTTACTGTCACTGCTAGAACAGATAGTTAAGTGGTTGTATTTTAAGATTTATTTTTTTGTTAGGTAAATTCTGTTTGTCAAACCACTGTTTACCAGCTTATTTTCGGAAAGTTCTTTATAGAAAAGACCAAGCTAAACATCAAATTAAATTCCAAAGAAGATAACCATAATTTTTCAGAATGCTAATAAAAATATTTTGTCATTAGAAGAAAATGCTCCAGACCTCTATTTTTTTAGGTACTATATTACCAGGAAACACCTAGAATTGAAGAACAATAAATAATCACAGAATTCAGACCAGATCAGAGTAGTCATACCTGCCTTATCCTTGAATACTGCCTTATCATGTCCAAATTTATTTCACATACCAGAATAGGTGCCAACATTATGTAAAAGTCTTTAAGACCAGAGAGTTGTTTACTTAAAAGTTGTCCCTGCCAGCCACAATTCCTTTTCAGAACCTTATGTCCAAATGTCTTTCTTTGAAATAGGTCTCTTGATTTTCTTCCACAGGTATTCTGGGGTTATTCAACCTTCTCTTTCCTTTTGTTTTTTTTTAATCAGTAGCTTTTTTTTTTTTTAAAGTTAAAGCGTAGTTGTATAATTGTATAGTATAGTTACAATATTATATTAAAGTGTACAACATGATTCAGTATTTTTATAGATTATAGCCCATTTAGAGTTATTGTAAAATAATGGCTTTATTCCCTGTGCTGTACAATATATCCTTGTGGCTTATTGATTTATACATATACATGCATTTGTACCTCTTAAACCCCTACCCCTATCTGGTCCCTCCCCTCTCCCCTCTCCCCATTGGTAAACCACTAGTTTGTTCTGTATCTGTGAGTCTGTTTCTGTTTTGTAATATTTGTTTGTTTTATTTTTTAAATTCCACATCTAAGTGATAACATACAGTATCTGGATTTCTCTGTCTGCCTTATTTCACTGAGCTCAATGTTCTCTTTCTTGAGGAAGAATCCGTGGCTGCTATTTTCTTTCTTTTTCCCTGTTTTTGATTCTCATCTGTAGCTTTCTTCCATCCTAGATCCAGCCTTCTTCCAGTTCCTTGGATATTCCTTGGCACATCAGGGAAGCCCATTGTGCTCCTCGTTTTCTGCCCTTATTTACTGTAAGAAACAGAACGTTGTTTCTCTTTTAGGGGACCAAAACCAAATCTTCACTTTTTCCTGGGTAAAGCCATAGATTAACTAGTCACAGCTGAAAGTAATTTTCCAACAGCAGTATCACAGATTACAAGTTATTCTTGTACAAATTAAGTGACTCTAGTATTCTTTTTTATTAGGCAAAAGAGGTTTCACTAGCAGACCTCCAGGAGAATTGTATTGAGGCATTAAATAAATTAGTGTCTGAAAATCAACAACTACAGAAAGATTTGATGGATACCAAAGCTCAGCTGGAGATTTCTACTCAGATTTGCAAAAAAAACCATGACAGGATCTTTAAACCAACACACAGCAGAGTACCTGAGTTCAAGAACACGGAGTTCAAGTAAACTTTCTTCATAGTTTATTTAAAATATATATCTTTATAATATAATTCTCATTTCTTTGAGAATAATTTACAGAAATTAAACCTTTGTCAAAGGACTCTGTTTAATCCTGAAGTACACCGTGCACAAGTAAAGTTGTTAGGTTAAGAGGTGCAGGGGTTCTAAGCACTTTCATCGAGGCTTCTGGATGTAGGTGTAAACGGCAGCCTGTTCCACTGAGCCTGCTCATGCCGCCTCCTACCTCTCGGGCCCCACTTGCCCCATAAGAAGTAGAAGTTGGCTTTTTGTAAAAAGCTTCTTTTGTAGTTTTGGTCAACTAATGATAGACGGTTACCTAAGAAGTCAGCATTCAGTGAAAAACCACCTGGCTTCAGCTCCTACGGTACGGCTTACACGTTTTCCTACCGGGAGCCTTTGCTGACACCCTCACCCCCACTCCCACCTCTTCCCCAGATGAAGATAAGGGCCTTCTCTCTGCACAGTGCTTCCCTCTATCCTAAGCACCAACCACACGGGGTCACCCTGGCAGTTTGCTTATCTTCCTTGCTGTATTGTAAGTGTGTGTGGGGCGGGGGCCTGGCAGTGGGGATCGGGGGTTGGGGCAGGAGTGAGGGAAAGACCATCTGGTCGGAGCGGGCTGCTCATTTGGTAAAATTACAGCCTTCTTAGCCTGGTCCTGTGAGTTTAAGTGAACTTCAACAAGTATGTTTTAAAAGAGGGAAGTTGCTACAATGTTTATCTGTTTTATTTTCTAATCTGCTATCCAGGCCAACCAGTGGCCAGTGCAAGCATGATGGGATGAAGGCTGAGCACTACAAAGCAGGTCTTCATTCTACTCAAGGACAAGCGTTGGATAGCATAGAGCCTGTGTCCAGGGGCCTCAGCCCCCCGAGTCATCAAATCAGCTCTTGCTGCTCCACCATCTCTCTGCCTTCTAACTTTCTGTGCAAAACTCACTCTCTGCCTTCAGTGCTCGATACAAATGAAACCAATTCTTCTGACATTGTCTCTGAAAGTATAAATGACCAAGAAGACTTTATATATTTGGTATGGAGACTTGCTGAGCTTACTAGTTTATTAAGTTTATTTAGTTTGATTTTATTTTTTATTTTAAGGCGGAGCAGTATTCCCCCCCACCCCCTTTACTGGTTCTCTCTCTTAAGCAGCCTTTGTTATCCTCAATTATTTCTGTCTTAAAGGTTTTGCTTGTGAAGACACTGTTGGCCACGACTACTTTTCAAAATGCATCTTATGAAATATAACATAAGTGATAGGTATTCATTTCTTTTTAACCTGAATGGGAAACTCCACTCCTGCCTTTTTCAGAGAGGGTCAATTTTGTGTTGGGATGATTGGTTCAAGGAATATCTCTGCCTGCCAGAATAGTCCTGGGGCATAGACAGTGGGGAAGGAGAAAAGGAACGGTTGGAAAGGGAAAGAGGTGGGTAGAGGCGGGGGAAGGAGTCGCATCTGACGTGTCTAGAGCATGGACTGGGGGCCACACAGTGGTGGCCCTGGTGACAGAGGCTGCCTTTCCACATGGACTGGCCCCTTGTTCTTGCAGCTGCTGGGAGGACTCCACTCCACCATCTTTTCTTTACCTTCTGTGCTGAAGCACTCGCCTCTGGCCATGCATTCCCATCAACCTCCCGAGGTCCTATACCTGTGAAAGTTCAGTATTTTTGACTTTTTAATATGCCAACAAGTCCATGGGAAGGTTTTCTTTTAGTTGTCAAAATATATGTAACATATGTAATTCTGAAATCCAAAAAAGTCCTGACAACTAACTTTCTTCCTAAGTTTGTCGGCAAAACTTATTTGGCACTCAAACCTCACCTGGCCTGAACTGAACTGATGTGATAGTATATATAGACTTTATTGATCCCCCTTAGCATTTTACTTCAGAAATATCAATGTGTTTGATTATGGGAGTTACCTCTGACCCCTCATGAGTCTGTATTTGCGAATTCGTCTACTCTCTATAAACTGTAACCCCTGAGCAGTACTCACGAGCACATCCACAGTCATTCGTGAATGTGTGCAGAGGTGCACAAAATTTGAGTCACTGGACTTGCATGTTTCCAGCTGAGGTCAGTCAAGGTGGCACTTTGCCCTCTTGTCTCAGCTCTTGTGCTGAGTTGAGGTACCCAGAGGGTGGAGCCCCTGGGGGACAGCACAGTGCGGTGCAAGAAGCTTGGATGCTGGCGTTGAACAGGGTGTGAACCCCAACTCTGGCACCCTTTAGTGGGGTGGCCTCGGGCAGGTCACTGAACACTCTCAACCATGTTTTCTCTTTTGTAAAATAAAGAAAATAGAATCTACTGGATGAGTTGTTTTTAGGAGTTAGGATTATAGTCTATGTGAAGTGTGTGTGTGTGTGTGTGTGTGTGTGTGTCTCCCATAAGAGCAGTGTTTCAATATTCATTAATTCAGTGTTTGAGATGACTTTCATAGAAAATAGCTACTGCACATGAGGATTGACTGAATTTGGTACATGTGACCTTTCTAAAATCTAAATTCTGAAACCAGTGGTTTCAGATAAGGCACTGTGGACTCAAAATTTGGAAGAAGGAAAGTATTGATTTTAACTGATATCTAATTTATTATAGGTAGATTTTCTATGCTTTAAAACAAAAGTAACATTCAGATTTTAAAAGTGTGTTTGAAATAATCGGCATTAAGTATTTCTCTTCTGGGGTATAGAAGGATATACAAATGCTTTCAGAGGAAAGCATTTTTAAAAAAGTCACCTTTTAATATTGCTCGTTAGAAAATATCATGCATAATGTGTCTTAGAAATATCTCTTCAACTTATATGTGTCAAACTGTGTTTCTCTTCTAGTGTCCCTTGCCCCTGTCTCCTCTTGGTTCAATAGTCACAAGATTTTTGGAGGAGGAGGAACAGAGGTCTCATCACATTCTAGAGCGCCTGGACGCCCATATTGAAGAACTAAAAAGAGAGAGTGAAAAGACAGTGAAACAATACACAGCCCTAAAGTAGCCTCTTAAAAAATCACGAACTTGGAAATAAAAATAAACACCGAGGAGTTACTGTCATCATGAAGTAGCGGCTCTTTGAAAGGCTGAACATACAGAAACCATAAAAATGAGATGTACTAATAAAGCTGCCATGAGGAGTCTGAGCAACTGATACTAGCTCTAAGGTGTTTTCACTGCACTGGTTTGTTTGATGGACTTTTTCCAGCAATAACTTGTAAATAAACCACTTTGCTAGACTTTTTCTCATGTTAATATTTATTATCGTAAAGTGATACTTTCTCCTGCTGACTTAAATGTGAGTAGCTGTAGACTAATTAAAGATTTTATGATTCGTGTTGAAAATAAACTAACTATAGGAACTTCCTTTGAGAGCAGTAGCATTGTATGTAGTGGAAGCATGGATTTCAGACTCAGAGTGATCCAGGTTGGTGTACTGGCTTTGCTTCTCATTAGCCAGCTGGGCTGGTAATGTGTGAGGTTGGGCCGAAGTGTGTAAAGGTGCTGAAGGACTTTGACAGGAAGCCTTCTCTTGCTCAAAACACAGGGGGAGGAGGGAGGTGGGGGTGGAGCCTGGGGCTGGGTTAGTGTGGGTGCCTGGGGACACACGGTGGAAATCTTGGTGTCTGCATTTCTGAGGAGAGGTTTAAAGGGGAGACGGAGCTCTCAAGGTGCAGGGGCATTTGAAGCCATGGAGAGCTGAGGAGGAGGAGGGCAAGGAGAGAGACGAGCAGAACTTAGAACTTGGCTGCCCTGAAGGACACCGGCACAAGAGCATCACGTGATTAGATCCAGCAGAGGAGCTGGAATGTGCAGGTAGAGACCAGAAGGTGAGGTGTAGGGCTCTTGCCGCCCAAGGACGGGGCTCCTGTGATCCGACCCTCTCGGTGGATCTTTCCCATCAGCATGGAAACGTCCTGTTATTTCTCCTTTCTTTAAAGCAAAGCAGAACCTCGGTTCCACACCCTCCCTGTCTCCTGCTCCACACGTTCGCTCCCCTTCACGCAGACATCTCTGGTGAGAATTGTCCGCAGTGACTGTTCCCATTGTCGTCTTCTTTTTTTTTTTTGCGGTACGCAGGCCTCTCACTGTTGTGGCCTCTCCCGTGGCGGAGCACAGGCTCCGGACGCGCAGGCTCAGCGGCCATGGCTCACGGGCCCAGCCGCTCCGCGGCATGTGGGATCTTCCCGGACCGGGGCACGAACCCGTGTCCCCTGCATCGGCAGGCGGACTCTCAACCACTGCGCCACCAGGAAGCCCCTCCCATTGTCCTCTTAACCCTCTCCATCCCCACTTCCCTCCCTGCCGTGAAACTGCTCTTCCTGCTCTAGAGGTTACCTCGTTAGTCCTGAGCATCATGTCACACACTCGGCCTCTCCCTCTTCCTCTCCTGGCTTCTCTGACCTGATACTCCTGCCCAATGGCCACTCCGTCTCATTCTACTCTTGTGGCTTTTCCTCTTCTAAAGCACCCCCCCCCACCCCAGGACTTCGATGTGGGTTTTCTCGCTCAATATGCTCTTCCCTAGGCCGTTCCATTCAATTTCAAGCTTTTAGTACCATCTGTAGGCCAGTGACCCCACATTCAGAACTGATCTTGACCTCTCCCCAGAGCTGCTGCCTTACATATTGAACTGCTTATGGAATATCTTCACTTGAATGTCTGATAAGCATCTTAGGTTGAACATTTCCAAGAGAGAACTCTTGATTCTCCCTCTTGCTTAGATTCCGTGTCAGGACAGCATCATGGGTGCCAATTGCTAGGAGTTATACTTAGTTCCTTCCTACCCACACGTCTGTATCCAGGCCATCCGGAGGTCCTGTGCATGCTGCCGCCTATCTCAGGTCCAACCATTTCCCTCCTCACGGCTGCCAGCCAGTCACTCACCTAGGTTCTGGCAGTAGCCTCCTAATTGGTATGAGGACTCCTACGCTGGACCCCACGAATTCAGCGCCTCCGGAGATACCCTTTAGAAATGTAAATTCAACACCGTCCAGCCCTCAAAGGCTCCTCACTGCTCTCAGTTGAAATCTGAATTGCTTGTCATCGCCTACAAGGCCCTCAGTACCCCGTGCCCGCCTCCGTCACCCAGGGCATCATCGTCCTTCCCTCGTGCTCCAGCCACGCTGGCCTCCTTTCTGCCTCTCGAGTGCTGCAGCTGTAACCTGGGAGGGTTGCTGTGCTCGCCGTTTCCCTGGGGTCCCTTTCTCTCACCGCGCCTGCCATAGGCGCTTTCTCCAAAGCCTCCCTGACTGCCGTCTCCAAAACCCGCTTCTCCCAGCTTCTCCCGCTCCCTGCCCTGAGTTATCTCCTTCATAGTACTCGGCACTCTGCAGCCATTTTGTACTTGATTTACGTTTTTATTGTCTATTCTGCCTTTAGAATTAAGCTCCTTGAGGGGAAGGACTTGGCAGTCTGGTGGGGCCCTCATCTCTCCACACAAGCCCAGCACTTGGAGGTGCTCAGTTCAAGGAGCAGTGAACAAATGTCCTTCCTCAGAGGCAGCACATTTTCCCTGTGAGCCTTTGTGCACGCCGTCCCTTCAGCCAGCCCCTCTTCCCACACGCTCCCCCACCCCCCCAGCCCCCCGTGCCCTTAGGACCTCGACTGGCAAGGCTTTCGTACATCCAGGGGGGAGTTCCTCCTCGTTTCTCACAGTGCCCTGTGTGTGCGTCTCTCAGAGCGCTGGGCACCCTGTGTGTGCTTCCTCTTCAATTTCTGTCTCTCCCACTGAACCGAAAACTGCTCAAAGGCAGGGGCCATCCTCAGTCAGCAGGCTGCCTAACACATAATAGATACTAAGCAAATACGAGGTGGATGCAAATCACCACCATTCTAGCTTTCACTGTACTGACCTCTAAAATGGGGATAATACTTCATGGGGTTGAGGGGATTTACTGAAAAGATATTTCTGAGAGGGCTTTGCAGACTCTGAAAATACTGTACCAGTGTGGACTGGTGTGAGGAGATTCTGAGTTTCAGACGGTCCCAAGCTTCCACTTAGAGTATGTAGGGTACAACCCCTGCTTCTGGAATGTTCATAGTACTTGTTGACTAGGAGGAACAGTGGCAGACGCTGTAGTCACTGGAAGCGCTTAAGGAACCATGAGGTGCTGTGTATGTCCTTAAATTTATACTGTGTTGTTGAAAGTTGAAGTAGTTAATGATTGTCTGAATTTGTCAGAACATTTGATTGTGATTTCATCTCTCAACTTCATTCTTCAAAAAGATATGACAGGGGCCTCCCTGGTGGCGCAGTGGTTGAGAGTCCGCCTGCCGATGCAGGGGACACGGGTTCGTGCCCCGGTCCAGGAAGATCCCACATGCCGTGGAGCGGCTGGGCCCATGAGCCATGGCCGCTGAGCCTGCGCGTCCGGAGCCTGTGCTCCGCAACGGGAGAGGCCACAACAGTGAGAGGCCCGCGTACCGCAGAAAAAAAAAAAAGATATGCCAAATATTAAAATGTGTCAGAATTAAATTTGAGTTCGTTTCTTCATATACAATACATTTTACAAAACCTCTCGGTGATCAGGGTGCCCAAATTAGCTGCAAAGATAAGGGTGCTGTTGTCTACTTTGGTGTTTTCGGATGATGTTTTGTTGGGTGAGTTATTCTTCTTGGCTTGGATTCTAGTGAAGTTGTGTTTGGATTTCTACACAGATTTTAGCTGAAGAAGACAAAGATGAGTCCCCACTATGGGATGGACATGACCTTTCCATGGAGCCTTATTTGATTTCAACAAGTCTAGGAGGCAGTGAGTGTCATTGTCCCACGTGACAGGGAGGATTTAAGTGGCTGGCCCAGGGTCCCAAAGCCCCAGCTCTTTCCTGCAGCACCTGGGGATAGAGAGTGTGGACTCTGCAGGCGCACAACCCTGTTCCTAACCCTAGCTCTGCCACTTATTAGCCCTGTGACCTTGAGCAAAATAATTCACTTCTCCATGACTTCATTTTCTCATCTGTGATGTGGGGGAAATAAAAATGGTACTCACCTCATAGGATTTGTGAAGTAAGTATTTGTAAAGCACTTAGAACAGTGCCTGGCCTAGTAAACATGAAAGTATCTTGTTGAATAGAAACAATACAATGCTATGTGTTTCTATTATGTCTGCTTAGCTGCAAAAAATTCTACCTTCCTTTCATACACAGACATGTAATACCTGGTAAACTATAGGTGATGCTTGTCTGTTTGCAAAATATCCTTGAGTCCAGAACCTAAACGTTACACGTGAGAAAAATAACTACAAGATAAGCTCTACCTGTCATTGAGAACGTACATTAAGCAAACAGCTGTCATGCATGGCGTTTCATGAAGTGCACAACATGAGGTGCAGCATGGCAAGGTTAGAAAAAGAAATGTGTTGACTTGTTCTAGAAACAGCTTGAAATAGTATACAAAAATGCTTTAAAAAGGAACTAACAGTGGGGTTGGGCCAAAGGACAGGTGAGGGCTATAAACGCTGGTCACAAACAAACAGCTAGTCCAGTCAGTTGCCAGAGGCAGGCAACAATGCTGCTCTGAGCTTCTTAAGGGCCAGAGAAGAGAAGAAAACATTATTACTTACTTAAGTACATAATTAAATTATTGTTTATTAATTAATTATTACAAAATCAAAACACCATGGGTTCAAGAGAAGCACTCTCTTTCTCAGTGTGTGTATGAGCCGTGGGAGCGGGACATAGCATTTTTTTTTTCTTTGCGGCATGTGGGCCTCTCACTGTTGTGGCCTCTCCCGTTGCGGAGCACAGGCTCCGGACACGGAGGCTCAGTGGCCATGGCTCACGGGCCCAGCCGCTCCGCGGCATGTGGGAGCTTCCCGGACCAGGGCACAAACCCGTGTCCCCTGCATCGACAGGCGGACTCTTAACCACTGCGCCACCAGGGAAGCCCGACATAGCACTTTTTTTTTTTTTTTGTAACTGACTAATAAGAGAATCGGTACAGCTTCCTTACAGGGGGCTTCAGTGTGCACTGCTGGCATAAGGCTGAAGTGCAATTCAGAGGAACCGGTTCTCAGAAGTCCCCAACATGATGGTGTGAAGCTCTCATGGCCTGGGTTGATCAAAGGGGAACATTTAGAGGAATGATGGACTGTGATCATCTATAAAAGCAATCTTCTATAAAAGCTATTTCTCCACAGTGCGATTTTAGTATCTTTAACAACACGGTTCACCCTTTCTCTCTGTGGGAGCTTAGAATTTGGGAAACTTACGTTGCCCATTAAGGCCACGTTCAAATGATTTGACAATCCAATCAGAAGTAGGTTTATACTCCTCTTATGAAAAGAAGGAACCTAGTCAAGGCAAAGCTTGAATGGTGGGAAGTCCAGGAATTCCCTGATATTAAATGCAGGGAGAAGATCCATAGTTCCCACCAGACTCTCAAAGATAACTGTGAGCCAAAAATAGATTAAGAACCACAACTTTAGGGGCTGGAATTCTCCCAGAATGGTGTTCCGTTTCCTGGGGAGAGATACAAAATTGGAGGAGCCCAACAAATTCCTACTGGGGCTGAGTTTTAAAGTGCAGTTGAATAGTCATGAAAACTTCAAGCTTTTCAATAATAAAAAGACAAATAACCCAATTTAAAAGAGGGGAAAAGATCTGAATGAACATTTCTCTAAAGAAGTTATACAAATGGCTAATAAGCACATGAAAAGATGCTCTCAGGGAAATGCAACTCAAAACCCTTCACACCCACGTGTAATAAAAAAAGATGGAAAATAACAAATGTTGACAAGGATGTGGAGAAATTGGAACACTCATACACTGCCGATGGGAATGTAAAACGGTTGTTACTTGGGAAAACAATTTGGCAGTTCCTCAAAAAGTTAAATTTAGATTTACCATATTACCCAGCAATACCAAGCCTAGGTATATACCCAAGATCAGTGAAAACATATGTCCAAAGGGTTGCACACGAATGTTCACAGCAACATTATTCATAATAGCCTCCAAATGGAAAAAACATAAATGTCCACCCACTGGTGAATGGATAAACAAAACGTGGTATATCTGTACGATGGACTATTGTTTGGGAATAAAAGGGAATGAAGTACTGAGGCTACAACGTGGATGAAACCTGAAAGCATGACGCTAAGGGAAAGAAGCCAGTCACAAAAGAACACATACGTGTGATTCCATTTATTTGTAAAGTCCATGCTATGCAAATCTGTAGAGACAGAAACTAGTTGCTGGTTGCCTTGGGCTGGGGGGTATGGCAGGATTGGGAGTGAAGACTAAAGGGTGAGGGTTACTTTGGGGGTTATGAAAATGTTCAAAAGTGTGATTGTGGTGATGGCAGCACAACTCTGAATACAGCACCACGGAAAACCACTGAACTGTACGCTTTAAATGGATGACTTATATGGTATGTGAATTATATCGTAATGAAGCTCTTTCCGAAAAAAGCCTCTGATGCACAGCAACACCTAAAAAAAGTCAAGTTTATATTCAGAAAACATTACAGCCCATACAGCACATGCTATTCTAAAAGTTCATATTTTCCACTTTCACACTCGGGAGTAACAGTGGCACCCCTGTTTAGAGGGTGGTGATCAAGCTCTGTCTGAACACCTGCTTGTGCGGGCGCAAGATTACACACTGAGACACTGTGGGTAAGGGCTTTGCCGGGATCCGGATCACAGAGGTCTCCTGCTCTCCCCGCAGTGGGGCAGCTCCCAGGATGACTGAGGGCCCTGGCAGCAACGTCCGTGGTAATCAACCAGGCAGAGTTTCTTGGCCAAGTATATTGTCTGGAGGGGCTACGGGAATGCTCGGCCCTCTCTCCGTGGTTAGAGGAGGGCTGTGTACAGAAGGTTTTAGATGGAGTTCCAGACCACTGCTGGGAAGTGTGGGAATACGAGACTGTGCCCTAAGTCTGCTTGACCAGTCTCCAGTGTCTTTACAAGCGTGACAGTGAAACAGAGGAAGAAAAGCCAGGTACACGCCATACACCCGCGCATTTCTTCAGCTAGGGGAAGAAGGTCAGCTAAGACACCGGCCGACACCCCTTTGCCCCGTGCTGTTATGGACCCGCCACGCTCTGGGAGGCGTCCGGTGTAGACAAGCTGGCTGCTAGCTCTGGAAGCTGTGCTGAGGCCCGAAGCACTGGCTTGGGGAAGCGGCATGGGCCTCTCGCTGGGCCATCTCTTGGATGTGTCTTGCCCCTGATGTGTAATATGGACTAAAACAACTCACCAGTCTGAATCTTTCTGCAATCTAGGACATGCATTTCAGATCCTCAGCCTAAAATTAAATGCCACAAACAAGGCAACAAGTGTTTTCTACCAGTTAGTCCCTTCAGCCATGGCTGAACACAGCCCTTGCTCCCAGCAGGAGCATGTGCTACAATGTGCAGGTCCCCGTGTAACCCGACAGAGTGGTGGCTGGGGCAGGAGCCCTGTGGCTTCCCTAGTGATTCTCCTCTGGGCTGACAGGCGCCTCAGCCCAGCGTGGAATGCTGGCATCAGCCTGTTCATATGAATAAGAGTTGGACCATGAGCAAAGGATGGGGAAGGTTCTAGACGGGTGATGTGTCCAACCTGCTACCTCCTCCTGCATGAGCTACCGCTTGTGGACTAAGAAGATCTCTTTAATTTGCTTCAGATGTTTTAACACTAACACATGGTTTAGCAACACCACTCAATTCCAGTATATTCCCAGGTTAAGTCATTCCTTAAATCCACATTTCTCAAACTGTGTTCCAGACACCTGAAATTTTTCAAAATGTTAATAAGAGCTCCTTAGAAATGTACCAAAGCAGAATGGGAAAGGCTGCATGTCATCCCCCCAGAGCGGGGGTGGAATTGGGAGAGCTGCCTCTCTTCCTCCCACTGGCCACGACCCCTGCATCTCTCTCCCTGATGGTCTCCCCTGTGCTTTCCAAATCACTGGGAGCTGGGGGCCTTAGGCACTTCGACGTTCTTAACGTTTTGTGTGCCGGGGACTTCTTTGGCAGAGTGGTGAAGCCTATGAACCCCTCAGAATAGTGACTAAGTCCACAAAATGAAACATATAATGTTAAAAAGAAAACCAATTACATTGACATTCAGTTATCAAAACCTAAGAAAAAACAAATTTGTGATTAAAGTACGACATGCACCTCTTTATTAACTTATTAAATAATGAGACCCAGCGACAGGCCTATTGCCCACTATGTTTTGAAGCAATGATGCATGAAGATACTATTTTGAGGTGTCTGCAACCACTGTAGTGAGAGGTGAAAATACTTGTGATTTCTCTTGGAATAAAGGCCCAGGTACTGCTAGCACTGCTGTAGTTTACGGCCAATATTCCGAATAGAATGGAAACTCAATTCCAGTTAGAGCTTATTGAGAATAAGGATGTTGAGTTTTCCCACTCAAGTTCATGGAAGCTTAAATTCTCTCCTTGGACCCTTTGGTAGGGGGTCCATGGACTCCAGGTTAAGAATTTAGAGGCTTAGAGCTTATTGATGCTTCACCTTATCCCTGGTCAGTCTGGTTCTCTGTGAACGTTCACTTGTGTAGTGGGGGCAGTATTTGTGTTTAGTGTCACCTATGATTCTAAGAACTCAGTCTTTAAATGGATGAGATCACAAACCAATTTATGCAAAAGGAACCTTATTTTTTATTATTCGTGGAGTGACTTTGGGCATCTCGGAGAGCTAGTGCCATGCACTCGACAGCTCAGAGCATTCCCCTGAGTTACAGGGGACCCTGGGCTCTGGATGCTCTTAGCATTTAGGGCAGCCAGGTCAAGCCTGGGATGGTCAGAACTCCTGACCTGGGGCTCCTCGGAGGAAAGCTAGGTTTGGCCAAGCATCCCACAGTCCCTGTAGGTGACAAACCCAGTGGGTGACAAGTGGCATCTTGGGCTTGCTGCATGTGGTCAGGGAGAAGCTGGACCACTCGGACGTCTCCTCCACCAGAGCTGCAGAGGGTACCGCTGTCCACTGTGGACAAGGAGCCCATGAAACACGGGGGTAGCTGGGGCTCTGTGCACCCAAGCAGACTTCTGTAGCCTAAGGGCAGCCACCCAGGAACTGCGGGGTAAGGGACAGGAGGAGGGTAGTTGGTGCAGGTGAGACAGGCTGGGACCTGGGAGCCTTTGCTGCAGTGCTTGCACCTGGACACACCTATCCTGGAGCAATGGAATACAAAGAATGATAAGGGACTAAAAATAACTGCATGCATGTGCAGTCGGGGCGAATTATGAACAACAAAATAGAAAAAGACCAAAAACCCACACAGCACCTCCAAGCCAGTGGGCAGACTACCCAAGCCACCCCTCCAGCCCAACCCTTGCACCAAACCCTACGCTCACCCCATATAACTAACCAGCTAACCGAACCCCCGCCCCTTGGGGATCGAGGAAGGGAAACTGTTACTTGTTCTCGCTCCCTCCTGCTGCAGCAGGGGCCCCAATAAAGCCTTGCCTGAATTTCTTGTCTGGCCTCTGACCAATTTCTATTGATTAAGGAGGCCAGGAGCCCTGGTTGGTAACACAGGGAAGCCAGTCGGAGTTCCTGTGGGTACAACTCTAGATGGCGGTCCTGAATCTCTGTCTTCACGAAACAATCCAGTAGTCTCTGAATCTCAGGACATGCATTTTGGACCCTTGGCCTAAAATTAAATCCTACAAACAAAGCAAATGTTTTATCCAGCAATGGTCAGATAATCATCGTTCTCTCTTGTGTACCCTGCTGGCTCTCACCCCAAGCCAGCTACAAGATGACTACTCCAATGAGAAACAGAAGTTCCCTAAACTAGTGTTTCTCATAATTTAACAGCTGATTTTAAAAGGCTTCATTGGATTCAAAATCTCTCCATAAATTACTAGAAACTTCAACAATAAATTTGTCAGTTATAGAAGAGGAATCGCAATGAGTCTTTAAATACATTTTGTAGTGCAGTAGTTTTCAAATTAATGTTGTAAAGAAAATTATCACTGCTTTGTAAAGTTTCTCATCAAGGTGGACTAGAAGGAATTTAAAGACACTGTTAGCTAAAAATATCTTAATTAGGAATTGTTTGTAACAATTTCCAGCATAAATCCTGATATAGAAAGTTAAGGTCATTAATCATACATAAAAGCTTTTGCACAGCAAAGAAACCATCAACCAAATAAAATGAAAAGACAACCTACAGAAAGGGCGAAAATACTTGCAAATGATATGACCAACAAGGGGTTAACTTCCAAAATATACAAATAGCTCATACAACTCAATATCAAGAAAAACAACCAACCCAGTCAAAAAATGGGCAGAAGGCCTAAACAGACATTTCTCCAAAGACATACAGATGGCCAACAGGCACATGAAAAGATACTCAACATTGCTAATTATTAGAGAAATGCAAATCAAAACCACAATGAGGTATGACCTCACACCAGTCAGAATGGCCATCATCAAAAAGAATACAAATAAATGCTGGAGAGGGTGTGGAGAAAAGGGATCCCTCATAAGTGTTGTTGGGAATGTAAATTGATGCATCCACTGTGGAGAACAGTGTGGAGGTTCCTTAAAAAACTAAAAATAGAGCTACCATATGATCCAGCAATCCTACTCCTGGGCATATATCTGGAAAAGACAAAAACTCTAATTCCAAAAGATACATGCGCCCCAGTGTTCATTGCCAGCACTATCTACAATAGCCAAGACATGGAAGCAACCTAAGTGTCCATCAATAGATGAATGGATAAAGAAGATGTGGTATATATACACAATGGAATACTACTCAGCCATAAAAAAGAATGAAATAATGCCATTTGCAGTAACATGGATGGACCTAGAGATTATCCTACTAAGTCAGACAGAGAAAGACAAATATCATATGATATCACTTATATGTGAAATCTAAAAAATAATACAAATGAATTTATTTACAAAACAGAAACAGACTCACAGACATAAAACAAACTTATGGTTACCAAAAGGGAAAGGGGAGGGGGGAGGGATAAATTAGGAGTATGGGATTAACAGAAACAAACTACTACATATAAAATAGATAAGAAACAAGAATTTATTGTGTAACACAGGGAACAATATTCAATATTTTGTATTAAACAATAGTGAAAAAAAATCGGAAAAAAAAATGTAACTGAATCACTTTGCTGTACACCTGAAACTAATACAATATCATAAATCAACTATATTGCAATAAAAAAAGTTAAGGTCATGAAAGAAAGCTCACGGTTTTCATTAAAATTTTTGAAAAGATCATATTGGAAGTTTTACATAAATTCAATGTCTTTCCTAATACTTGCATTTTATTTTTATCATCAAAATTACATATTGCAGAGAAAATGTAATGAATTTTGTCTCGTATAGACACCCTTAAATCCTCTCCAGTTTACCCCAGAGGGTTGTGCAAATATTATTGTCTATGCTTTTCATGGGAA
Organism: Mesoplodon densirostris; assembly: GCF_025265405.1. Classification (NCBI taxonomy): domain Eukaryota; kingdom Metazoa; phylum Chordata; class Mammalia; order Artiodactyla; family Ziphiidae; genus Mesoplodon; species Mesoplodon densirostris. The sequence goes on along the minus strand of NC_082665.1, from coordinate 151,877,020 downwards.
GTCTTCCCTTAAATGAGAAGGGGGCCTCGGTGGCAAGGGAGGGTTTGACATGGGTGCACTGTAGGCTACCCTTCCTTCTCTTCTTTTATGCCTGAGCTAAAATATTTCTGCAGTTAAAATGTGTTGTGATTAATAGTTAAACCTATGTGGGCTACTCAGATGACAGTTCATCCATTTATTAATTCATTCATCAAATATTTAATCAAGCAAACTCCTCATCTTAGAAGTCTGAGCTCCTGTGATTCCCTGAAGATGCTGGTGACACAGACCCCAGCTCCGTTCTTGCTCCCAGAACCTCTGACAAGTGTGTGTGATGGGTCTAGTAACACACCTGTGCAGTTAGCAATTTGCATCACCAATGCTTAAAGAAGGCCCCAGTGCCCAGGGGGATGGGCCGAGTGAAATGAGTCTGAGAGCAGAGAGGGAAACCTCAAAGCTGGGTCTCCACTTACCAGCTGTACGCCCTTGGGCAGTTTCTTCCTATGCAGAATGTGGACTCTGATACTCCCTCAGTGAGGTTGTCATGAGGCCAGGTGAGATGCTGAATAGGGAAGAGAATCAAAGAGCTGTTGATGGGGCCTCACAAGTAATATCCGTCACTGAGGGGGGCAGCTGTAGGAAAGCATCCACTCAGGGGCAGACAGCTGACCCTGGCTTCAGGGTCTGGGAGACGGTCGGAGGGAGAGGGGTAGGAGGACCTGGGCAGCCAGCCCATCCAAAGGGGGCGCTGCAGCTCCGTTCCCTGTGGAGCTGTTCACAGGCTTCTCGGGAAAAGTTGCCAGTCAGATTTTCATGTAATTTCCCTGATTTTTAAATGGTGGCGCCGATTAACACTGTGCAGTCTGAACAGTAAGGTTTGTACCCTACCCACACCAGTGTGGAGGTGATAAGGATGACCTGGGGCCAGGGTGCATCACCACAGCCAAGGCCTCTAGGACAGGGGTTGGGGGGGGCCACAGGAGGACAGGCCACCTTCCCTTGTCTGCAGAGCTCCGAGGGACACTGAGGCCACAGCAGCTGGCTGTCTGCCACGTGCTCCTTCCATCCTCCAGGGAGAACGGAGCTCATAGAAGAGAGTGACTTCCATTTAGAGCTAAAACTATAAAACCTCTAGAAGAAAACAGGAGAAGATCTTCATGATCCTGGGTTAGGCAAAGATCCTTTTTCTTAGATGGTGGCATGGGTGACTTGTTTTCTCCTGGATTTAACAAATGCCGGCATTTCATCATATATGCTTCAAAACTTACCTAGCATAAAAGGCTACCGAAAACTGTTCTGTGATCCTTTCTAATTTCTTGCCCTTTCTTCTATCCCCAGAAGCAAGTGCTATCCTGGTGACAGTGTTAACATTTCACAACCATATTTTTGTTTTTTTGTTTTTACATCTTTATTGGACTATAATTGCTTTACAATGGTGTGTTAGTTTCTGCTTTATAACAAAGTGAATCAGTTATACATATACATATGTTCCCATATCTCTTCCCTCTTGCATCTCCCTCCCTCCCACCCTCCCTATCCCACCCCTGTAGGTGGTCACAAAGCACCGAGCTGATCTCCCTGTGCTATGCGGCTGCTTCCCACTAGCTATCTATTTTATGTTTGGTAGTGTTTATATGTCCATGCCTCTCTCTCGCTTTGTCACAGCTTACCCTTCCCCCTCCCCATATCCTCAAGTCCATTCTCTAGTAGATCTGTGTCTTTATTCCTGTCTTACCCCTAGTTTCTTCATGACATTTTTTTTCTTAAATTCCATATATATGTGTTAGCATACGGTATTTGTCTTTCTCTTTCTGACTTACTTCACTCTGTATGACAGACTCTAGGTCTATCCACCCCATTACAAATAGCTCAATTTCATTTCTTTTTATGGCTGAGTAATATTCCATTGTATATATGTGCCACATCTTCTTTATCCATTCATCCGATGATGGACACTTAGGTTGTTTCCATCTCCGGGCTATTGTAAATAGAGCTGCAATGAACATTTTGGTACATGACTCTTTTTGAATTATGGTTTTCTCAGGGTATATGCCCAGTAGTGGGATTGCTGGGTCGTATGGTAGTTCTATTCGTAGTTTTAAAAGGAACCTCCATACTGTTCTCCATAGTGGCTGTACCAATTCACATTCCCACCAGCAGTGCAAGAGTGTTCCCTTTTCTCCACACCCTCTCCAGCATTCATTGTTTCTAGATTTTTTGATGATGGCCATTCTGACTGGACACAACCATATTTTTGTATTTGTACACATCCACAAAGAACACACTGCATGATTTCAGGTACTATAATTGTTATTTCTGTACACTAGAAAAAAACAAGTAGAAAATGAACTTAAAAATTGATACCTTTTACTGCATCATGAAAAATATATCTGTGCTTACTTAGAAATATATCTAAGAAAAGATATGCAAGACTCTACAAAAGTTTACTAAACATTACTGAGATAAAGCAAGAATTTCCACCCTCATCCTCTGAAGAGGGAGACGGTGAAGGGAGAGTGGGGTTGGGGTGCATCAGACGGGTCTTGTACTGGTGACTCAGGGTTTCTGCCACATGGTGGTCCTGGACTATAACAGATACATCCAGAAGCCAGTGGGCGGATTGCACCTTTCAGCAGAAGTGCCCAATAATGTAATAGCTGCCTCGTGGAGTGCAAAGCTCCTGGTCTCTGGAAGATTCTAGGACAGGCAGAGTGGCCAAGTGTTGGGAGACTGGATTTCTTCTTATTAGGCTGGAATCAGTGACGGGTGTGATTTTATGAGGGGCTTGCGACCTTCGGATTCTGCAGGGAGCGACACACAACACAGCAGCATCATCCTCATGATGCTGGTGACAACCGTGGCGTGGAGGTGATGACAGCTGAGTCTCACTGAGCCCTTCCTATGTGCCAGGGACTGTGTTCACTGTGTTCTTTTTCACTCATTCAAACCCCATAAGAAGCTTCCATGGTGGGTGCTATGATTATCCCCGTTTTACTGCTGACGAAACTGAGACAGGAAGCTCAGTAACTTGCCAACAGCAGTGACAGGTGGCCGTGCTGGGTTGGAATCCGGGTGGCTGACTGCAGGGTTGGTACCATCCCGGTGTCATCCACAGATCTGGCCTCAGGAGCTCTGCGAAGAGGGGTCCCTGGGGATCCTCAGCCCGCCCCCCCCCAACCACCCCGAGTCAAGCCAATGTTTGCAGAGCGAAACTGAGGTTTCAGTCCTGCATTAATGGCTCCTGACCGCACAAGGCAGCTTTTGCTCAAACAGTGACCAGCGGCTAAGTGGCCATCTTTCCAGAAAGAAGCCCATTGCCTTCTTTTTAAAATGGGCTTTTAACACTCTTGTTGAGCTTTAAACATGTCAAGTGAAGCTTTCACAGACAAAGTCGATTTCCTCCCAAGATCAGGTTCTCTCCACCGCATTTCTCCTGGGAGGTGGGGAGGGGGATCTGAGGCTGATGAAGCAGACACGGAAGGGTTCACAGTGCCTGCACACATCATCCCAGTCCTGAGGGCAAGCTGATCGCAAAAGATGGGGAGCAGCCCCCAGAGGCCTGCGGTATCTTGGCTACATTTAATTTTTTGTCGTATAATGAAATGACCAGTGTTAACTTTCAGATCCCCTTGGTGTTCACATACACACTAATACAGATACAGACCGGCAGAGTGCTCACCAGACAATTTGTCATCCCGTAGTCATTTCTTTTACATAAACGTTCCTCGTCCTTGTCCATATGGGAGCTGCCAGGGGCCCCCCACCCGTAACATCTGTTCTCCATGAATCCTGTGGCCCAGTTCCTCTTGGCCGTTCTCGGTGTGGCTGCACCTCTGCCCTCATGGCACAACCTTCCCCAGCGTCCTCCCTGCCACCCTGGAGGGGGCGTCCTTGCCCGGTCCCCGCACAGCTGGGGTGGAATTATGTCTGATTCCTCGTGTCACGGAGGTGTTCAGCCGTCCCCCCAGTGGAAACAGAGCAATCTGAGCACAAGCCTAGGGCGGCAGCTCCCCCGGGAAGAAGGCACTCCTCCGATCGACCGGTTGCCCTGATTGCTTTCTGGAGGTGAACACCAGGAGTACGTCCAGCCAGGTGGCAACCTTTGTGTCCTTTAAATCCACATTTCCCACAGGGGCAAAGGAGCTCGTCGTCCAGCATATAGTTTTCAGTTAGTTGGGAAAAAGAAGATGACTCAACAGTCTTTTGGGTCAACAGCCATGTAAATAAATCCAGTGATTTATAATTTCGTTTTTGAAAGGACAAATTGGTGTTCACTTCAAACACGTACTGATTGCTTATTCTAAACGCAAGGTACTGTTTCATCATGAGATGAAATAACACACACGTTCGGGGTGCTTCCTCCTTCCTGGAGCACTATGTCTGCATGCGTGTGTGTGCTCCACGCGGGTGGGTTGGGTGGCGACCTCCTGGAGCCCAGAGGTGGTCAGGACGCCTCCAGAGCAACATCCTCGGGTCTATGGTGGGAGGTGACTGGTTGTCCGTCAGTGGGCAAAGTTGCTGGGAAGCCAGCGCTCACCCACTGGTCTGAATAATCTCCTGTATCATTTGGTCTTGGCTTGAGTTTGGCTGCCTTTCGGTCAGGATTGGCAAATGCGTGGTGCACCTCACCCTTCAGTCCAGTGTCTATGGATCACTAGCTAATCACAATACTCTTTCCTACTGAGCCCGATGGGACCTCAGAATCCTTCTTAACCCAGTGCTCCAGGCAGCAGTGACCAAACATGTGGAGAGCCGGTTTAAGTCCAGGTTTCCTTCTCATTCTCAAACCCTTGTGACTCAGCTTTGCCACTGGATACACAAGGACCTTGAGGCATTTTGTCTCTTTTATGTCTCATCCTGTAGGCGCTTCTCTTTAGAGGATCGGCCTTGGGGACAATGCTGCTCAAAGAGCCAGGAGCTCTGAGTGTTCACTGGACCATTGTTTTCTGAGACATCAACCCTCCTGAAGATAGGCCTGAAAATACTGAGGCTTTGTCAGTAAAAAATGTTTATGCTTTTGTGCCATTTTTGCAGCTCTTTCCTAAGGCAACAGGTTTTCCTGGGGTTTTAGAAGCTTTCCTGTAGGAAGGTTTATTCGCTGGGCTTGTTTGGGTGGGACCGGTAGGTGCCTCCAAGGGTACCTGTGTTCCTGAACGGAAGCACCAAGCTTAGGTTATAGAGCCTCCTTCAGACTGGGCCCTGGGGGAGAAACTGGGGCAGGAAACATCGTTAGATGAAGGAAAGGCAGCTCCATAAGACTATTCACGGCCAGAGGGTCCCCGACCATCCTCTGCCATCCCCCTTACCAGCAGGGTGACCACCTGCAGCCACCACCGCTGCACCTGCCAGAGGTCTCCCCTGGCTGTGGTGCTAAGAGCTATCCTCCACACTGTCCCCTAGAGACGTCCTCAGCACCTTGCCTCTTCAGAGTCCAGGAAAAGGGGGAGACTCTGGGATTTTACCTGCCTCCCTATTAAAACCAGGTTTTGTTTGAAGACCTACATTTGCCACCAACACCTGACCAAATTATGCCTTCTCCAGAGGTGGCGAACTTCCGGAAGGTTTTCCTGGACACCTTATCTTAACCAACACACTAGTCCTGCTGCTCAAGTAAGAGGAAGCATGGAGAGTCACAGGGCAGAGGGAGGTTCAGGTCATCAGAGGAAGCAAGCACACAGTGTCACCGGGAGACGAGGAGGGCCTGAATCATGGCAAAGCCTGCTCAAAGGAGTGTGCACGGCGTTGGATTGTTCCCAATATGGAACAGGGCAGAATGGACCAGATTTCCTCACTGAAGGGGATGCTGGAGTTACTAGCGGCCACCATGAGTTTGACTTAGGGGATGGGGATGCATTTGTTGGGGGCCCAGGAGGAGGCGGAGGTACTCTGGGGGAGAGAAGTGACTTTGGTTCAGTATCTTTTGACTCAGGGATGCGGGTGGGACATCCAAGAGACGGCATCCCAGTTGCCGCCTGACTTAGTTTTCTTTAGTTCTGCTCACAAAATCAGAGAGCCCCTGAACATCCTGTCAGGAGCTGTTGCTTCCCCTTTGGTCCCTCTGCTGGGTTTTCTCCAGCCCCTTGCCCTCAGGCAAGAGAGGAGTCCGCAGCGCAGTCTGCTGGGGGCTACAGGGCAGGCTCTTAACCCAGCAGGGCCCTTCAGATGTTCCGCCACTGACAGTCCCAGACCTACCGCCTGCCAGCATCTGCTCGCGGAGACACAGCATCACAAACTCTCTGGACTGGAAGGGATTTGAGAGGTCATCCACTGCAGCCCCGGGGCTGGCATTTTCAAACTGGTCTAAGAACTTGAGAGTCCCCCCTTCTATTATGTGGAAACTGTGTCTTCTGACTTTCCCTTACCATGCTGTTAAAGATCACCCGTGGGCCTCCTTCGTAAGGAGAAGCGTGCTGGGGCTTGTGTTTGTGGGTCTAGCAGTGAGGGGCGTGACAAGGCCAGATCTGGGAACACGAATTCTTTCTGTCCTTCACAAGACAGCTATGAGAATGGTCTCCATGGTTACAGCAGCTTCTTAGAGGTGTCTAGATTTTCATTTTCTACATTTCCCTAAATGTCTAATTTATGAATAATCTGTTTAGGTAACCTGCTGGAAAGTTTCTGCAAGTACATGTATTTCAAGGCATATATATTTATATATATTAACAACAACAGAAAGTAGGCTGATAGACATTTTTGGAACATTATTTTTTCTCCCACTAAAAACAGAAACTTGGATCGAATTAAAAAATTTCAAGTTAAACAAGATTCAATGAAACGAACACTGCCTTCATGTTCTTCAAAGGCACGTGAGCCGGAGAGGGGCTGGAGCTAACCTAATTATGTTTCCTTTAATGTGAAATAGCTATTTGCCTGACATTCTATTTGCATCTCACCATCATATTCAAATAGCTGGGACATTGATTTTTTTTCCCTAGCGTTCCCTTTGAACATGAAAGTGTTTTTTCCTGTTCTTTCCCCCCGCTTGTGAGAACAGTGATAAGAATGGATCGATAATTACATTGTTGGATAAAAATGAATATAAATTTTATTGAAAAACAACACGAGCAACAATGTGGGGAAAGCATACTCAACAGCCAGTGGCCCACACAACTCAATGCACACGTTATGAAAACTAATCACCTCTTCAGAGTTCCAACTACTCATCCAAATGAAAAGAAATGATCGACCTCAGATAAACTGACGGGGGACACAGATGCAGACAACCTCTGAATGCTTAGCCAACAGCAAAGGACGCGACCATACCATTCTGGTCCCCTGTTTGCTGTGGGTGATGGAGCGTATTTCAAGAATTAAACTGGTTTGGAAAGAATCTAGTCCTTCGGGTTAGTGTGGCATCAAAGACCCCAGACCACTGGGAAAACTTTTCTATTTTTCCCGTCCTTTAAGAAGAGGATTTCACAAACTTTCTTGGCAACTTGTCCCTCCTGCTTAACAACAGGAAATACTTTGTTATGTCTAGCCTAAATCTTTCATGCTTCAGTTAATCTATTTATTTCCTTTTAATCTCAGCAGGCTGTGAGGGATTCGCCCTGGTGGGACAATGTAACATATGGGGAACACACAATGATCACAATCAGATTGAAAACGGAGTCCAGTTGTGCTCGTGGTGCTTCCGAAACAAGCTGAAAAGAAGTTAATTGCGGTTGTGTTCGTAGCCCATTTGCCCCATCCTCCCCCCCCACCTCCACGACCCTCCATGCCCTCTGGGGACTTGCGGCAAAAGCTCTCTGAGTTCGATCAGTTCCAATCCTTCACTGGCGCAGGAATGAGTGTGGTCAGGCTGTTCCATCCACTCCTACGGGATTTCCGGGCAAAATACTCCCCAATCCTATGACATTCACGTCGCCTCACCACTCCAGGCAGGCCCCAGTGTCGCCTCACAACTTGTGCGTGGCAACGACGTGCTCCATGTATACACGAGGAAGCGCTGAGAAGCCACGAGAAAGCAGTGAATTTAACATAAACATCTCAGCTACATTTTTCAAATTCTGTGTAAAAACGCCGGTGATAGATTCAGCCTCAAGGGGATTTGCAGCGCCCGCAGCTCCGCACATCGGGCACCAGGGGGCGCCCGTGCCATTCCGCTGGCCGCTGGAACGCCTCGACCGGGAAACAAAGATAGGGATTTGAATAAAAGACTTCGAAATGCAGCCCCGAATTCTACCCTGAGCAGCATGCGTGTAAAAATTCATGAAGATTGGATTTCATTTCATGTATTTTTACTTTAGTGGGAAGAAATGCACGTGTCGTCTGACTGTGCCTACAGCTGTCTTTACAAGGGGCGGGGGTGCCTGTTTAAACGAGCAGGGAGGGCTGCTGATGCTCCCCAGCGCTTTGAGAGGCTGGGCCTCCGTCTCCGTCTAGGGACAGCTCCTATTTTTCTGGGTGGCATCCTTTGTGTGCTCTAGAATGTACAGATTCATTCTATTGTTTTGTAAAGGATGCATGTTGTTCAGCAGCCAGCTCTGGGTCCAGGGAGTGACATGAGTCATAGAAGGCACTTATTACTTTGATGAAACACAGCACATTTCTTTCAGCCCATAAAATCAAAGGGGCGAGAAAAGGCTGTTTTCAGGGTGTAGAAACTCCCCTTGTTTCCCTGTTGTGGTGCACAGCGGTTCTGCGTCTGCGGCCTTTGTGCATTTTCCAGGCATGAGTGACACGGTGCTGAATGCCCGGGTGGCAGAGCCTATCAGAGGACGGCTGGACACAGGCCAGGGCAGCTTGGCCCCCAACGGTGTACCGCCCTTGAGTTCCAGGGCCCCCCGCCTGGTGGAGGATGGGCACCCCGTAGTAACATCTCTCTGGACCGGGCCCATACTGGGTGACAGTGGGGGTTGTCAGGGGAGAGATCCTAGGGGGAGGGTGGACTGAAGCGTTAGGAGCCTGGAACGTGAAACAGGCCTGGGACAGAGGGGCTGCTGCCGCCCACCCTGAGCTCTGGAATGGCGAGGGCAGGGCCCCTTGGTTCCCTCTGTAGCCCCAGCATGAAAGGTCAACTGACACCATGCTTGGTGCTTATTAAGTGCTCCACGAACATTTGTTGAATATACAAATGTGAGGATGAAGGCACAGGAGTCTGTGAGGACCCCCGAGGGCCCTGGCTGTAGCTGAGCCCGGGCGTTTGGAGCGACAGTGTGGGGAGGAGAGTGCTGGGCGGTGCTGGCTCTCGGTAGGGGCTGCTGAGCTGGAGAAGCCAGGAGGGCAGGCGGAACCCCCTCCAGTGTCTCCGTGTGCTGGGATGGTGCTGCAGTGGCCACGCAGGGCCTCTTGGGGCCTCTCCATCCCTCCCTTCCTGCTGCCCTTGCTGGAGCCAGCCTTTCTGCTGTTGCCATGGCAACGTTGGCCCGAGGTGCTGCTACGGGCCGGCTGGGCAGCGATGCTTCTCAGGCCTGAGCAAGTAAGGGGCTCTGGACTGTCCCTACGGAAGGCGGGCCCTGGGGGTCTCTCTTGTCTGAGAAAGGGAGGAAGGAGCATAGGATAGCGATCAGCACAGAAACTGCTCCCAAGACAGGTCGAGGTCCCCCCAGGTGTGGCTTTGGTGGTAGGGATCTTGGGGCTGGCAGGGCCCTGTTATCGTGGGGGCCCCTTGGCACTGCGGCATTCTCATTACTTCACCCAAAGTCTTTATTTAGGGTTATCGTCAGGGCTCCCCAAGGGCCCAGCAGCCTCCTGGGGCTTCCTGTGAAGGGTGCAGGCTGGGGCCTGAGAGGGCCTGGAGGGGCCGAGTGAATTGCTCTTAGACAGAGTGGACTGAATTGCCCCCTCTGAGAGCAGAGTCGGAGGTCTTACATCCTTAGACTCAGGTGGCAGGCCTGCCATGTTTCCCTGCACCTCCTGGCCCCTACCCAGGACACCAAGAGCGGACACTGGCTGCTCTTGGCCTTGGAGTCTCCCATAAGTTTTCTGTTGCCACATTCCCAGCACACACAGGGATTGTGGAGGCCCTCAGCCCCCAGTCAGCTGGGGGGCAGTTAGTTTCCTCTCCACACCTTCCTTCTCGGACCCTGGAAGAACAAGAAGTGGCATCGGGAATGCGGAAGGCAGTCAGGTCTGGGAAAAAGATGACAGTCCAGCCTCCCCTGGGGTCCAGGAGTTGGTGAGAAACACTGTGATGCTCCTTGAAAGTGGCTCTAGGATTCAGGATGACTCAGCCTCGTAGAGCATGCCCTCTTCTCTCTCCCCATCAAGGGAAAAGCTTTCGGCCCGGGCAGCATCCCTGCTTTCCCACACCAGCCAGATAACAACAAGGACAGCATCAGCAGGAGAAGGGGGCGTCTGGGCCGTGGTACTGTACAGTTCACAATACCTCAGATTCACGTAGCACCTTTGTCTTCTAAAGGGCCTCCGCCTCCATCCCCTCGGCCACCAGAACACAAACATCACAGCTCCCGCGGCAGAGCAGGGAGACTGAGGCGGAGGCCTAGAAGGGATTCCATGCAGACTCAGGGGTGTCTGGGGCTCTCTGCGCTGCCCAGGGCAGGGGTGGCGGGGCCCCGGCCCTCACTGGGCGTCCACCTCGTATTTCAGGATGTAGGAGTAGAAGTTGTGGTTGGCATTCTCCAGCACCATGACGTACACCTCCTGGCAGCCGGCTGTGCTGCAGTGGCCCTCCCAGTAGCCCTCGCGGTTCAGGGTCAGGGGCCATGTGTCCTGCCCCTTTACCAGGGCTTTGGCGATGCCGTGCAGCTTCAGCTTGAACGGGACGCTGTGGTTGGCGGGCAGCACGCCCGACAGGGGCTCCAGTAGCTCGTTGTCTTGCCCCCAGTTGCCGAAGCTCTCGGGGAACACGGGCCAGTTCACCTTGCTGTTGGTGCAGCACAGGAGGTAATTGAAGACGAAGACGTAGTTGCCCGGCTCCTGCCTCTTCTTGACGAAGATCTTGAGCGCGAACTTGCCGGCGTGCGGCACCTGGACTTTCAGCTCCGTCCGCTTCTCCCGCTGCAGCTGGAAGATGTAGCGCCGCTGTGTCTCCTCGGTGACGGGGCCATCGTCCCCGTGCAGCGATGCCAGGACGCTGATGCCCTCCTCCACGCCGAAGCTGACGGAGCAGCGCCCGTCGCTGGTGTAGATGACGGGCTCGGGGTGGGACGGCTTCGTGATGCCCATCTGCTCTGAGAACCAGCTGGGCCCCACGGGCTGGTGCAGCTCCGCGGGCAGCCGGACGTCGATGTCTGCGTAGTGGCACTTGAGTGTGTACTCCAGCACTGAGCTGTAGATTTCCGAGTTGCCCTTGGCGAAGATCTGCAGCTTGTGGGTGCCCACGGTCGGAGGGTACACATCCAGCTTCATCCCGTTCTTCCTGAAGCTCAGCAGCCCGTGCTCCTGCTTGCCGTTGAGCATGAACATGAACAGCGTCGGGGCGCAGCTCTCGATGGTGACTGTGACCTTCCCGTTCACTGTGCAGAGAGAGCCGGGGTCAAGTGAGAGGGGTCCGGCCTGTGCTGATGTGCTGGTAAATGTTTAACAACGGGGTCTCTGGGGGGAAAGCGCTGACACATAGCGTCTGCCCAGTTCCATGGTGTAAACACCTTCACCGCGATAGTTTTAAGTCACCACTGTGACCTGACTGAACACGATATAAGCCGGAAGCAGCACACCTCTGGAAGGGGCTCCCCTACCCGCTCTAGGTGGTTCTCTTCGAGAGCTGCAAGCTGGGTGGGAGGGGGTCTCAAGAAAAAAATCTGCCCCCAGCTGTATGTGCTCGCCTTGCCCATTTGATTCGTATCAGATGAGTGTTGCATGAAGCCTTAACCTGATTCTAGGGCAGGGGAGAGGGCTAAGGGACAAGGCGGGCCCAAGACCCTGGCTGGAGAGCCTCCATGTCTCAGGTCTTGCTTTCACCCCGCTCCCTCCAGCATCTGGGCCTTCCCTTATCACAGCTGTCAGGTCAACACATCACCTTAAAAACGGGTTGGAATGGCTTCCCTCCTGGAGGCTGTGCTCAAGGGGCAGGGCTGCTTCCTTGCGTGTCCCCCACTCTCCCTGTGCCCCCCCCACCCCGCCACCCCAGGCTGCACATCTCTAATGGGGTCAGTGAGTGCAAGGGAGGGTCTTCTGCACCCACCTTCCCCGCTCCTTGCCCTCCAGCGCTGTCTTCCTCTGTCCCGGTCATTGCTGTCGGGGAGAGGGGCTGAGTTCTCCGGTTATTGCAGCCCACCAGCACTCCCCTACCTGGCCCTCCCTGCTTCGCAGGGCCACAGGGAGGGAGAGGGCTTCTCTGAGAGCCTCACCTTCTCTCAGAAGCTGATCACCTGCTCCGCCCAGCCACCTCCCCAGTCCCGTGCGTGGATGAGCGCAAAGGAAGGAGACAGACTAGCGTCTGATCCATGTTCCCTAGTAGCCTGTCCCCAGTCGGGGTCCAGTGCTCTTGCTGGGTAGGCAGAAAGTCATGCCCAGGCTCTAGGACAAGTGTCCCTGAGACTTCCTGTCTAATCAGCCACGAGGTCTCCGACTCCAGGCTGCTCAGCTACTGCATTCAGTGGTACCTCTCATCTTGGGAGTGAGTGAGAATCCCCACACAGGCAGCAGGACTGGGATGGGGGCTCCATCAGCCTCCCCACTTCCTTCTTCATGGCTCGTCCATCTGGAAGACTTTCCCTGCCTTCCCAGGTACTGCCAACTCACCTACCTTACTCTCCCAAACACTTCCCCACTGCAGTTCCCCTCCACCCAGTCAGCTCTCTGAAATCTGGCCTCCGTTCCCATTCTCCAAGTGTTCAAGTGTGCTTGGAGGGTCTGCGCCGCTGGCCATGCCCTCCTGGAAGTCCTCTCCTCGCCTTGCATCCACCACCCTCTCCAGCCTGGCCCTCTCTCCACCCTCTGACCACCACCTGATCCCTTCCCTTTTCCGTACACTAATTGTGGTATTCTTTGTGCTTAGGTGCTATTTTCTTTGTCTACACTCTTTCTCCACTGCCACCAGCCACCGTGGGACCTGGTGACCTCCAAAGGAAAGTGACCAAGAACAGCAAACTCGTTATCAACCTCTCTCGGTTGAATCCCTCCTCTCCCCTCACTTCCTAATCTAAGCCAGCTCAGAGGGCAGAAGCTGTCTCAGCCTTCAGCTGCTCATGGACCCTGTCCTGCTCCATCTTGCACCACAGTCGGTTGTGTGGTCCCCGTGCAATTCACCTTTGATGCATGGAGCGCTCCCAGCATCTCCACATGGCAGCCCGAGGGCTCCTGAAAATATCCCCCCGGTCACTCCGGGGCTTACTTCACCATCAAACCGGAGGCCAGTGGAGAGGCCCGTCCCCTCCTGCCTTGCCTGAGTCAGGACCGTCTTCGGGCCCACACGGTATTCCCTCACATCCTCCCGGGGGACACCCGTTCACGTCCCAGGGCCCTCACACATGCTCTTCCCCATACCGTTGTCCCCCAGACCTGGATAAGACCTCAGGGTAACGTTCTGACGGCAAAGAAAGCTTTCCCGCTGCCCTGGGGCGAGGCTGAGCTGCCTGGAAGCCTCTCTCCTGGCTCTGCATCTCCTCCAGGGAACTCAGCACCGTAGTAATGAATTGGTTATGTGTGTAACCTCTGTCTGTCCTCCCTGGGGACGCCACAGGGAAGCGTCCGCCTGCCTCCTTTCCTGCCATGTCCCAGGCCTGGCCGGGGCGCCTGGCCCAGGGCGTTCTTGGCAAAGGTGAGTTGACTGGCTGGGAAGACTTGAAATAAAGGATTGGAGACCCCTGGGGACCAAGTTGGAGCCTGTGACCTGCTCTTCCTCTCACCCCTCCTTTGCCCCCTCTCACCCTCTCCTCCCTGCATTTTGCCCACCTCAGTTTTCCTCTCAGCTTTCCTCCCATCCCCAATCTTAAGAAAACTAGCTCCAGCAAAGAAATATTCTATAAATATGCTTCATGAATATGCAATCACATTTTAGGTTTACTATATATTAAGAAACCCAGTGTTTACATTTTCTCTGTCTCTTGAAAAGGCAGACCCCTTGGGGGCACTGTTTTGACGCTGGTGTGACCTGGCCTATTCCTCCCTGTGGCCCCGTGGCCCGTGACAGCTGGAGCAGGCCCCCATCTGACGTAGTGGAGGAGCCGCACTCCTGAGACGGCAGCTTCACACCGTTATCTTAGCAGCGGGAGCTGCCAGGTATTTGTAGTGTTAGAAAAAGTATTCCCGAGCTCAGCAGCCTAGTTAAGGAGACTGTTGTGAGGTGGAAGGGACAAGTCAGCTGGGACTAATGTGGGTGCCCCCATAGCCCTGAGTGTGGGGTGGGGGTCCCCCAAAGACCCTCCCACAGACCCCGCTGTGCTCACACCAGGTGAGCTCAGGCCTTCTCTCCTGGGAGCACACAGGCCCCCAGGGGCAGAGATGGGGCCCGTAGGCAGTCCTTGGAGGAAGTGTGGGGGGTGCACTGATCCTGCTGGGCTGAGCCCTGACTGTGGCTCTGGCATCCCTGGGCCCAGCCCCCCATAGGCCTTGCAGTTCCCAAACATACCCAGCTGGCTGCCCGTGGCCCCTGTGGGGAGGTGGGGAACAAAGGTCAGTCCAGGCCAGCCTTGGGGACAGCTCGGCCGGGGGTCCTGCACGCCTGGCTGAAGAGGCTGGTCCTGCCTTCAGGAGGGAAGGAAACAGGGCAGCGGGCAGAACCAGCCGGCGTCCAGGCGGCGAGGGGAGCTCTGAGAGTCCAGGCAGCACCCCTGGAGCCCGGCCGTCGTCTGGGGTGCTTGAGCTCAGACCTGGGGGCCTTGCCGTGTCCTTCCTGGAGCACGTGCTCCCATGTCCCGGGATGCCTGCTCTCCTCCAGCTCCCAGCGCCCAGCTCGGTGGCTACCTCCCTACTACAGCCCGCAGCGCGCTGTCCTGGGACACACCCGCCGCTCGCCCACTAGCTGCTTAGGCCACTGACACGCAGACCCTGGCTCAGCCGGGTCAACACACACTCTCTGCCAGGAGTTTAGGAGCATCTGTCGGGCACCTGAGCTGGGAGGCGGGTGTAGCCAGCTCTGAGGCAGTCCTTTCCCTGCTGTGTGAGCTGAGAGAGACTACCCCAGCTCGGGCCCGCCAGCCCTGGTGCCCCGACCCCGGGCCGAGAACGCGGCCCTCAGGCCAGGGAAACCTCGGACCCCCTACGCATCCCTGTCTTGGTTTATGCTGGTGGGAGGGGCTTCTGTCCCCGCAAAGGTGCCCTGATGGCCTGACGGCCTGGGCTGCCTCTGTCGCCCCTGCACAGCCCCCATATACAGCGTCCAGCGAGCTGGGCCCTGGCAGGGCAGCCCCGCGGGCCCGGGTTACCTGTTTTGATGATGGAGGTCTGCGGGTGGGCGCTCAGCATCCCCTTGTTGTAGAACTCACTCTTGTGATACATGTTATTCTCAAACTGCCGCAGAGACTGAGGAGGCCTGAGCAGCTGCCAGTTCTTGTTGTCTGGGAAATGGTCCTCGATGAACAGTGCCGGGTGGGTGAGGAAGTAGAATTCATTGTAGCTGGAGGGGGAAAGGAGGGCAGGAGTCATGTGAGGGGAGGAGCCCCGGGTGTGCGAGGGGTGGGGGGCCCACAGGGGGTCTTTGGGGCCTTCTTTGGGCTGACGTATCTTAGGGGGGTCCCGGCCACCAGCCAGGGGGAAGAGGCACCACTTCCAGCCCTAACGTGGGTGCTGCAGACGCCCCCTCAGTGGCTACTTCCATAAATAGGAGGTGAGACAGGATCTGAGGCTCCCCCCCCCCTTTTTTTTTTTTTTGCGGTACGCGGGCCTCTCACTGTTGTGGCCTCTCCCGCTGCGGAGCACAGGCTCTGGACGCGCAGGCTCAGTGGCCATGGCTCACGGGCCCAGCCGCCCCGCGGCACGTGGGATCTTCCCGGACCGGGGCACGAACCCGTGTCCCCCGCATCGACAGGTGGACTCTCAACCACTGAGCCACCAGGGAAGCCCTGAGGCCCCTTTTAAGACAAGGCCACTGCCCAGGAGGGGCTGTGACCAGGCGGGGAAAGGGCTGCCCCTGCTCTCAAAGCCAAAGAGATTTGAAGGGAGCAAAGCCATGACCCACAGACCAGGTGCCAGTGGAGTGGAGGGAGGGCAGGGAGGGAAAGCCTGGTGCACCAGCTCCGTCCACATGGTGACCTGATGTGAGTAGCTGTGCAGGTGAGAGGCCCTGATGTGGTCCCTGGGGCTGCCTAGACACGGCTCTCTGGAGGTCAGTGATACAGATCAGGAGAAGAACGGGGGACTCATCTGACATGGGCGAGCCTTCACTCGACCCAAGGTGAGCAGCGCCCAGAGCTGATGCAGCAAAGCAGGGGTGTAACTGAACGTGTCCTGCATGTACGGGCTCCGTGCATGCACTTGTATCGGCCCCCGCGTGCGGACCGTCAGGATTTTAACTGCACGAATGGGGCCGTGCTCTCATTTTTCTGGATGAAAAGGCATCTGAGCTGCTGATGGACATCAAGATCCAGCATGAGTGTTATGGCCTTAGCTTAAGGCCGGAGCCTCAGAAGACAGATGCGCTCCAGTACCCAGTACCCAGGCCACCCTGCCCCGCTGTGGCCACAGGGAACCTGCACACCCCAGCACCCCTTCCCGCAAACCAGACCCCTTTTCTCAGAGGTGGGATTCAGCTGCATTCAGCCCAGAGAGCAGGAGGAGGAACCCCGGTGCCTGCGAGAAGCAGTAGGAGAGAATTCTGGCAACTGTAACACAGTCAGTGGCCAAGCCCTGAGGGGAACCTACAGACACTTAGAGAAGCTTCTCAGCCCGGCCTTTCCTTGCACTTGGCCTGTGGCAAACACAGTGCTTTTAGCACTTGGGTGGAGGGAGCGCTGGGGAGCCAGAGGGGGGATTTAGACAGTGGAGCGTGAGGTGACAGGAAGGCCTGGGCCCTTATCATTGGCCCGGAGCTCACTCCCTCCACCAGAGGAAGGGTGGGAGTGGCCAGCAGCACACGGAGGCCCCCCAGCTCTCCTTCCCCTTCCATCCGGCCTTCTCCACCTGCCGCCTCCTCCATCTCCACCCACCAGACACCCCGCAGAACTGAGGCACTTACAGGAAGGTGAATTTGGAGGTGGTGGAATCCACCAGGCCGCTGCCCCAGGTGCTGTCCACCAGGTGCCATCTCCCCTCCAGGAACACGGCGTTCCAGGCGTGGTCAAACTCCCCGGAGAAGCTCTGCCCCGGCTGGTAGCCAAAGCCCTTGGAGTAGCCAGGCACGGTCATGCACTGCACGCCTGCGATCCTGGGGCGGGACAGGGCTCTGAGAGGCGGCTCCTGCTGGGGCTGCGTCCAGCACCACAAGTCTGTCTGTCTGTGGCCCCAAGCCTTAGGCGCATTTGCTGTCCACAAGTCCCTCCGGGCCTCTCCTCTTCCCTGCCTCTCGCCCAGTCACACACACACAGCCTTTTGTCTGCAGAGCCGGGGGACAGGGGCACACAGGGCTGGCTGGTCCCTCCGGCGCAGCCTGGCTGCGGTCCCCGCTGTCTGCTCCCCCTTCAGCCTCTACAGAGCGCTTGGGAATGTCTCTCCCCAGAGCCTGCCTGAGGGCTCCGCCGGCAGCCGCAGGAGGACAGTAGCGGAACAGTGAGGGGCGCCTGGCGGACACGGAAACCAGGGGCATGCCAATGCTCTCGACTCGACACACGTGGCTGGGGAGCTGGGTGGAGGTGCCACGGGTGGGGCGTCAGGCAGGGCGCTGCACGTGAGGGTGTGGGAGAAACTGAGCCCACCTCCACCGCCACGTCCTGCCCGCAGACACCTGTGCGGCGACCCCTGGGGCAGGCCAGCCGGGGTCCCTATCTTGACCGGGGGAGGACGGGCCCACTGCCAGGGCCACCAAGGTGCATTAAGGCCATTTGCCGACTGATCGCCCTGGCCACGGTTTCAGAGTCCCCTGTAGCTGTTACTTTGGGAGTGGAAATGCTGAGTGGTCAGCCCGAGCTTTTATCAAGACCCCCTTGGCAGTGTGTTCCCCCACTGCTCACAACCAAGCTGACCTGCACGGTGGGGCAATGGGCGCTGGTCACCTCTGGGGACCAAATGGCAAGCTCTAATCTGGCCTCTGTGTGACTTAGAACAAGGTGCTCCTTCTTCAGGACACTTTGCTTTCACTGTGGAAGGTTGGTGTAATCAACGCCCAAACCCGTGATATCCAAGATGTTCGTGATGGCCCATCGAATGGGGCGCAGCACGAGCTTCCCGCTGACTCTGCCCTCCCCTTGCACGAACCGGGGCTGTGCTCCGGGTGGGTGTCGACCCGGCCTGAGTCAGGGAAGCGGCCTCGGGCGTCCCTCCGGGAGCAGGTCTACAGCCTCAGTTGCTCTGAACAAGAGGCCACGGAGCCTCAGGCTAATGGGGTGAAATGGCCATGCACACAGGATAGGAATGGGGAAATTTTCCGTATAAAAACGACCATTTAATTAACAATTAGTAGAATATTGGATTAAGTACGACTTATCTCTATTTACATATCATTTGTTGAGAGACCTAGTGAGGCAAAATATGGAGCCTGCAAATTACCAGATTCCACCTTGCCATGGGGGCCGCGCACGTGCCCACGTGGCCTGAGCTCCCCTCTCCTGCCGGGGGCAAGCCTGCTCTGCTGAGGCTCCTTATGGGCTGGGAAGTTTTGCAGCCCCCCACCTTTCTGCCTGCCAAAAGGACGTCCAGGCCTCCCAGGCTGCCTAAGAAATCCCATGGGAACAGACCAGCTGGGCCCGTGGGGAGGATTTCGGGAGCACTTGGGGGGCGGGAGCAGAGAATGAGAGAAACCAGATTCCGATGGATGTCAGGATTCTGCTGGTAAAAGCCTACACGGACTCCCTGAATCAGAAGGGCCGCCCAGAGGCCCGAGGCCTGGGAGGGGTGGGCCCAGGACCCCAGGGGAGGGAAGTGCAGCAGGCATGCCTGGAGAGCCCCCTCCTCATTTAGCTGCAATGGGATGAGGCCCAGGGGGTTTGTTCTCAGCCTGTGTGACCTGAGTGAGTTTAGAGTCTTAAAGGAAACAGCCGGCAGAGGGGCGGGGCGAGGGTCGCGTGCCAGGCCAGAGGCTGGGACTGAGGTATGTGCGAGGTATGGGGGCACCTTCCACAGACTCAGAGAGTGGACGAGGAGAAGGAATGTTGTGAAAAACGTTTAACGAGGTAGGAGATGCTCCTGACACGCTGCTAACTGACAGGAGCCTATAAAACCCCACCATCAGCACAAGTCGTGTGTGTGTGTGTGTGTGTGTGCACGCGTGCGTGCGCACGTGCATGGAAAACAAGAGATGGGGGAGGGCAGAGAGGGACGGCACACAAGTCGTCTGGTCTCAGTGGTGGGGTCAGGGGTGATGTTACTTGTCTTCTTTAAGCTTCTCTTTATTTTTAAGATTTTCAATAATGATTATGCGTTACTTTTCGAATTGGAAAAGAATCCGTAAATACTACTTGAAAATGACACTTTTAGTGAGTTATTGTCCTTTCTTGCCCAGAACGTCGGTGCATATGAATTTCTAGGATGATGTGGAGGAGTGTGGGGTCCTGGGACAGCAGTGTTTACACGAGGGGCTGCTTTGCGGGAGGGGAGGGTGTCTGCTCCGCTCTGGGCGAAGTCAAGGCGGGAAGGAGAGGTGCTGAGCGCCCAGGCGGCCTCCACGTGCTGTGAGAAAGATGGGGCTGGTGCTGATGTGGGCAGATGGCTGGCTCGAGCTCTGCCGGACGGTCCTCCTGGGAGAAGCCGTGTCCCCGGGCAGAGGTATCCTCCCACCACGGGTGTGAAGTGGAGGTCAGAGTTGAGCACCAAGTAGGGGAATAAGAGTGAACACCCCGTCCCAAGCCTGGAAAGGGCCGGAGTGGGGAGAAGCGAGTGGCCAGCTGTCCTCCCAGAGGGCTCGGGGCTGGAGGCGGCGGTGACTGGGCTGAGCCGGGAGGGCGGGGCTCACCCCAGTGTGACCTTGCCATGCTTACTGTGGGCAACAGGGAAGGTTGGCATTAAATGATCTCTAGGGGTTGATTCTCTTCTGACAGGCTGAGGAGAAGCTGGGAGGGCCGTGGGGAATGCCTAGGGCAGAGTAAAGATGAAAAACCCCCTCAGCTGTGAGCTCCTGCCATGCTTGACTATGATATGAGAATATTTTATTACCTGGCAGCAATGTGCTAGATGAATTGGACAGGGAAGTCATAATGTAAAGCATTATTGTTAATAATCCATAACTCCCATGCAAGGAGGTGGACCTAGTAATTCTAGCTGCTGGTTGCTAGACAGATGACCCACCACCATCTCAGGTCATCAAAAGATCACCAACTGTATAGACTCTGTGCAAAGCACTGTACCAGGCGCAGGTACCAGGGGATAATATCACATATCATATCATTTCAAAATGTAATAAATACTATAACATAATAAATTGTAATATTCTAAACATAAAGCTCACTGGCCACCCTAGATGTGCTCATAGTCGGAAGGGGGCAGATATGTGAACCGTCACGAAAATGCTAGTGATAAGCATGGCCCTTTCAGGGAACCCAAAGGAGCAGGAATTTGCTGGAAAGCTCGGGGAGAGCACTGAATAAGCGCAGAGGACGAGAAACGTTTCCGCCTCTCGAAGAACCCCAACCAGCCATCCTAGAGCCCCAAACATCAGCCAAGGAGATGTATCTAATAACCTCAGGCTGCAGAATCTTGGTTTTCACTTTTGACAGTTTTGAAAATCCCAACACCAGTGGTTTTATTGAGGAGGTGATGGATCCAGACTGTGACTGTCATTTTAAACAGAGACGATCCGGGCCTCGGTAGCAGGGTGGCTGAGCGGCCTGGGGTGGGCGGTGTACCCTGCACATATCAGCCCCTGACCATAGTGGGCTTCCTCACCTCTGACCACTTCTTCCAGGATGTCTGAGCCACACAGAAAAAAAAAAAAGGGAGGGTGGGAAGGCTATAGGAGATGCAGTAAAGCATGCTCTTTTTTCCCATCTTGATGAAAACATTGTGATTTCTAACAGTAAAATTAGGAAACATGGTTTCGTTAACGTTAAGCTCAAGGGCCTGTTTAACTGGGCAAATGTGTGAATTAGAATTTTTAGGGCCTTGCTGTTCCTGAAATGGTCCTCAAGAAGGTCATAGAAAACAAATTTATGGTTACCAAAGGAAAGGTGGGGGAGGGATAAATTGGGAGTTTGGGATTAAAATATACACACTTCTATACATAAAACAGATAACAAAACAGGTCCTACTGTACAGCACAGGGAACTCTACTCAATATCTTGAAATAACCAGTAATGGAAGAGAATGTAAAAGAATATATATATATATATATGTATGTATAACTGAATCACTTTGCTGTACACCTGAAACTAATCCAACATTGAAAATCATTGTTTTTCAATAAAAACTAAAAAAGGTATATTATATAAATCCAAAAAAAGGTAAATTCTAAACTGGCAAAAAAATTGTGATTTCTATACTACAGCAGGACATGAATAACCATGATTTATGTTTCACAATTTATGTAGTTGATTTCTTGTAAATTTGACGGTGTCTTCATATTTCTGCTATATAGTCGGTCCCCTTACCCTTTTCTTATACCACCACCCTTACAGCAAGGTCAGTAACTGTAATCACGGTAATAATTTTCACTCCAAAGCCCTGTTTAGAGCCTTTTGAGGTTGACTTCAGCGGCCTCCTCTCTGACAAGTGAGGAGTTGGAAGTTCAGAGAGGGAGGCTGACTTGCCTGGGGACACTCAGTAGGCCAGGGGCCAAAGCAGCGCCAGGACTCATTTTTCCTGATGCACAGTTCAATAGGCTCTGTAATTGCACCAGCCCTTTTGTACATCGAGATTTGTTTTAATCTATAAACTGCTGGGTGGTATACAGAGTGAAATTAAAGGCTGGTTTGCTATAGTGACATAGTTCATCTCCGTGAGAATTCTCCTTTGGTGTATCTATAAGGATGGGAGAGTTTAGATGCCCCTTTCAGAGGCCGTATATGGTGAGGATAATTTAAGGTTATTTAATGTATCCTGACTTCTGGGCCTTTGGAACCAAGTGATGTTCTGGGAGGGTCTGGGGCATGATGCCACACAGCGGCACGCCACTGTGACAGCTGCAGGATGCATGGAAAACGCACGGACATCTGATTGGTGACAACGGGAGTCTCCTCAGCACCAAAGTCTCAAACTGGTAATAAGCTCCTGGCCTTATCAGAAGTCCCTGGAAAAGCTGCTAACGGGTGGTGCTAGCGCGGTGATAACGGGGAGAAATTGCACTGGAGGCTGACTTAGTGGTAGAATTCTGGGGAATTAAGCTTGACCCTCGCAAGGAAATGAAGCAAAATTCATGAAGGCTGCCAGGGAACTGAGGCAAAAGGAGAGACATGAATGCTGGATGAGAGAAAGTCAGAAAGAAACTGGTCCAGCAGTTACAAGCAACAGTGCTAACAAAAAAGGTATAGTGGTTACTTGGGAAAGACAATGAAGAAATGAATGACGTTGCAAAAATATCTGAATTCCCCACCAAATTACTTTATTAAATCAGTCTTTAATGAGGCCATTGCAGGGAGGTGGAATGGACTGGCAGAAGTAATGCCAGCCGTGTGGATACAACTCTTGCTAAGAGGCCACCTTGACAACTAAGCAGGGGTAAATCAGCAAGTGTGGATTACACGTCTTCAGTTATTAAGGAGTCCGGTAATGAATTTACCAAACCTTCAGCAGTTATTTTAAAGGGAAGGGCACTTAGGAAAGATGCATGGACCAGGTTACTGATCTTTAAAGCCAAAGTTAAAGGAATTCAGCGAACTGTGAGCTATTGTAAAATGTCCCAGGCAATGCAGAGAGTATTTCACATGGTAACTGCCAGGTTGGAACCTAGCTTTAAACGATGCAAAACGTTGGGATGTGTTTTAATGATCAGCTTCAGGCCAGAATACGGCCGTTGTTAAGCATCTGGACCAGGCCAAAAGGGCTGACGGTTCCACTCAAGGCCAATGTCAATGTTCTGAGCCTGTGTGAGTCTGTGTGGGTCTGTAGGAAAGTTCTACAGAGCAAAGACACTCCAATACTGTGGGAAGACAGGGAGGATTTAAAAACAACAATCCCCAAGTCAGGTTAGCAAACTCCACACTGCATGTTCTCATTTAGTGCTGCAGTCCTGCCAGGAGGCAATAAAGTCCCCAGTGTACAGATAAGAAAACTGAGTCTCCAGTCTCCCAGAGGCTTAGTGCCTTCCAAAAGGAACAAAACTCTTAAGAGGTACATTAAGGACTGGAAATCAAGGGCTGGTAAACTAACTGAGGCCTGGAAGTCTTTCTGCTATAAATCTGGTACTCCTTCCATACCATGCTGAGAAGGCTTCTACTGGATAAAGAAGGATATATTCTATGACTTAAAACCCTGAGTGTTTTCAAATTTGCAAATTGAGATGAAAATGCTGAAAGGTGCTAGGCACAAACAGAGCTGAACCCAGAGGGAGGGCTATTCCATTATCTAAAAAGAGAAGAAGGTCCGTTTCATACAAGTCTGCTAGGAACATCCTGTCGTTTCCTGTCATCGAGGGCCTACTGTGTGTCGGATTCTGAGATGTGTATTCACAGGGAAAGCAGAAAGGGTCGGGGGAGATATGTGAAGACATAGAAGACCTATAAGAACTATAAGAAGAAATGAGCACAGGCAAAGCCTACATGATAGAACAAAGTCCAGAAAGGAATATGACAAAATGTCAAGTGTCATCTCGAAGTGGTAGGATTCAGGGTAACTTAATCTTCTTCTTTTTGTTTCTATTCACTTTATAAATCTACAGTTAAGTTTTATTTTTAATTTACAAAAGTTAGTTAAAAAAAAAGGCTAAGCAAGACCTGAGCTGGCGTACAGGTGTGCTGACGGCACCCCGGGACGGGGAGGGGGGGCCATCCTGCAGCGGGACCCGAAGAGCATTAGGGAGAGGAGAGCAGAAAGAGCCTGAGGTGCAATGAACATTTTGGTACATGTCTCTTTTTGAATTATGGTTTTCTCAGGGTATATGCCTAGTAGTGGGATTGCTGGAGCTGGAAACAACCTAAGTGTCCATCATCGGATGAATGGATAAAGAAGACGTGGCACATATATACAATGGAATATTACTCAGCCATAAAAAGAAACGAAACTGAGCCATTTGTAATGAGGTGGATAGACCTAGAGTCTGTCATACAGAGTGAAGTAAGTCAGAAAGAGAAAGACAAATACCGTATGCTAACACATATATATGGAATTAAAAAAAAAATGTCATGAAGAACCTAGGGGTAAAACGGGAATAAAGACACAGACCTACTTGAGAATGGACTTGAGGATATGGGGAGGGGGAAGGATAAGCTGTGACAAAGCGAAAGAGAGGCATGGACATATATACACTACCAAACGTAAGGTAGATAGACAGTGGGAAGCAGCCGCAGAGCACAGGGAGATCAGCTCGGTGCTTTGTGACCGCCTGGAGGGGTGGGATGGGGAGGGTGGGAGGGAGGGAGATGCATGAGGGAAGGGATGTGGGAACAGATGTATATGTATGACTGATTCACTTTGTTATAAAGCAGAAACTAATTAAAAAAAAAAAGAGAGAGCCTGAGGAGCTGGAAGTGGGAGCGGTGGAGGCGGCAAGGCCGGGAGGGAGGTGAGGCTACAGTTGGGAGGACGTTATGGGCCAGTGTAAGCCTTTAGTCTGGTTCAGGAACCCAGGGCCTGGGAGCCTGGACAGGGGGCTAGTGAGGACCCCGGTTTCTGGAGAGGCCCAAAGGCATGTGGGGTGCCTGGGTCTGGGGTGGGGTGGGAATGCGGGGGTTGGGAGATGGGTTGAACCTCTGCACCCTGACCCGCCGTGAGCCCCTCTAAGAGCAGACGGTGAGCAGGAGGGGTGAAGCAGCATGTCTGTGCTTGCTGGGCGTGGGAGGCTGGACAGCTGGGGGTCAGGCTGGGAGTGGGATGCGTGTCCCCCAGGAGCAGGACATCCTGTGGCCGCTGTACAGCATCGACACATCACGACTGCCTGCCCATGGACTCTTAAGTGTCTGTCGCTACTCTTGGTTTGATGAATTTCCCCCTGCGGTCCTGGCTGGCTGATGTCTGGGTGCCTGAGAAGACCGGCTCTCAGAGGGCTGCAGGGGCAGTGGGCACAGTCTGTCTACACCCTTGGGGATGGGCTTTTCAGTGGTCCCCAGGGCTGGCTGACTGTTTCCCGGGGAACACGGCAGACCTCAGAGAGCAGGCACAGGAAGCTGTGCGGGTCGGCGGGGCTCCCCCAGCCTTGAGTGTGTCTCCAGGTCACCTAGAACCTGCAGTGACGTCTCCAAACACAAAGAGAGCAGCCACTCGCCTGCTCTCACCCACCTGGGCAACCTGGCCAGGTGCTCCCTCCCGGAGCAATGGAAACGGAGCCCAGAGGCTCCAAGAGACGAGCTGCTTCCTAGTTATTCAGCTTTTCCAACTGACAAATCTTTTCGGGTGGGGGAGCTTTTGCTTCCCCCGAGGGGGCCCCTGTGCCAGCCCCGAGGACAGCCTTTCACAGTCCTCTTGGCGCCCTCAGTCACTGTCCTCGCGTTCCCAGATCTGCCATTCTTCTAACCTTCAGCTGCACAGAGATGGGAGAAGGTGGAAAAAGGGCCTTTTATAACCAAATTATCTCTGTGCATTCATCTGCCATTATGTTAATGTATCCCGAAGCCCGACAGATGGTACAAAGTCAATTATGCTGGTGTTAAAAAGGGAGAAATTGACCTTTTCAGGACTCACTTGGATTCAGAGCAGAGTTTGCAAACTCGGGCTTCAGGCCTGGCACGAGGTGAAGGCTCAGGGCGCTTGGCAGGGGGAGGGGCTGGGTCAGGGTGGTCCGCGCGGGACGCCTGTGTACCTGCACATTCTCTCAAAGAGCCCAGCGTAGCCGTCACAGTTGGTCTTCTGGGTCTGCAGGATGGTGGTGGGTTTGAAGGCCTGGCGGTCCTTCTCCTGGGCGGCCTCGATGTCATACTCTGGAGGGCAGGGGAGGAGGCCGTGAGGAACCAGGTCCCTGGAGACGACCGGCCGGTGCAGAGGAGAGAGGGGTCCGCCATCTGCGGCACCACCCCTGCCCTCCACTGCACTTCCAGCATCACTTGGGCTGGCCTCCCTCAGGCCGGGGGGAAACCGCTGTGGTACCCCAGTCCAGGTACTATCTGGCAAATGTCCCCTCTGTGTGTGGGTGAGGGCAGGAAGAGCAAGGCATTGGCTGAGGGGCCACTGGTTCCTTAGGCCTCGTAGGAGGGGCTGGGAGGGGAGGGACCAAGACAGCACTGGGCTGGGGTTTGCCCGCGTGTCCCCACCACAACGCAGCTCTGCAGGCAGGGCCAGTGAGGCTGCTCACCCATCCCTGTGGCAGCCCCCAAGGCCAAGGCCTCACACTGACCTGCAGGGCGTGAACTGAGCTACTATTAAAACTTGTCCCAAATAGAGAAGACAGACTGTCACTTCAGTAACAGTAGAGCTTAAGGCATGGGGGAGGCCCTGAGGCTGAATCCCTGTGGCCTTTGAGGGCACAAAGGAGGTGTGTGTGTGTGTGGGGGGTGGTGGTATGTGTGTGCGCGTGCACACACGTCTGTGTGTGCATGTGTGTGGGGTGGTGTGTGTGTGCGTGTGGTGTGTGTGCGTGTGTGGTGTGTGTGTGTGGGGTGTGCATGTGTGTGGGGTGTGTGTGTGTGGGTGTGGGTGTGTGTGTGCGTGTGGGGTGTGTGTGGGGGGTGGGGTGGTGTGCATGTGTGTGGTGTGTCTGTGTGCGTGTGCATTTGTGTGTGTGGGATGGGGTGGTGTGTGTGCTGCAGGTGTGTGTGTGTCCGTGTGTGTGTGTGTGCACGCGTGTGTGCATGTGTGGTGTCTGTGGGGATGTGTGTGTGTGTGTGTGTGTGGTGTATGTGTGCGTGTGTGGGGTGTGTGTGTTCGTGTGTGGGGTGTGTGTGTTTGTGTGTGTTGGGAGTGTGGGGATGTATGCGTGTGTGTGCATGTGTGCGTGTGTGCTTGTGTGTGGTGTGTGTGTTTTGTGTCTGTGTGCATGCATGTGTGGGTGGACGGGTGCGGATGTGGGTGTGTGTGCATGTGTGGGTGTGTGTGCGTGTGTTTGGGGTGTGCGTGTGTGGGGTTTGTGTGTGTGTGGTGTGGTGGGGTGTGTGTGTGGGGTGTGTGGGGATGTATGTGTGTGTGAGTGCATGTGTGCGTGTGAGGTGGGGTGGTTTGTGTGTGTGCATGTGTGGTGGGGTGGGGTGTGTGTGTGGATGTATGTGTGTGTGTGGGGGGGTGAGGTGTGTGTGGTGTGTGTGTGGATGTGTGTGTGTGTGTGTGTGTGTGTGTGCGTGGGGGGGGCGGGGCAGCAAACAGCATCCTGACGGACGTTCTGTTTCCCATCCTGTCCCCTTGAAGCCCAGGCTGAGTGCCGGGGCTGGAGTTGGAGGAGCGGCTCCTCAGGTCCTGTGGCAGATGCTCTACCTGTGTCAGGCGAGCTCATCCTCTAAGCGGCATCCCTAACTGCTGCTCTGGGAGGACAAAGAGAAAGCCCAGTGGCAGCAGGTCAGGGAAGCCCTGCTGGTCTCTATGTCACAGGGAAGTCCCTAGGAGTCCACCCCACCAGCCAGCTCCTCCATGGACTGCGGGGTGCAGCATCCAGCTTTCCCTTAGCAGCCACCTGTGGGCTTGGCTTGAGCTGGTCAGACTCTCAAGGCTGTCCCATGCAGAGCTGTGGGCAGCTGAGCAGGCCCAGGTCCCCTGGGGTGGCTCTGAGAACCTGGAGACCGGGCTGAGAGCAGCGGCCGAGGCCCCCACTGTGAGAGCAGGGACCCGGGAGAGGGGTGCCCACCCTTCCTGGCGCGGGTGTTTTGAGAAACCTCTGGTGTTGCGGTAACTTTTCAAATAGCTATGGCTCATCCCCAGCCTCCTCCTTCTTGGAGATGACTTTCTGCCCTGGGTTCTCATCTCTATGGAGCAGGTCACCCAGGAAGGCAGGACTGAGGGAAGGTTGCCACTGGGTGAGGGGCCTCAGCTCTGGCTGTGGGCAGAGGGCCACGTGGGATCCCCGCCCATGCACCCTTCACGGAGACTGCTAGCACACAGTGAGTTAACCTTGGTTATTGAACTCAGCCATCTGAGAGCCCCTCTCTTCCACCTTCCCTCTTCCTCCACACACATGGGTGATGGAGTCAAGCCCAGAGACGCTCCTCTGGGAACAGGGTCCCAGAACCAGTGGCCCCACCGGCAGGCCTACCTATGTGGTGGCAGATCCAGATCCAGATGGCGCGGACCCTCTCCAGGTCACTGTGGGCCTCCTGGAGCAGGTCGCTTACCAGCGCGTCCAGGCCGCTCTTGACTGTCACCTAGGAAGTGGGAGGGGGGTGCTACGTCAGGGCCCAGACAAGGGCTGTGGGGAGCCCGGTGCCTTGCCACCTGCAGCCAGCACTGCCCTTCCTCCGGTCAGAGAAGGAGAGGCCCAGAGGCTCAAAGGCTGGGCTTAGGGCAACCTTGACGTGGGGCTGGACGTGGTGGGCAGTGCTGACCAGCTGAACCACTGGCCCTAGAGCCATCACATCTTCTCTCTGCAGCTCCTGGGGCCAGTCAAGTGGCCATCTGGGCGCTGTAGCAGCCCCTAGTCATGGTCAACACTACCCGAAGCGATCGACAGATTTAGCACAATCCCTATAAAAGTCCAACAGCCTTTTTTTGCAAAAATGAAAAAAACAGTCCTCAAATTCATACGGAATTCTAAGGGGCCTGGAATAGCCAAAACCATTTTGAAAAAAGATGAACAAAGTTGGAGGACACAGATTTCTGGATTTCAAACTTACTTAAAGTTACAGTAATCACAACAGTGTGATATCGACATAAGGGTTATATAGACTAATGAAACAGAATTGAGTCTAGAAATAAACTCATACATCTATGGCTAATTGACTTTTGACCAGGGTGTCAGGTCCATTCAGTGGGGAAAGAATAGTCTCTTTAATAGATGGTACCTGACAACTGGATATCCATATGCAAAAGAAGGAAGTTGGACCCCTACATCATACCATATATAAAAATTAACTCAAAAATAATCAATGACCTAAATATAAGAACTTAAACCATAAAACTCTTAGAAGAAAACACAGGGGTAAATTGCGTTGACCTTGGATTTGGCAATGGATTCTTAGATATGATACCAAAAGCACAGGATATAAAAGAAAAAATAGATTAATTTGGCTTCATAACAATAAAAATCTTCCGTGCATCAAAGGACAATATTAAGAAAGTGAAAAGATAATTTATACAATGGAAGAAAATATTTGCAAATCATATACCTGATAAGGGTTTAATATCCAGAATATATAAAGAACCCTTATAATTCAACAACAAAAAGACAACCCAATTTTACAATGGGCCAAGGACTTGAATATGCATTTCTCCAAAAATATATAAATGGCCAATAGACACATGAAAAGATGTTCAATGTCATTAGTCACTAGGGAAATGCAAATTAAAACCACAGTGAGATACTACTTCATACCCACTAGGATGGCTATAGTAAAAAAAAAAAAAAAAAAGGAAATCAAAACAATTGGCAAAAATTTGAAGAAATTAGAACCCTTGTACATTGCTGGTGGGAATGTAAAACGGTACAGCTGCTGTGGGAAACAATTTGTCAGTTCCTCAAAAATTTCAACATGGAATTACCATATGACCCAGCAATTCCACTCCTAGGTATATATACAAAAAGAACTGCAGACAGATACTCAGATACCTGTTCACCAATGTTCATGGGGCAATATTCACAATAGCCAAAAGGTAGAAACAATGCAAGTGCCCATCACAGATGAATGGATAAACAAAACGTGGTATATCCATGCAATGAAATATTACTCATCCATTAAAAGGAATGAAGTTCTCAGACATGTTACAACATGGATGAACCTTGAAAACACAATGCTAAGTGAAACAAGTCAGACACAAAAAGACACAGTGTATGATTCTTACTTATATGAAATATCTAGACTAGACAAATTCATAGAGACAGTAAATAAATTAGAGGTTACCAGGGGCTGAGAGAGGGAGAATGGGGAGTTATTACTTAACGGGTACAAAGTTTCTGTTTGGGGTGATTTTGGAAGTAGACAGTGGTGATGGTTGTACAACACTGGGAATGTAATTGACGTCACTGAATTGTACACTTAAAAACGATTCAAATGGCAAATTATATGGCATATGTTTTACCATAATATATAAAAAAGAGCAAGTTAGGTTTTCTGCAGGGATCCTCGGGAGGAAACAGGGCTGGGGTGGCTGGAAAGGCAGCCCTGGGCACGCTCACTCTTTCTAGAGAAGCAGGAGCACCTGTGTGCTTACCTCTGCAATGGTTGCCCACGCCTCGGTCAGCTCTCACCCTAGGTCCTCCTGACCTGTTCTCCCCTGGGACGGTTCCACCGCTCACACGGGAGCTCCAGGACCCACCCTCTGAGCACAGGGAGACCGCCAGGCCCCTCCGCGTGCCCCCTCACCCAGCTGCTCCAACACCACAGTCCTGACTTTGTCCCTCTCCCAGGGCCTAGAAGCACACGTTGCAGGCCCACATTACAGCCTGGCTGACTCCTGACTTAATCCCCAGCTTCGGTTCTATGGCTTCTGGCCCTTTGGTCCCCACTCTGCTCTCTGAGGCTGTCCAGCAGCCTGTCCATCCCTCCTGGCAGCCCTGACGACATGTCCCACCCTGCACAGACTCTGGACGCCCGCCTTCCCTTCCCTCAGTCATGCAGATGACCAGGCCTCAGACTCAACAGGGCCCAGGCAAGGCTTCCTTACCCGCGAGCCCTCCTCCTCCTCAGCTGGGCCCTCTGCTGGCCTCGGAGCCAGGCCGCATCCTCACCTCCTCCTCCCGGCCCTGGCGGCCCCAGCCTCTCCTGTCTGCCGGGTCTCTTCAAAACGCCCCCAGGCTCTCTCTCAGGACTGCCCGCATCTAGTCTCCCGTCCATGCCAGGCTCCTGTGGGGTCTTCCCTCCACTCCCTCCCCTTCCAGCCCCCATTTGCCCTCCAGCCTGCCGGAGCCTGGCCCAGGCCTTCAGCCTCCTCTGAGCTGCCCCCCTGGAAGTACAAAGGGCCTCAGTGCTGAGCAGTGGAAGGGAGCCTGTCTAGCCTCGCCTGGTCAGAGTGAACCATGCCTGCACCTTCTAGAACACTGACCCTTCCTGGTATCGCCCGGCCTCAGGTGGCTCCTGGCCCTGCCTTCCCCAAGAGGGCACCCTCCCTATGGCTTTAGCTCTTAGCTGAATCTGACGGCTCCCAAAGCAGGGTTTCCGGCCCAGACCTCTCCAGGCTAGATACAGCTCCGGGCTCGGCTATCCAGCTGCCCAGGGGTCACCTCCACAGGCACCAGAGCCCACTGCACCCCACACAAACCGTCATCCCCGGACACATGCTCCAGCTCCCTCGCTCCGCGCGCCGAGAAGCTACCCTGCCTGCCCTCCACCACTCAGCGCAGTGACTGGGCAAGGCCTGCCCCACCTTTACCTCACTGCACACACACTGGGGAGGGGTCCTTCCCCTCTGCCTCCAGCTCCTCTCTGTTCTCAGTGTCCCCGCTTCATCCAGGGATGCCTCCTCCTGCCGGGACAGCTGGACACCCCCTACTGATGTTCCTGCCTTGAATCAGACTCTCTGATCTGAGCTCCTATCATCACTCATCAGTTCAGCAAACAAGGTTCCCGAGTATCCACTAGGTGCCAGCCCCAGGGTGGTTTTTCTAGGACTGTAGATGATCTCCCGGCTTATCGGCCTAGGATCGCTCCCTCTGACCTTAGCAACGGGTCCAGCTCCTTAGCTGCTCCAATCAGACTCTCTGTGGTATGGCTCCTGCCTGGCTCCCAGGACCCCAGTGTGTCCCTAGGGCATCAGCTCTTGTAGCTGCTCCTCCCCACACCCACCCCAGATGTGCCCAGGCCCAGAGGTGTGGGAGCTCAGCCGCCCACGTGTTCAGGGGTGAGGACTGCTGTGGTCATGTGGGTGCTGGCCATCTGCATCTGTGGCCCTACCCCCATCCTCACGTCCCTTCCTTCATGGGCTGGGGCTGGCAGGGCTCAGCAGCAGCAGTGCCCCAGTGGGCAGGGGAGGACGGGACAGGGCTGGTTGGAGGCGCCTGCCAACAGGGAGGCATGGGGTGTGTAGCCTGGGGTGAAAGCCTCAGGACCATGGGTGGGGTGGGAGGGTGAAATGGCCTCTGTCTGGGGGCTTTCTGTCCCCCTCCCACATGCTGTGGAAAGGAGCTCCATACTACCCATCCAAGGGACTCAGGATACACTCAGGAGGGGTCTGGGGAGAGCCTTTGCCGCTCTGGTTTGGGAAACTCCAAGCCGCCTAGTGGGGGTGACCATCGCAGGCAGAGGGCCCGGCTCTCCTACCTGTGACGCATAGGTGTCCAGTTTCTCAAACTGCCGCAGGTCCAGGGGCATGGATTTCAGGCTGGAGCGATCCCAGGGGTAGGCTGGAAACACAGGGAGGTTGGTCAGGGTCTGAGACTGGCCAACAGGACTGCCTGGCCCAGGGCTCCCTGTCTTTTTGAGGAGCTGTGACTGCCTGACCTTCAACATGATTCTCAGACTGAAACACTGCTCTCAAGAGCTAGATCTCTTAGAAGGGTTCCTCGGTCCAACTGGTTTGGGAACCGTGGAAACTCCTCTAGTCCTCTGGGAGACTTACAGGGATGGTAAGCAGACCCCAGAAGTCAGCAGTAAAGAAAGTGATGGATTGCACCTCAATGAATTCAGCAGCCCCAGACGGACTGAGGACAGAATCCCTTCTCCCCATCCCATAGTTTCCTGCAGATTCCCTGCTAGCTTTCCCAGGAATGAATGCTCTGTGGGAAGCACCCAGGCAGAGCTGCTCGCCACTGATATCCTGGCCACGGTGCCCAGGGTAGTCTGAAGGGCACCCGGGTGTAGGAGAGGGCATGATGGTCCTGGGCCACCTGGATCTCCATAGGGTGAGGTGCGTTTGGCACCCAGACAGGCTTCTTCCCTTGACCATGGTTATCTGGAGACGGACCACTTGCACCCCAAGAAAGTTAAGAGTTCTGGCAACAGGTGCCCAAAGTACAGTGGGGGGGCCCGTGAGGGAAGCTGGGCCTCAGAATCACCCTTCTACGCACAGCCTTTCTCAGAGGAAGCCAGGACACAGGACAGCCCCAGGCAGCTGCTGCAGGGTTGACTGACCAGTGGTCAGACCAACCCATGGGTGGACGGGCAGCAAACCCCTGTCCCAGCCCGGAGAAGAGCCTGGGCTCTGGCTGGGTCTTTCTTATTCAAGGCCCTCTGAGCCAGGCTGACCAAAATCAGGCAAGCTGGCTAGGAGGACAGGGCTTGGGTGAGGGGTAGACGGCGCCAAAGGGGCACTGATGCCCTGACTCCAGTGGATCAACCCCCAGCCTGCCATGTCAGCACCTCTGGGTGCTGGGTGAGGAAGGGGTGCTGGTGGGACCCCAGGACATGACAGCAAGGCTGGGAAGAGCAGAGGAACATGGGAAAGTGCCTGGTGGGGCTGCTCAAGGCCCGGGGTCTTGTCCAGTGACCTCCCCCTCACTGGGCTGTGCTAAAGCCAGCAGCCCAGCCTCCGGCGCCATCTATGGGGCACCTGGGTGGGTGAAAGAGACGGTGGATCACGTGGTAAAGTCAGCAGCACTCTTCTCCCTGGGAGGGTGCAGGGTGAGGGTCCTTTGCAGGCAAGCGCAGAGCAGGGGTGCGAAGCCGCTGTGCCCGGGGCGGGACTGCGCCTTCATGTACCCACACAACCCTCGTGGACTGTGAGAGTCCTTTTTTTCTTTTCAGTTTAAGCAGAAAAATAATTTATTAAAGGTCTTCAAGTAACTGCGTGAGCTACAGGAAGACCAGAACAGCAAGTGTAGAGGCTGCATAGCCAGAACCAGGGCTGGAATTCAGACTGTGGAACCGCGGGGGACAGCATTTTGGAGAGTGTCGCCATTCCCACCGAGATGCATGCAGTGGTTTCCTTGGTGCTATAGACCTGAGAGGTGTGGTGAGAGGGTGGGGACGCCACCAGTGCTGGCTGGAGCAGCTCCACGACCCTCCCTGGGCCAGCACTGCATGTCAGGCAGTGCCAGCTGGTCAGGGAGCTGGTCAACGTCTGGCCACAGAGGAGCTCCCAGCCTCCAGTCAAGTTCAGCCGTCAGGAGCAGGCCACACGGGTCCTTCTGCATTTCCCCACTGCTGTGGGCACCTTCCCGTTAGGACCCAGGCCTTCTCCCTTCTCAGCCTCAGACTGGATTTGGCCCCCTCTCTCTGCTCCCTGGGTCTCTCCCTGCTGACGCCCTGCAGGAGTCCTCATGGGGGGGGGTCGGTGGTGGGGAGAGGTGCTGGTCCCTGTGACCTCTGACACATCCAGGATCCGAGGCTGTTCCTCTCCTAAGAGGGGACAGGGTGCGTGGTGGGCAGGCAGGCTGTGCAAACTCTACGGTGAGGCTGTGGCCTCGCCCAGCAGCCTAGCATTTTCTTTCTTCATTTTCTGCTCCTCTAATAAGCACCAAGGCTCCCTGGACGTCCCCCGCCCCCAGCCTTCTGTCCTGTACAGTCTTACCCTGGAGCTCCCTAGAAGCCCAGCGCCATCGCGGCTCAGTGACTGTCTGGTGCCAGAGCTGGGATTTCTCACCTCCCATCACTCAGATCACCTCAGGGCCTATCTCGGGTGGCCTACCGTGCGGCCCTCGTCCAGCCAGACCCTCAGAAGGGAGGGGGGACACGACAGGAGGCCCTGCCGAGCTTCCCCCCTTCTTGGTGCCCTCTTCCCCCCACGGACTCTGGCTCCTGCCATCCTCTGACAAGGGCCGTCACGGTGACCTAAGTGGATATGAAGTGGACTTACACATTTAACAAGCGTCAGCTCTGCAAATGAGGTCTCCCCGCCCCCATTTCAAAGAAGGATGCTGTTTCTAAAATGGGACTGAAAAAGCCTCTTATTAGGAAAGTTTTACCCTTTCTTGGTTCCATTCTACAATATCTGAACATTAAGAATATCCATAATGATTTATGCCTCATTAAATTTACTTTCTGAGCAGATTACATAATATTTGAATATGATTTTGCATAATACATTTAAAATACCAGTGGCATTAACTAAGTTATTCTAATTTTAAAGCAAAACAATGGGAAGATGTACCAAACTGTACTAAACCTTAGATGCCATCTGGTCTGAGCCGAGGGGGAAACTGAGGCCCAGGGAAGGTGAGTGAGGACCAAAAGCAGGATTCGAACCCAGGCCGTCTATTACCCATTCGGAATTTCTTCCTCTGCCCCT
Organism: Mesoplodon densirostris; assembly: GCF_025265405.1. Lineage (NCBI taxonomy): Eukaryota > Metazoa > Chordata > Mammalia > Artiodactyla > Ziphiidae > Mesoplodon > Mesoplodon densirostris. The sequence continues at coordinate 151,841,788 of NC_082665.1, read as the reverse complement.
CTCTGCTTATTCACCTGCCTCCCTCCTTACAGATGCTTGGCATTCCATTTAAAGGTAATACAATTCTGAATTCTGTTTTCAATGTTTCCCATAACGGGCTGCCTTGCTATTGGTGGGGTTTATGCTTTAGCTTTGGGATCACATCTGGTGCGTGAGCTTTTTACTTCTCTACCTGTGTCCATGGCAGACACTGCCAATCAATCATGATACTCCTGTCCCCTGAGCCCAGAGGTGGCCCCAGACTCCCAGCACAGTGCTCCAGGGAGCCATCTCCAATTGAGCGCAGATTGGCTCATGAGGCTAAACCAACTTAACCGTCTCAGAGAATGGCTCCAAAGAAGGCCCCGCAACTTACCATGGGCGTCTTTCCCTCCAGGCTGCCGGGCTCTTGTGTTTCCATTTTTATCGCCTTGTAAACCTACAATACCCCAAAGGTCAGAAGCAGAGACACTTCAGAAGAAATAGAAACGCAAGCGCAGACGATTCTCTGTGTGGGTGTCCTTGTTTCTGACCTCTCCTCTTCACTCTCCCTCCCACAGCCTTATTGCTCCCATCCCCACCCACTACGGAATTCCTGCTGGGATTGCCCTGGGCCTCCTGCTGAGGAATAGGGAGGACTGGCAGCCAGGGAGGGGATGACAAGAAAGAGAAGTGCAGTCTGTGAGCAGAGGGAGAATTTGCTTGGGCATCAAGCCTTGCGATTATTCAGTGGGCCTGCCTGGAGCTCCGTGTTCCTCCCTCCTCTGGACACTCCTGACATCTTGGACCACAGCTGGGGATCCTGAGAACACCAGTGAATTCACTACCAGATGACCCCAGGACAAGAACTGACCATGGGCAGTTCATGAAAGCAGGGAGAGGGGAGTTATTCCTCAGGAAGGTTCAAGGACAACCAAATCCTATAAATCCAGGACTGTTAAGGCAGAATGGTCAGTAATTGTTATTAGACTCCACAGGCAACAGGAGAGAATTTCCTGCTGATTTGAAGCCAGGTCAGGAAGATGTGGGTCCCTCATGGAGCCAGGAGGAGCCAGAGGTGGGGAAGCCAAGGCAAGTTCTTCTCTGCCCTTGAAGGCCACTGTAGGCCTTCAAATGTACAGAAGGTTGCAAATGTACATAGGCCACTCTGAGAAACAGTGGGTCTTGTCTTTCTTACACCCACATTTTGTTTCCACCTACATTCTATGGTAGAGTGATGGGGGTTCAAAAGAGTAGCCAGATTTTTTGTATACTTACTACACCTGGCTTGTGCGTTATTGACTATCTCATTTAACCTCATGACAATCCTACGAGGGATGTTGAATTAGTTTCCTCCTTTTATACATGAGGAAACTGAGTCCAAAAGAGAGGTTAAGCCACTTGCCTGAGGTCACACAGCTGGGATCTGAACCCAGCCAGTCAACTCCCAGAGCCTGACCTCTCTACACCTGCCTGCCCTCCCGAGGCCCTGGTTGCTGAGGGCTGCAGGACCAGGCAGCCTTGGAGGAGCTGCCTCGGCCCCCGTCTCTCCACGAGCGGACATGAAGGTTCACTTCATGAACCTCAGCCTTGGCTGTTCCGCAGCCTCCATTCCTTGGCTGGCATTTCCCCAGGCCCCTGTTTACCCACAGGATGGACAGATGCAGGGAGAGGACCAAGAAGGGAGCGGAGGAGACATCGTGGGCCTGGGCCTGGGCCTGTGCACAGCATAGAAGGCAGCCAGGTGCGGTGGTTCAGGGTACGGGCTTCATTAGGACCTGGGTTCTGATCCGCTTCCTAACTGGGTGACTGGCAGTCAGTTCACTTCTCTGAGCCTTTGCTGATCTAAAAGGTGGGGGTAATACTGGTGCGTATCAAAGAGTTAAAAACTTATTGAGTGTACAGTGCTTAGCACTGTGCATGCCACTTTTTAGGCAGTCAATAAATGGTGTTTAAAAACAACGGCACTCTTGTGATGAAATTCATCTTTAGCTAAATGCCTTGTGTTACACCTAATGGCAGAGACTTAAGAGCAGGGGTTGCTGAGTGTGGAGAAGAGAGTGCCCCGGATGAAGCTGTCATGTCTCTGCTTCTTCCCAGTGTGTAGGCCCAGGTCACTCCTCTCCTTCCCCAAGAAGGTGTCCAGGCTGGGTTTTGGCCCTTCCAGCTACCCTCAGTCCTCCCTGCCAGCCCTCCACACATGAGTAGCCCTGTACGTACGTACGTTTAGCCAAGGGGAACTTCTTGAGCAGCTGGGGCATGGCATCCCGAGGGTGGACCTCCACAGTCAGCTGTGTCCCTGCAAAGGAATAGGAGGTGATATTCTCAGCCAGACGCTGCCAGGAAAGGGTGCAATGTCTCATGACAGATGTTTGATCAATAAAACACAACTGGTTTTAGAGCTTTCTTTGGAATGTGCAAATAATTTTTGTTTACAAAACCAAAAAACAAGAAATAAGCAGACAGGTTCCAGATCTGGGCAAGATGGAGTAAACAAATTCTACCTTGTCTCTCCCACCGAATGCATCTGTAGGCATTGGAAAGAATGCATGGGCCAACTCTTTGAGGACTCCGCAAAGTAAATGGTAGGCAAATGGGGAAGGAAGATTAGAATTTTAAGCATCATCAAATTGGCAGAGTTGACCATTCCCCACCCCCAATGGTATTACCTAGACTGGACTCAAAGGCAGTCCCAAACCCAGCAGTACACAATGGATGCAGAGAAAAAGTGCTCTAAGAGAAGCCCTTTTTTTTGGCCTGTGGAGTGAGAAAGGGAAACTCTAAGAGCCAGAGTGGGGGAAATCCCCTGTTGTTTTTTACCCCCTTTTTCCATTATCTCCTGACTCAGCCCCCAGGGAAGTTCTGCTGGTATCAGTGCAGCAGTGAGTTTGGTGGCCCAGCAGGCACCTAAGTCTTTGAGGGGAGGTACCAGTGAAGCTATAATTCCCAAGAGTGTGGGAGAAAATACTCTTGATTTTTTTTCTCTCTTTGTTCTCTGCTGATTGGTTCCAGATGCAGGCAGAATTGTGAGAACTACCCAGAAGAGTGGGGAAACTAAAACCCCAGTTTTTGGGCCAGAGGACTGGGAAGTGGGTCATAAAGAGGAGGGAGCTCAAGAAAGCAATTCCATAAAGTTATGGATGAACTCCTGTGGTCACCTCTTCATGGATGGACCTCATTCATGTTGTGCATGCTTTGATCTCATCCTAAGCATCATATCACAGTCTTTGAGAACTAAACTAGGGGGTAGACCAATGCCCAGACTGGCTTCTGGGTGGTGCATGTGCAGGGCAGATCTGTATAGCATTGCAAAGGCTACAATCCCAAATTACTCAGTATAGAGAAACCCTAGAAAATATCAACTTAAAAAGGAAAAGAAAATCAACAGATGCTAACCCCATGATGACACAGATTTTGGAATTATCAGACAAAGACTTTGAAAGAGCCATGATAACCATTCTCTAAAAAGTGAGGGCAAATAGTTTAAAATAAATGGAAAGATACAAAGTATCAGGAAAATGTAGAAGACATAAAGAAGAAAGAAATAAAAATTTTAGAACTGAAAAATATAGTTGTTTAAAAAATTATCTGGATATGCTCAATAGCAAAATAGAGATGACAAAGGAAAAAGTCAGTGACTTGAACATAGATCAATAGGAATTATTGAAGAAAAACAGAGAGAAACAGTGAACAGAGCCTCAGGAACTTGTGTGACAATGCCTGAAGATCTAATGTTCATGTCACTGAGATCCCAGAAAGAGAGGAGAAATAGTGTGGTGCAGAAAAAAATATTTGAAGAAATAATGATAGAATAATCAACAAAACCAAGAGCGGGTTCTTTGAAAGGATCAGTAAAATAGATAAAACTCTAACCAGAGTGGCCAAATAAAAAAGAGGTAAGACACAAATCAGGAATCAAGACACCAATATCAGGAATGAAATGAGTTATATCACTACAGACCCCGTATATGTTAAAATAATAATAAGGGAATAGTACACATAACTCTATGAAGAGAAATTCTGCAACTAAAATGAAGTGAACCAATTCCTTGAAAGTTACAAACTACCAAAACTCACCCAATGAGTAGATAACTTGAATTTTCCTATATGTATTTTTAAAACTAAATTTGTAGTTCAAAATTTTCCAAAAACAAACAAGCAAACAAAAACCAGGCTCAGATGGTTTCACTGGCAAGTTCTAACAAAATTTAAAAAGAACTAACACCAAAGACAATTTTTCACAAGATCCTTCAGAAAACAGAAGAGTATCGAATAATTTATATCCTTTTATGATACCAAAACCAGATAAAGACAGTATAAGAAAAGAATATTACAGACCAATATCCCTTATGGACATAAACATAAAAATCCTCAACAAAATATTAGAAAAATAAAATCCAGCAATATAGTAAAAGAATAACATACCACAACCAAGTGTGGTTTACTTTGGGAATGCAAGGCTAATTCAATATTTGAAAATCAATGAATGTAATTCACCATATTAGCAGGCTAAAGAAGAAAACCCACATAATCATATCAACTGATGCAGAAAAAGCATTTGACAAAATTTAACACCCATTCAACAAAACCTCCCAAGAAGCTAGGAATAGAAGGGAACTTCTTAATCTGAAAAAGGGCATCTACCAAAAACTCAGAAAATTTAGATGGAAAGGTACAGCAACTAGAATAACCAAACTAATTTTGAAAAAAAATTAAGAGGACTCCAGCTGATTTTAAGATGTACTATAGGACTTCCCTGGTGGCACAGTGGATGAGAATCCGCCTGCTGATTCAGGGGACACGGGTTTGATCCCTGGTCCAGGAAGATCCCACATGCCACGGAGCAACTAAGCGCATGCTCCACAACTGCTGAGCCTGTTCCTGAAGCCCGCGAGCCACAACTACTGAGCCCATGTGCCACAACTACTGAAGCCCACGCGCCTAGAGCCCATGCTCCGCAACGAGAGAAGCCACTGCAATGAGAAGCCTGCGTGCCGCAACGAAGAGTAGCCCCCGCTCGCCGCAACTAGCGAAAGCCGGTGCGCAGCAATGAAGACCCAATGCAGCCAAAAATAAATAATAAAGCTAGAGTAATCACAACAGTGTGATATTGGCAAAGGGATAGATATATAGCTCAATGGAACATAACAGCGTTAAGAAATAGACCCACGCAAATATGGCAAATTGATTTTTTACAAAAGTGCAAGGACAATCCGATTAGAAAATGGGTAAAAGAATATAGATATATCACCAAATACGAAGTTCAACATCTTGCTGTTGTTCAACATGATTAGCCATTAGGAAAATGCAAATTGAAAGCAGAATGAGATATCACACCTATTAGAAGACCAATAATAAAAAAAATAGTGGCAATACTATATATGCTGACAAGGTCATATATGCAGGTGGGATTGTAAAATGATACCGCAGTTTGGCAGTTTCTTATAAAACAAAACATGTACTTAACATATGACTCAACAATTACACTTTTGGGCTTTTATCCCAGAGAAACGAAAACTCATGTTCACACAAAGACATATACACAAATGTTTATAGAAGTTCTATTCATAATCACCCCAAACTGGAAACAACCTAAATGTCCTTCGATGGGTGAATGGATAAACACTTTGTGGTACATCCATATCAAGCTGTACTTCTCAACAATTCTCTTAGGAATGCATGATGGGAGGATGTGACTACAAAGAGTCTGCACAAGAGACTTTTTGGGGTGACAGGACTTCCCTGTATTCTGATTGTGGTGGTGGTGACGTGAACCTGTGCATGTGTTAAAACTCATAGAACTCCACACCAGAAAATCCAATTTTACCGTATGTTAATTTAAATTAAAATAAAAATTTTAAAATACCAACCAAACACCAAAGTCAAAGCAGAATTAAAACAAAACAAAAACTTGTATGGTACAGAAAGATGTAAAATAGAAGGTGACACTGAAAAGCAGGATTATAATAACCATGCTTTTTGTATCCTGCTTTCTTCACTTAAGTCTTTACATGTCAGTGAATATAGTCATCTTCACAAGTCATCATTTTAAATGACTGCATAATACTCTATTCTATAAATGGTTTATAATCATTATAAGCAATCCCTTTTTGTTGGATAGTTAATATTTCCTGAATGTTTTGCTATTTAAAGTGATGTGATGAACATTCTGATACACACTGCTTTACACACTCTTCACATCAATTCCTTCAAATACATTCTTTTTTTTTTTTTTTTCTGTGGTACGCGGGCCTCTCACTGTTGTGGCCTCTCCCGTGGCGGAGCACAGGCTCCGGACGCGCAGGCTCAGCGGCCATGGCTCACGGGCCTAGCCGCTCCGCGGCATGTGGGATCTTCCCGGACCGGGGCACGAACCTGTGTCCCCTGCATCGGCAGGCGGACTCCCAACCACTGCGCCACCAGGGAAGCCCCAAATACATTCTTAAACATGGATCAAAAGGTATGGAGATTTTTAAGGCTTTTGTTAGATACTGACAAACGTTTCTCCTGAATGATTTTAAGTTTACGATCCTCTCAACAGTGCAAGAGGATGCCTATTTTGCTCATCTTTGCTGTGTTTGATGGCAAACTTGGTCACAATACTTTGTTCTTCTTCCCAAGAAGAGGTCTTTTATTCCTTCCCTCACATTTGGCCCAGCCTGATGATGTGATCTGGACAGTTAGCGTGTGGTAGACGTGATGCTGTGCGAGTTTGGAGCCTAGGCCGAGAGACTTTGCAGCTGCCACTTGCATTCTTGGGATTCCAGCCACAACTGCCATGTGACTGCACCCAGGCTAGCCTCCTGGAGGATGAGCAGAGCCATCTCAGGTGAGGCCACCCTAGACCAGCTGCTCTCCAGCCAACCCTCCAACGGACCACACACACGAACGAGCCCAGCCAAGACCTGCGATCAGCCAGGTGTGGCTCAGACGAGAATATCCAGCCAACCTGTAGACTTGTAAGCTGGTAATTGTTTTAAGCCACTGAGCCTTGGGGTGGTTTGTAATGTAAAAATAGAGTACCAATACACTCACTGACATTTGATTGTTATTAATCCTTTACAGTTTTATCAATGAACAATGACATCTCATCGTTTTTATGTATTTCTTTAATTTTCAGTGTAGTATTTTTCATATACTTATTTGCCATTTTAAATCTTATTTAGTGAATCACGTATTTTCCTATTGATGCATTATTTTTTCCCTGTTGATTTTGTAAGAGCTCTTTTTACTAACCCTTTGCCTGTTAAATGTGTTTTCACAGAATAACAATACTGACTTTCTTGTGTAGCTCATGAACTTGCTCTGCATGCCAAAGAGGGTAATTCTCAAACAATTTTCAAAGATACAATGTGGCCTCCCGAGGGATTACTTTAAAGGGGTTAATATTCATTTTGAGTGTAGTTTCTAGCACATTCACCGTCAAAGAAAATCGGCCTGTGACTTGACCAGACGTTAAGCATTTCAGAGTTCAAAGCATCATTCAGCTCTGGTCACAGGATCGGGTACCATTGCCATGGGCAGCCACCTCTGCCTGTGTGTCTTCCCACGATGCACGAGGCACAGCCTGCTCACCTCTGCCTTTGCACTTTCTCCCCCAGAGACACTCGGAGTCAGTTTTCAAAGTGGGTGCCAAGCTGTACTTGGCTGCCAGATTCCTTGTGAGAAAAATGCCCACTTTCTCCCCTTTTGTAGTTTGCAACACACAATTCTCTGAGAAGTCCTGCAGAAGTCTACTGGACCCGGTACGATTTTATCAAACAAAATCTGGGAAATGCTGAGCTGCAACAATCTCCAGAAGTGGAGGGAAGCTGCAAAACTGACCCACCTGTTGGTTTAGGGCTCACCAACAAACCTCTTCCCCAAACTTCTCCTAACGTCCGGGTACTTGCAACCACTCCAATCCAGCCACGTCGCTCTGTCAGAGAATGAGCAAGCCGAAAACCAAAATACTCTTTAAGCCCTGCCGAGGTGGTCTCGCACTGGGAACTCGCCCTGGCCGGAAGCTCCACCCATCACCTTTTCTCATCCCCTCCTGCCCCCTGCACTGTCTCTTCTCTCTCCCCTCTCGGACAGGGGCTGATGCCCAGCGTTCTCCTGAGGATTATCGCGCCCCGCCCCGCCTCCCTGATGGGTGCGGGAGTGTGATTCCCGCTCCCGTTCACAGCTGTGTAAGAGCCCTTCCGGGAGGCTTCCCTGCTCCACGCGGGCCTGGGTCTGGGCATGCTGTCCCCAGGTGCGCAGGGTCACAGTACCCATGCTTCCTAAAGGTGTGAAGTGCTGAGAGTTTGCTGACTACAACATTCCTGTATCAAATAAAACTCTTAATTTATAGAAAAACTTAATTTGGCCAATCTCCAATGATAAACAGTGGAGCATTATTTGGAGCACCATTTAAAGTGAGATCTAAACCCTAAGTACAGTCAGACACCACGACAGTAATCTTAGTCACATCTAAACCCAAAGCAGCCCCTTCCTGGGATTTCGGGTCACCTGGCTGGCTCTCTCCTGGCACCCCTCCCCAATTCTACCCGTTGTCACCCAAACAGCAGTTTCTGAAGCTGAAACTTTGGCTGTCTTAGTAAAAGTGTATTAGCCATTATTTTCTGCTACATCTGAGAAGTGGTTCGCAGCCCCTTTTCCCAGATGCTCCGGGCTCTGCTTCCGTCTCCCCACCCTCGCAGACGTGGAGCTGCAGCGGGCAAGCCCAAGCCCGTCCACTGGCCTGCCGCCCAGGGCCTGCCCTCTACCCTGTCAGGAGAGTCCTCCCACGCGAGAGCTTATCTCCAGGTCTCTGCGGCTTTGAATCAGGCTTTGTCTAGAGGCCTAATTTGCTCAGAATTCCTAATGCAGAGATGGCAAACAGATTTCGTGTTGTTCATTAACTCTGACTGATTGGAAGTGGCTGCCTGGAGCGCTTATCAATTAGCAAAGATTGTCAGGTATGTGCGTGTGTATGTGAGTGTGTGTGTGTGAGTGTGCACACACACATGTGGGTGTATATCAGCGTGTGGAGGCTGCAGGATTCACATCAGATGTTTGCCATCATTGACTTAAGGCGGTCCTTAATGCTCTCTGTAACTGGCTGCTGCCTTTACAACCTGGATCCTCTGCCTTGGAATTTTTTCCTGCAGTAGCTGAGAGTCAGAAACCCTCAGCTAAAGCATTTGTAATTATTAAAAACATGACCCTTAAACAGCCCGTGACTGGGTGTTCAACAGAGGTTTCTACCCAGAGTATGGCAGTCAGCTTTAGTGCAGGAAGCGTAAGCTCTGACATCCCAGGAACAGTGGGCTGAATGATGACCCGGGACAGTCCGTCTCTGTAGATCCCGCACCGGGTACTGCAGTGGCTCTCGTCGTGGGATGACAGAGAGTGCAGAGCTCAGGGCCAAGACCTCAGGGGCACCCGTCAGGGGGTGATGAGGGGCATCTCCTGCAGCCCTGACTGACCCTGGCTTCCACTGGGCTCTTGAAAACCCAGGGCCGTTCATGATTCTTTCTGCAGAATGGAGCTCGACAGGGATGTCACAAGTCTGGAAACACGGCAGTTGGAGCCTAGTGCATGAGTGATCCAAGAAGTCACAGAGTGTCTGCGTGGGGATGAGGGTGGGTGACCTGGAAGGATGAGGCCTCAACCCAAATCTGATTCGTCACGAATAACTTTCGGGGCCTGAGGTCACTGGGGCTCCTGTGATTGTTCCCCTCTCATTCAACCCACACACCCATTGCAGATGAATCCTACGAAGCCCTCTTCTACATGAAGATCCAAGATTCCAGTGATCTTCCCGTCACCTGTTGCATGAAGTTACCACACCCGGTGTCCCTCTGCTGGGAGCTCTTCCCCGGAGGCCGCATGACCCGCTGCTCCTCCGCCTCCCTTACTCAGATGTCACCTTCCCAGGGAGGCCTTTCTCAATCACTCTATTTTAAATCATTCCCTGTGGTAGCTGCCTGATGGCCCTTAAAGCTATCCATGTCCTAATTCTGTGAACCTGTGAAAGTTACCTTATATGGCAAAAGGGACTCTGCAGATGTGATTTGCTTAAGGATCTTGTGACGAGAAGGCAATCCTGGATTATCCAGGTGGGCCCAACATCATCACCAGGATTCTTATAAAACAGAGGGGAATGTATCTACTTTATGGAGAGAAGGCAATGTGATAGCGGAAGTGGAGATTGGAGTGACGCAGCTACAAGTTGGCAAGTGCCAGCAGCCTCTAGAAGCTGGCAGAGTCAAGGAAAAGGTTCTTACCCAGAGCCTCCAAAAGGAACCTGCCTGCCAACCGAGAGACTGATTAGCCCAGTGAGGCTGACTTGGGACTTGTAGTCTCAGAACTGTTAAAGAGAATACATTTGTGTTAAGCTACCAAGTTTGTGACAATGTGTTACAGCAGCCGTAGGAAACTAATACACACCCATGTGCACCCCCCCCATTCCCCTTCCTGCTTTAGTTTCTCCCCCAGCCTTATCTGACACCTTGCATTTTTCTTGTTAGGGTCATCTGTCTCCCTCGCTAGGTGTCAGCTCCACGGGGACAGGAGCCTTTGTCTGTTGTGTTCTCTGATGGATCCCCAGTGCCGGCATCCAGAGCTGCTTTTTGTGGAACGGACGGATCAGTGTCAGTGTGGACTCTGGCTCAGGCCCAGAGCAGGGCAGCCTCTCCCTCGCTGTGGTACAGGCTCCCTTAAGACCTGGGGGCGGGGGGCCCATCCTATCCCAACCTACAGTGGACCCTGTCCTGTTTGTCGGATGCCAAGGCCACCCTCCTTCCTGCCCTCTGGAAGCCTCAGATACCGGGAGGTGGCTTGTGAGTGGCCCATGAGAGCCGGGGTGTGGTGTGCCAGGTGAGGCTCTGGAGAGTGGCAGGCCCCATCCCACTAGTCCCACCCCACACGTCTGACAGGAGCACCCCGCTCGGGGACTGCAGCACCCCCAGTCTCAGACTCCTCCTCTGTAAAGAGGGATAACACCATGACCCCATCAGGGATGTGGCCAGAACCAAGCGAGAGAAGTGGCTGCTAATCCACTCTCACTCTAGTGAGGTATCATTTACTCTTATTTGGGGTGAGCTGTGCTGCTAGTCCATTTCAGAGGAGCAGGGGGTCTGGGTTTGTCCTTGTGGTGCTCAGCGGGGTAGCAGGTTGTGGTGGGCCCACTGAGTACCCTGGGGTTTGTCCTGCAGCCATAGTCCCAGGAATTCTGCCCTAAATGGATACTGACCTAGATTGCAAGGACAGCTGGCCACCTCCTGCTGGGAACTTGAGCTGACAGGCCCTTCCTCACGACCTGCCAGTGCCTTTCCCTGGGGATGGTGGGTCAGCCGGTGTCTCAGAGAGCGATTCCCCGAGGACCTCCGAATCCTCCAGGGCATCCTCCTTCGGCACTGCACCCTGGACGTAACCCTTATAGATTAGGGCATCAGTGCTGAGAGCACCAGTGGTGACATCTTGGGGCTGAGTCTACGAGAGTTCTCAGGCACCAAGCCCTGAGCAGAAAAACCAAGGTGGCAGGAGGGGAGGTTAGTGAAGGGGGGGAGTGGAGGTCTCTAACCTGGCCTCTCCTCCAGCTGTAGCTATGGAGCCATCCCGTCACTACCCCGTCGGGCTCTCAGATCCAGTCAACTGCAGAGTCCGCACGGGGCTGCCCTTGCCTGCCCTCCCTGACCCCCCAGGACCTGTCCTGGCAAAGTGAGGATTCTTGAGGAAGACCTCTCTCACTCTCCATTGCCGAGTTTAACTTGTCCCTGGGTGGAAGGGCCTGGAAGGCTCAGCCTCAGGAGGAGAGGCCAGGGAACCGCTGTGACTCGGTGGGAGGGAAGGCTTGCACACGGCGAGCCAGTAGGGGGAGGCCGGTTTCTAGGAGAACCAGAGCTGTGAGAAGTGGAACAGCTGAGGCCCTGGTGGGGGTTGGGGGGGGCCGGGGGGGCAGGGAGGGGGTCAGGCTGCTCCCGCTCTGACTCTTGCTGGCCACGTGATCTTGGACGAAAGAAAACCTTTCTAAGCCTCAGCACACTCATCTGCGAAATGAAGATAGTAAGAGTACCAATCAAATACGACTGTTGTGAGGCATAATTCACATGAGAAAGGTCATGTGCGTGGTCTGGCAGGGTGCCTGACATGAAGGTAGCACTCAGCAAATGTTAGGTATAGTGACGACAACCGGGGTGATGATGATGGCAGCAGTGGATGCCGGAGCCCGAGGGCTTTACTTCTCTGCTCCATGACACATGCAGCCTCTCACTGGTTTCCATGGGATGTGGGAGAGGGGAAGGGTGCTCCAGCATCCCCAGGACAGAGGGGCCCCCGCTCCCCACGGTCTGGGCTCCGCACCTGCTGTCTCTGGCCAGGACAGTGGATCCGGGCACACAGGAGCTGGGGGAGAGGTCACAGGCAGTGGCGAAACCTTACCTTGGTTGTCGTAGGAGGTGATGACCTGGGGCTGCTGGGGCTGCTGCTTCTCCACCAGGTTTCCTATTTAAGGAAGACAGAGGGAACTGCAGTGACCACTGGGCCCGCGGTGGGGTGGATTCTTCCCCAGGCAGAGGAGAGAGCTGCCAGGCTCGGCCTAAACACGTGTGAATCAGCAGAGTCGCACACCTGAACGCAGAGGCACGTGACCGGGAGCCCGTGTACGCACAGCCTCACGCTCGCGGCAGGTGCCGGCAGAGGCTGGGTTTTTCTAGAGAAGCTGGGGACGCCTCCCATGGGCTAAGTGACCACAGCTCCTGACTTTGCTGCAGCCGGGCCCAGTTCCCAAAGTGCAGAGGGATGCCCTGCTCATCTCCACACCTTTCTTTGGAGCCGCCAGGGAGGCTCCTATCCTGATTACGGGCCTGCAGCTTCAACTGGTTAACTTTGGCAAAGACCCCACAGCCAGGTGAGATGCGGGACTTGAACCCAAGTCTCCAGCCTCCTGCCTCCCTCTGAGAGGAATGGGGGGGGGTGGGTACCCTGCCGCCTACTCTACCCTAGGAGCTGGGGTGCTTGCAGTTTGGTTCAGTTTCACAGACATTTGCAGGGCACCCGTTCTGCAGGGTGAATGCTCTCCATGCACTGGTCATAGTCATGTCCCGGGACACAGAGCTGTCCTCAGAGCCTAGTGGAGCCAGGCTGCTGTGGAGAGATGCCCAGCTGCTGCCATAGGCCATGGCAGGGGGAACCCACAGGCTTATCTGCCCCTCCTACAGGAAGCACCGCCCTCCCTCCATCTCTCCCTTTACAGCTGCTGTGGTGGCCTGGTCTTGCCCTTGAACCTCTGCTTCAGAGGGGTGGGGGAAGGGCCACTACCACCCTGGCCTGCCATCTTCTCCCCTGGTCTCCCACTGGGCTGCAGAAAGGCTGTTGGGCCTGTCACTGGAAGTGACCACTGGCACCTGTGCCTGGACCTGGTGCAGGCACTCAGGGGCACTGGCCTGACCTGGTTCCCTTCATATGACATCCCTTGTGTACCCAGCCAGATCTGTCACTCAGCGTTTCCCATGCCTGGGCTCAGGCAGAAACCAGTCAAGGTGGATGGGTGGGTGGGTCACTGAGCTGGGCTGGACTTGCGATCCTCCTGGCAGGGTCTTGCCCTGGGAAGCCCATCCTCTCCAGCCTTCTCTATAAGCAGGCCCAGGCAGGACCCTTAGCCCCCCCAGGCGGAGGTCGATTGGTTGGCTAAGGGCCAGGACCGCTGTGTGTGCCAACCCAGGGTGATGCTGTATGCTGGGCTGGAGCTCCAGGCCAGACCCAGGCGAGGACAGGGCAGCTGCCTCCTGTGGGCACAGCTGGCCGCATCTCTGCTCGGCTGGCTTATGGAAGAAATAGGATCTGGGAAGGGAATCCTCAAGGAGGACGATTGGCTGGCATAGCTGCTGTGGGCTATTTATAGTCAGGGTTGCACAGTTGGTTTCCCTGTAGCTGTGGGGCGTAAGTCCCTGTGCTGCTAGGCAGACTTCGGCCAGGACCAAGGAAAGCAGCCAATCACAGCAGGGGAAGCCCGTTGCCGGGCAAGCTGGTGGCTCAGCCCAAACACCTGCTGCTTGGAAAAGTTTGGAGCACTCGGGCTCCCCCCACCCTGCCAACGCCCCAGCCCAAGGAGTGCACAGTGCAGAAAGAGGGGGGACATGTGCCCTTTTGGACCAACCCCACGTTCAGCCACATTGGTGCACACTCCACCAAGCACAAGCCATCAGCTGCTTCCTTCTCAGATGAAAGCCATCCAGTTACCAGGGCTGGGTGCTCTGGGCACCAGCAAGGCAAGTATGTACCCAGGACCTCACCATCAGAAAACACAGAAGAAGCTGGAATTTTAACTTCTGCACGGATGCAAGCATGCCACTCGAAAAAATTAATAAAATTTGACTTAGTAAATTTTAAATTGCATTATGTTGGTGGAGTGGTGGAACCATCATCTTTCCCAGGCTCAAGGCCTCTGTGTGGCCTCTCTCCAGCCCTGCACTTACCTGAAACTCTCAGTTCTTGGGTGGTTTTGCAAGAACTATAATCATTCTCTTTATCGGCTGGTACATTGTACTAAGACCCACTTCATGTCTTAAGGAAGATGGATAAAGAAGATGTGGCACATATATACAATGGAATATTACTCAGCCATAGAAAGAAACGAAATTGAGCTATTTGTAATGAGGTGGATGGACCTAGAGTCTGTCATACAGAGTGAAGTAAGTCAGAAAGAGAAAGACAGATACCGTATGCTGACACATATATATGGAATTTAAGAAAAAAATGTCATGAAGAACCTAGGGGTAAAACAGGAATAAAGACACAGACCTACTTGAGAATGGACTTGAGGATATGGGGAGGGGGAAGGGTAAGCTGTGACAAACCGAGAGAGAGACATGGACATATACACACTACCAAACGTAAGGTAGATAGCTAGTGGGAAGCAGCCGCATAGCACAGGGAGATCAGCTCGGTGCTTTGTGACCGCCTGGAGGGGTGGGATAGGGAGGGTGGGAGGGAGGGAGATGCAAGAGGGAAGGGATATGGGAACAGATGTATATGTATAAGTGATTCACTTTGTTATAAAGCAGAAACTAAAAAAAAAAAAGAAAAAAGAGTCTTGTAAGAGTTATCGTGTCTCTTTGTGTTTTGTTATATTTTTCCACTAAACTTACCCCAAACCAGGAACCCCGAAGATGGTAAAAAGAGGATGAATCCAGTATATTTCACTCCTCTCTTGAGGACTGATAACATTAATAACATGCCCGAGAAGCCATAAGATGAATTGCCAACAACTCAGGCAAAGTAAGAGCTGCGACAAACACAGACGCAGTGTCTCTTTCCTCCCACGTGGCCCGCCTGCCCTCCACCCACCCGCACACTGGCCGAGCACGCCTCCCTGCGTGGGCTGCTATGTGCTTCTGTGGCTGTCAGGTGTCTGGAGGTCTGATTCTTACTGTAATTCTCAAGAGCCCACAGCGCCGTTTCGCTAACCTTGGCGTCTGCTTAGGTAGAGCTGGAACTGGTGCGTCTACCATCTGATGGCCCCGTATCAAGGTGTAGGAAGCCATCCCACACCATGCGTGCCCATCAGCCAGGACTCAGAGGGTGGTCCCTGGTGGTGGGGGTGTGTCTTGAGGATGAGTTATCTCCATGCAAAGTGCAGGGGACACAGGCGAGCTCTTCACCTCCAGGGTGCTGAGACTCGGCTGTGGTGAACGGCATTATGACGCAATCATTCTAACATGGACCCAGGGGGACGGGCACTCCCAACCGTCCATCTCCAACAATTAGAACCCTTCCCGGCACAAAGTAATCACTGTCGACCTTTACTGAGGGAATGAATGAATGAATTTACGTTTAGAAGTTCATCCTCCCCTTTTGTTACTGTCAGGAGGACGGCAGAGCATAGGTGTTCTGTTTTGCTCACTTGGGGTCCTGTTTCCCCATTTGTGGAGCATCACGGGGGGGTGGGTCCCTTCCTACTGGCATTTGATGAGTCAGTCATCCGATCCTGGGGCTCACACAGTTGGAATCTGACTGAATCCCCTACTGGGGCTCTGGGAATGGAGGCCTGATTCTTACTGGAATTCTCACATGCCCACAGTGCAGTTCCACAGTGTTTGTTCCTGGAGGCCGGGCTTACAAATCTCACAATAAGGGCACAGAATAAGGCCCAGTATAACGGTTCATGCATGGCATGGTCAGAGAAATCCTGGGCCTGCAGGGGGAAAGACACCTGGCCCCATAAAGAGGCTTTGGAAGCTGATTTCTTCAGATCTTACTGTATTCTGGATCCCAGGCCAGGAGCCACAGAACCCTTGAGTGGCATCTCCCAAGGCCTTGAGTACACCACCCAAGGCAGGCCGCTGTCTTCTCTGTTCAGAAATATTTTCAAAAGATGGGTGCCCCAAGATGCATGGGACGCATGACCTGGGAAGCCCCACCTCCCATGGGAACACACCTAAACCCACCATCCCAAATGATGCCAAGTTCTTTACAGCTCAGCCAGCGAACAAGTGGGTGCTCAGGGTTGTAGCATTGCGCCGTCTGCCTCCCCACACACCCTCCAGGAAATTGGTGGACCTGTTGCCAAGGAAAATTTTCCAGGGTCACAGTGGCCCCAGAGGCCTGGCTGCATCACAAGCAGCCACTGTCTGAGTGGTTAGATGTCTAGACTAGTCCTCAAACAAGTGAAACCCAATGCTTCCAGGCATTTTTCAGTGTGTTGAATTCCAGAGATCGGAAAGAAAACAAAATGAAAATGAGAGAATTTACCATGTAGGTCATTTCTTTCTAATTTCTGCCATCTCCGGATTCCGTTTCCAACACCTTGAAGCCCTGTGAAGTAACAAGGACCGGCATGAGGCTCTCTGCGGTGGGGAGACTCAGATCAAGTGTGTGATGCACCAGTTGCAAACTGATCTGGGCTAAAGCGGGGCTGGTGGAACTTGGCTCTCCCGGGATCCGAGGGAGGCTGCCCACGAATGAAGTGCACTTGGAGGAATGAACGCAACCCTCCACATTCAAAACATTAAAAAAATATTACCACGGTAGTTTCCAAGGGTGGCGGGTTGGTTATCAGGATCATTCAGGGAGAATTTTCACAACAGAGGTGCCCCTTTGTCACTCCCACATTTCCACTGCATAAATATGGAAGCATTATTGTGAAGACATTTGCCATTCATGTTTCCTGCCTACTTCTGTATGTGGTGAATCTCCTACTTTTAGCGTCCTGATGTGGGGTGGGGGGTGGGCAAGGATGGAAACTGATGGATCCCTATGGGAACTGCACGTGATGGCTGCCTGCTCTCCCAGCCTCCCTTGCAGCTAGAGCATGGACCTGTGTGGCCGAGGCATCCACTGAAATGAACCTGTGTCCCATTCTCTCTTGGGACCTAGTGAGGCAACAGGGAAGCGAATGGAACCGCTCTCTCTCTCTCTCTTTCTCTCTGGTGGCGGCTGGAAGTGATGGCTGCAAGGTCGGGTTCCTGGCACAGAACTGGCAAACGTCCTGGCAGTGCAAGCAGCTGCAATAATTTCAAGTTCCTGGCGCAGAGGGAGCGTCTCGGGCTCCTTGGTGGCAGCGGAGGTTTCCTCACCAAACCAGCCATTCTGCACAGCTTATGGTCGTGTTCCTGGAAGCTCAGCCTCCAGTCTGGGTCTCCAACCCCTTCCACCACTCTGAGCGCCCCCAGTCCTTTCTTGACACCCTTCTTTTCCGCAGAGCTCTCCATAGTCAGTGTCTGGGCCTTACCACGCGGAAACTTCACTGACACTTGGGGAGTGGAATGCACACATCCCATCCACTTTGGGGATAAAACCTAAGGCGTTGAAGCTTTTTCAGACCTGGTGTGGCAGCTTTAGGCTACCTCCTCCATGGCCGGGGGAATATACAATAGGAGTTGAGGGCTTCTAGGCATGTTTTGGAGAAGTGCGGCTCTAAGGAAACTGCTGGGGAAATGCTAGGGCCCTGCAAGAAAGGGGAGGGAGTATCTGCTGCCTTGCAGCCCAAATTCCCAGTGCACATGCTCAATGCCTCCTTGTCCCTCTGACTCTTTTCTGCCACAAGGACACAACAGAAAGCCACCTGGTCACAACCTTACTCAGTCCTCTGCATGTGAGAGTAACCGAGCTTTGCTCTTTTCTCAAAGCAGAGCTCAGGCCCTCCTTTGCAGAGCCGGGGAAGATTCCCTGTCCAGCCGGGGGCCTGGAGCGGGGAGGAGACTGGAGGAGACGCCTGGAAGTGGGGGAGGGGTGGGTTTTGGATCTCTGTGCACCAACAGGAGGCCTTGGAACAAGCTAGTCTTGTCCAGCATTTCCCCTCCTTAGCTTGTCCCAAGGAGTGGGCCCGCAGGCTGGCTTAGCCAGGGGTCTCCTGGACATCCCTGCTGCCCAGCGGGCTTTGGAGGTCACACACGCTCCCTCTTCCCTGCTCTGGTGCAGAACTGTCTGATCGTCAATAAGTGACACGGGTCTCTCCGCTGCCATAGCGCCTGGGAGAAATGTCTGTCAGGAAAATATTTGGAGAAAAATATCAGCAGAGAGGGCTCAGCAAACAGCGGTCTTCTTTCCCTGAGTCACGGTCACGAGTGTGAAGTGCATCGGTCTGGCCTCATGTAGGCTTCATGCCGGGGGCTGGACACGTCTCTGAGCAGCCCCGGTCTCTGGACCTTCTCTGTGTTCTCTGCCCTGTTTCTAGTGTCAGAGCCTTTCGGAGAGATGTGATCGGAGAGGGAGAGAGAGGAGGGGACTCATGCGCTAACCTGGAGCTGCGCCTCGTGGGGGGCCTCTGGCCTTCCGGACCGCAGTCCGTGCAGTAGGGGCAGCCGCATTTCTATCAGGGAAGGCCAACGGCCTCTGCCAGTTTCCTCATTACAAATACCCCTGCACGGGCCATCTCCCCTTCTCCCAGAGGCAGCTCTGAGAACTAAAGAACCAACTAACCCAAACGACTCCTGGGCCCCAAATCCCTCGGGAGACTGGGGCACCTGCCAACATTCTCAGCTCTCCAGAATCTCTTTTCTTTCGCCTGCCTGCCTCCCCAGGAGGTCACCAGGAGCTACGGGGCAGCTGCAGCTTGTGGGGCTGGCGGGGGGCAAAGCCACGCGTGGCACCGTTGCTCCAGCAGGGTCGGTGGAAGGTGCCCGTTCAGTGTGCATAGCGGCTCTGGGGACAGAAGAGCTGTGGACAGACTTCAAGGAGCTCTGGAGCTGGAAGGGCGACGGGGCAGGTCACTTTACCTTGAGGGCTGTGAAGCTTCGCTCCCCAAGAACCGGGACACAGTGTGTCTAGTGTGCCCTCACGCCAGCCTCCTCAAGGGCTCCTGAGGGCTTCCTCAGAGACTCAGGACCAGGGGGTTCCCAGATGTATGAGGGGCTGATTTAACCGCCACTGTTATCCATCTCTACTCTCTTCACGTTGTGTCCTGTTCTCTGGAGAGTACAGAGGCCAGAGCCCTGCTTTCCACAATCACTCTATGAAAAGTCGCTTTATTTGACCAGTCTACCCTTCCCCAGAAAGTCTGTAGGACAAGTAGAATCAACAGATAAGCCCAAGTGGGGAGAGCAGATTTCAAGTCTAACCCTACCCAAGCTTGTGTGCCTTTTACACCTGGCACGCCTTCTACTGTAGGAGGCTGGGAGAGGGCTCAAGAAAGGGGACAGTGAGGCCATGAATCGTGCAAGGACACCAAGGGAGGGTCCCACCTCAAAGTCTGACTCAGCACACGAATCCCCCTGGGTCCCCTGTGCCCTGCAATGTTGCCTGTGGGGAGCAGGCCTCGGGCACACAGGAGTCAGGCCCGAGGTCCCTTTCCTCCAGGGCATCTTCCAACCTGATCTGCACCCTTCAAAGAGTGACCAGGAGGAAACCTGCTCACGGGGGGGACGGAAGCACGGCAGGCCTGTACGGGGTGTCAACCGGGGCAATCGCGGGGCTGCGCGTTGCCACGGGATGCCAGAGGCGCAGCGCGGAGGCGCAGCCAGCCTTGGGGAGCGGGTCGGCCTCGGGGACCTCTTTCGGGGGCGCGCACCCCCAGCAGGCGGGCCTTGGGGCGAGGAGGTCCAGGGGCTGGGGGCCGGGGCCCTGGCTGGGGGCGCATTACCTCCTCTGCGCTGCGGAGGCGCGCCCGGGTCCGCCTGGCGGTCCGAGTGCGCGCCCTGTGCGGCGCGCCGCTTCTCCGAGTGCACGATCAGCAGCATGTCGATGGATACGGCGTTGCTGTCCTTCTTCAGCTCCATGGTGCCGCCAGCTCCGGCCAGTGCGCGGCGGCCGCTCGCGAGGCTGCCTGAGCTGCAAATGGCTCGTGCGCGCCGCTGCCCGGCGCGGGAGACGGCGAGGGTGCGGGAGAGGGCGCTCCTTGCCGCCCGGCCGCCGCGCCGCGTTTCGCTGACTCTGCCAAACTCGCCATTAGGGCCCGCCCGGGAGGGCGCTACGCTAATGAAGAGGCCGTAAGTCACCTTTGAAAGGAAATTCCCGTCCGGCCGCTCTCCGGAGCCTCCCTCCCCGCGCCCCTGTCTCCCGCCCCTGCCGGCCGGGCGCTGCCCCATCCCGCGCTTCCCGGGGCCTTTCTGGGACGGCCAGCAGCAGATGTCCGAAAGCCGCGGCAAATACAGAAATTGTACAGTGCTGTCAACAGGGGGAATCAGTGCAGGAAAAGAGAAACGGCAAGGGGGCTGCAGATTCAATTGCAAAATGTGGAGAAATTGGCCAAGTTTTGGCCTTGGCTCCACTACCTCCCCGGGTGGGCTTGGAGGTTGACAGCTCCCTTCGTTAGAGGGAGATGTGTGGGGCATTGGGGTCAGGACACCCCCTCCCCCGTTATGGCCCCACCAGAACTTGGAACTTGCCCACTGGGCGTCAGCCTAACAGCCCTGCCTGGTCTGAAGTGAAAGTCTTAACATCTCTGTACCTTCTAGAAGCCTGGCTCTAGCCCGCTGGGGAAGGGGGAGGGGGAGAGGAGGAGGCTGGGTGTAGGGAACGGCCGGCCTCGGTTGGCAGTCAGGGAGCTGGACCTGAGGGCCCGTCTATTTTTAGCGAGGCCTGGCCTGCCCAGCCAGCGGCAACAGGGCCTTTGGCTCTGGGACTCAGGAGTGTTTACAGCGCATCTGCTTGGCAGCCCTTGGCACTGTGGGCCTACCGGGCTGGGGTCAGTCCCCTAACTTGAGTTTCCACCGTTAAGAAATACCGTAGGCGTGGAGACCTTTGCTCTGGGACCCTCCTTGCTGTGGAGTTAAGTGACTCTACCTTGTGTGGCCGCTGAGACCTCCCGCTACCT
Organism: Mesoplodon densirostris; assembly: GCF_025265405.1. Lineage (NCBI taxonomy): Eukaryota > Metazoa > Chordata > Mammalia > Artiodactyla > Ziphiidae > Mesoplodon > Mesoplodon densirostris. The sequence goes on along the minus strand of NC_082665.1, from coordinate 151,820,610 downwards.
CTTGGAGGCAGACCGTATGGCACAGGCCTGGGTTCCACACTTGCTGCCCCCGTGACCTTGGACAAGCCACTTCCCCTCATTTTGTCACTCGTATCATGGGCATAACGCAGGTCCTGCTGTAACAGTGACATGCATGTGAGGTGCCTGGAGCCTTGTAAGTGGTCTTCAAGTGGTAGCTGGCATTCTTACCTGATTCTAAGGGCGAGGAAAAGGACAGGTGAAGTGATAAAGCTGGGGGTCACAAAGCTGAACTCTCAGACCCTGAAGATCTTTCCTCGCTGACTGTGGCTCACAGTTTAGTCACCTGGAAAGACCACCACCCCATTGTATCACCGCCACCCCACTGCCCACCGGGCATCCGATGAAAGGAGCGGTCACTGGCTTCCGGCAGTGTTGACTGGAGTCCTGAGAGAGCTGAGCGCAGGACCAGTAAAGGTGATGACTCGCAAGGCAGTTTCTTCATGCAGCAAGCCCTGTCCTTCCCTGTCCTGTCTGCATGTGGGCCTGTACACACACACACACACACACACACACACAGGGCTGGGAGGCTGGCTAAGCCTTGCTCTCTAGATGACTAGGGAAGTAAGAACTATGGATTATTCATTATCTGAAGCTGCTGGGGTCTTGGAGATTGCCCAGGCAGCTCTCTGGTCCCAGCATCACCTCACCACTGGGGCTAAGTCCTTGGAGGGTGCGGATCCCAACAGAAGCTCCTGTGCAGCACCTGAATGAGGCTGCGTGGGGAGGGCAGGGAGCTGAAGCCCCCTCAGCAGACATTTGTGTTCCATCCCCCATGCTTACTGTCCTGCTGGGAGTGTCATTTTAGGAACTCACTCACCATGGCATACCTTCCATAGCTGCCTTTGGGGGAGGGGATGATGACCTGGGGCAGGCGGGAGGGTGGTGGTGCTAGCCTGAGCTCCAGGAAGATGGTCTGGGACACCCTGCCTTTCCAGAATACTTGAAAACAGATCTTTTGGGGCAGGGCTTCTCCCCCATGGCACTATGGACATTTGAGGCCAGAGAACTCTTTGCTGTAGGGGGATGTCCTGTACACTGTAGGGTATTTAGCAGCATCCCTGGCACCTACCTAACTAGATGCCAGGAGCACCCTCTTCCCAGTGTGACAACCCAGAACAACTCCAGTTGTTGACGTATGTTTCTTGGGGGACAAAAATACAGCGAGAACACTGCCTTGGAAAAACCCCGTAAATATAGGGGCCATGTTGCCTTGACTGCTTTGGGAGATGCTGCCGCTCCTGGATCCTGATGCTGCCCAGAACGTGGACCCACTCTGCGAGGCTCCCACCCACGGCCCTCAGTCTTTGGGCCTGCCAGAAGCGTGAGCAGAAAGAAGAGATGCTTTCCTCACCCCCTCCCTCCCCCATCCCCGGTCTCAGGTGACCCATACCCTCATCCAGAGCCTCATCAGTTTTGGGCTGGGAGGAAGACACCACGGGGAAGGTGATGTGGATGAGGGCATCTGGATGTATCTGGAAAGGGGAGGGGGCACAGGACTGAAGACTGAGGCTACGAGTTACCCGTCAGAGGGTCTAACCCTCTGCTTAAAATCCCTCTCCAGTTGTTCCTACAACCAGCGGGACACAGAACAGACACTCGGCCTATGACTCACACCCTAGTCCAGCCTCCTTCTACAGACCCATGTCTTCCTCTTTCGCTGCCAACTCGCACGCGCTGCAGCCACGGCCATGCCCCCTGCTCCCCGAGCACATCTGGCCTTTCTGCTGCCAGGCTTGGCTCTGCACCCCCCGCCCCCCCATCCTGCCACCAGCTTGAACAACACGGGATTCAAGGACCTCAGTATTCTGACCCAGCTAATTAATCTACACCCTCGTCTTAGGATCTGACAAGCCAGGGGGTATCTCCATTCTAGGGCAGAACTTTAATTATTTTAATCACAATGAGTTGGAAATTTCAGGACACCGAAAGACAAAGAGCAGTCAAATGGCTGTATTGTCTCCTTTATCCTCTGTCACATTTAATACCCAGATACGTCCAGCTGTCACCCACATTGCTGTCACCCCTTTGCTTGAAGGGGGGATTTGTCAATTGAGTGGTTCTGAACCCCGAGCCCACTTTGCTATTTTGGCGGTGGGGGGTGGTTGATGGGAGGAGGCTTGCCCTTGCCAGAAGGGGTTGTGTTCTGACTCACGTTATTGTTTTTCCTCAAACATAGTAGTTCCTCAGGGACCACCTGTCCTAACTCTTACTTCTTTAGAGATTCCAAGAGGCAAGTTTTCCCCTTTTCTATAGAGACCTAATAGGCAAGCCAACCCATGGAAGGCTCTTAGCCGGCAATCTGTAGACACAGCATGCTTTTCTCCATTGGTGCAGTGGGGAGGGGTGCACTGAGGGTGGGGAGACTCGGGGAAGCGCAGCAGACCAAGTCCCCGCCTCTTAACACGCTCGCTTCCCCTGAGGTGGGCAAACAGTCGCACGGGGGACCAGACGTCTTTCCCAGAAACCTCTTTCACAGCTGTTGTGGGCTTCTCCTGGAGTCATGACCAGCCTGGCTTGGCTGGCTTCTACTTCTGAGTCTTTGTTATTGCTTTCACTTCTTCCTGGAAGACTTTTTAGACCTCCCTGGCAAGTACAGTCTAGCCATCCTTCAAGGCCTGACATGAGACCTCACCTCCACCCTGAAGCCTTCCTGGGCACCTTAGTTCCTGGAAGTCCTAGAGAATGCCAGCTCTCTGTGGTGCCTCTCTTTGTATCCATCCCGATAGTTAACAGGACTTGGAAAATTATCCCAGCTCTGGTCCCACACTCATCAAATTTAGAAAACCCGTCAATTCCCACTGGAGCACTTATGCCAGGAAAATGTATGCTTCCAGATTCCCTCCTAGCGCGGTGACCTTGGGGAATGTACTTAACCTCTCTGAGCTTCAGTTTTCCTCATCTGTCAAATGGGTGAGGGAGTTGAGATAATGTGCTTAGCGATAGCTTAATTAAAGAAAGCTATAGTGGCTTCCTGTGTTCTGGTCAGACCCCTGTGTGTCCTGGTCTGAGGAGGGTCTCATGGGTGTGGTTCCACAGTTGGGGAGCGGGGACAGAAGAAACTGGAGGCCTCCTTGACCCCCTCCTGGAGCAGGAAGTTGCCTTCCCTCCTGTGTCACTGTCCTCTGTCGCTGTTCTGCCATTGCAGAGAAACTCAGTGAGCCACAGAATCCATTTCTTGCACTACTGACTTCAGATCTGTGCCGCAGAGTGTGGCTCAGCATAGCTCTTCTTCCTTCCCCCCGTCCCCCCACACCTATACTCTGTGAACACGGTGTGCATCCAATGGGATGTGCCTCTGTATTATCTCCATTTTATGGATGAGAAAACTGAGGCTCAGGGACCTAAGGAGACCTATACAAGGTCCCACAATGTCTCATACATAGCACTGATGCCCTAACCCTTGACACCATACCCTGTATGACTCCAAAGCTCATATGCTGAACCACCCCCTGCCCCCGAGACCATCACATGTTTGTGAGATGCCTAGCATCCCAGCCGAGGGGAAGAACAGCCGTCAGCCTGCAGGGGAGATGCTTTCAATGGTCATAATGAACACAGCTTGAGCCAGGAGCCCAAGACATCTGTTGAGGTTCTTGGGAAAATTCTCTGAGCTCAAGCCCTGAGTTGGGCCTTTGAGGACAGATTTCTTAGGCTCTGTGCCATCTCAGTGGGTGAGAACTGGTGGCAGTGGCAATAGACCGAAGTTGGTGGTCGGGAACATTCAGCAGCCTTTAGGAGCTGTGAGGGATGGAGACGGAGACAGAGTTCTGCCATTTGCACAATCATTAGGAGGTGTGCTGCAGAGAGGACGGTTCATCTGTAAAGGAGCCTTGCCATGTCTGCTGGGTTTGTCTTGAGGATGCTTCCTGGCACCGGCTGCAGCTTGTTCTTGAGACCCTACTGTGGGCAGTGCCATCATGATGAAATGACACAGCAAGCGCTCAGGGAGGGGGTACCTGTCCTCCTAAAGAGGAGGGTCCAGGAAGGCTATGAGGTGGGGCTGACATCCGAACAGTGTTCTTGGTGGTGACGGAGTCGGAAGAGCCCCAGAAGAAGGGCGAGGACTTTCCAGGCTGAGGAACAGCCTGTGGGGGAGGGGGTGGGGGGCCGGGAGAGTGCTGGAGGTGAGAGAGAAGATGACACGCTTCAGGAAGTGAAAGCAGGGTGGTCTGGCTGATGCCTCAGTACAGGGAGGAGCCCAAGAGCAGCAGGGGGTCAGCATGAGGGGAGGCCTGCAGTGGGTGGGGCTCCTGCCACCCACCTGAGCCGTGATGGATGTTGTCAGCAGGGAAGGGAGAGCAGGGGGTGTTCACAAGGGGGACGCCTGAGGGTACATACTGTGGGCTGGGCTTCTGGAGAGGCTGCTGGGTAAGGGGATACTGGTGTGAAAAGATTGTCAAACACCACACTTGGGCTGTGTGATGACGGGGCGTCTGCGAGTGTGGTGCGAAGTGTCCAGGTGAGGTGGGGAGCTAGGCTCAGAGCAGGAGCACGGGCAGGGGCCAGGCGCTGGTGGAGCAGGCAGGTGACACGAGGGGCCTCCACTCCAGCTGGAGGGCAGACCCAGCTCAACCCTCACACACAGGTGACCGTTCTAGGTGAGCGCGGGACCACCCCCTGCAGGGCTCCCTAGAGGGGTCTGTGAAACAAGCCACCCTGCCAAACTCATGTTCATTATTGAAAATTTAGGAAATGCAAGCCTTATATAGGGAAGAAAATAAAATCACCCAATCTCATCATCTAGGGATAAATCACTTTTAAACATTTTGTTGTTTAGCATTTCCTTCAACTACAACATATAATTATTACATCATATATAATAAATGTGTGTGCGTATCTACATATATACACACATATATATGTGTAAATACTTATTTAAAAAATAAAACTGGGATCACACCATATAGAGTTTGGTCTCATGATTTTTTTGGTCTCAACACAAGTAGTGAATAGTTTACTAAAAGGTATTCAAAACCTAATTGAAAGGGCTGCTTCATCACCCACTATACCAATGTACCATAATCCATTTTTCTATTTTCTCGTTGTTGAACTTTTAGCTTGTTTTGCATTTTCCACTTTTATAAATAATATGTTGATAAATATCTGCGTGCTTATACCTTTGACCACATTTCTGATTATTTCTTTAGAAGTAGATTCCAGGTAGTGGAATTACTGAGTCAAAGGTTATGACTATCTTAAGGCTTGAGATAGATATAATGTCCAATCACTTTCCAGAGAAATCGTGCCTGTTTACAATCTCGCTAGCTGTGTACGTCCACCTCCCTGTAGACCGTCACAAGCAGTGAATACTGTCATTGTGTGAACCTTTGTCATCATAAAATTGATACATGGTAACTCTTTCGAATTTTCATTTTAAATTTACCACTGAGATTGAACAATATTTTCTACATAAATTTATGTGTGTGGTGTGTGTTAAATCATTAAACCTTAAATAGTTTGAATCCTTAGTTCCTTCTTCCTACTGGAATGGCACAAATATTTATATATTAGTTTGAAAAAAGAATACTCTTCCAAACTACCTAGGGCTTTTCTATTTCATAGCAAAGGCTATGGTGAGGTCATAGCCACGCTGGGATCACGTTAAGGTCTTTGAGGGCCGACTCATGGTCTTCCTCATTCCTGAGTCCCCCTTCCTGTGCCTCCTCTGTGTCTTGCACACAAGAGGTGCTCGATAAATGTTTGAATCAAATGGGGTGGAATGTGTGCTCCCAGCCAGCAAGACCTCTCCCTTTAGCCCAGAGGGTACCAGCCGTCCAGAGACTCGTAGCACTTGCTCTTCCGTGTCTCCCTCGGACCCTCAGGGGATGGAGGAGAAGGAGGTTAAATTAGGACAAGCAGCTCTCCAAGCACCTCCCCCGCTCCTGGCGGAACCATCTGGAGCACGGATCTGGGGAGAGTTTGGTTCTGACAGCGCTGCTCAGTCCCACGCAGCCGCCCCACCTCACCGCAGCCGGGAGCCAGAGCTGTGACATTTCTGTTAAACACGGTTTCCGTTCTCAACCTTTCTGGTATGTCTCTCCCCGATGGCCCGTCAGCCGTTCCCTGTCAGTATTTCTGTCCATGACACCCTCATCACCGGTCCCTGTTTTTCTGTCCATGGCTCCTTCCGACCCCCTTTCTTGCATATAATGAGATGCACCTGTGGGAAGGACCACATCCAAGTTCCAGGTAGTTTAAATTTTGGAGTCTTTATACTCGCTGGCGTTCTTGGCCTTTTCCTGTGGATGGATATGATGAAAATCAATTTGTCTTTCATCATCACTTCCAAAATATCTCAGGCCATGCCAAGAGAGGTATCCAGTGGCACATGAAAGCCCATGGAGAGATTACCTCTTCAGCTTCACCAAGTGTTTATTGCCGAGCTATTGAAATGCCCCCTGCATGTTCCTCGATCCGCTTCTCTCTCCGATGGAAGCAAGGCGTCCTCACACCTACTTCCTGCTTCAAAGTTCGTCCACCCGCCGTCACCTACTTCCGAGCAGAATTCTGCATTTTTACTTCCGTGAACTCATGTCGTCCTCACTCTAACCCAAGCCTGGGCTGATGCCTTTGTGTCTGTTTTATTGGCAGAGAAACAAAGGAGCAAGAAATCTGTTCACACAGTTTCACCAGTGTACCAACTCTGGCTTCTAGATGGGCCCGGTGCTCACACCAAGCCTCACACATTTGCTGTCCTGCGTGTTTTAACAGAAAGGGCACAGATGTCTTTTCCAGGAGCAGGCTAAGACTTGGGTGGGCCACTTGCGGGGTCCAGAGCTGTGCTCCTGGTGAGGCGTGTCCCTTGGGGACGAGCCCTTGTGCTTCATGGTGGGAGGCTGTCTGACGGGGTGATGAGGAGACTCCCAGAAAATGGCTTTGGAATATCTGAACAAAAACACACATGAAGGGTTTCCCTGGTGGCACAGTGGTTGAGAGTCCGCCTGCCGATGCAGGGGACACGGGTTCGAGCCTTGGTCTGGGAGGATCCCACATGCCGCGGACCAACTGGGCCCATGAGACACAACTACGGAGCCTGCGCGTCTGGAGCCTGTGCTCCGCAACAAGAGAGCCCGCGATAGTGAGGGGCCCACGTACCACAATGAAGAGTGGCCCCCGCTTGCCGCAACTAGAGAACGTCCTCGCACAGAAACGAAGAACCAACACAGCAAAAATAAATAATAAATAAATTAAAAAAACACACACACACATGAAGTCAGGACAGCCTTTTGATCATTACTGGGGATCCCTGGGGACTGTCGGGAGGAAGCTGGTGCCCATCTGCCCCAAGCGGGACAGGCCCAGTGGCCTAGATCCCAGGGGGCACAAGAGAGCCGGTTTTCAGTGTCAGTGTGGGCTCCAGCCCTTCCTGTTCCTGGGCAGAGCCTCTAAGAGGAGACATGGGTATTTTTAGTCTCACGTGTGCAGGCACAGGACAAGGCGAGCTGGAAGGCAACAGCTAACAAACCATGGTCCTTATTAAGTTGGGAAGGATGAAATGAGGGGAGGGTGGGGAGCCTGGTGGAACTTTTTTGCACATGCCTCATTTTCAGAGAACTCTCTTTCCATAATTCACAGAGAAAGATTGAGGTCGGGGCGATTATGCATATCCCTGGTCACAGAAGCCTGAAAGTGGAGCAGGCTCACCTCTTGCAGCCTGCTGGTCCCCTCCCCACGGACCCACTCTACCTTCTGGTGAGCAGGTGGGATGGATGTTCAGCTTTGGGGCTTGGCTATCAAGGCTCTCGTGGTGGCAGGGTCTTCAAAAGGACCAGAGTAGAACCCATGCCCAATATAATCCTTGCAGCCTCAGGAGATAGTTGAGTGGTACCAACTATTATCCTGATTTCACAGGATTTGGAAATGGAGGCTCAGAGAGGTGCAGGCACTTGGATAAGGCCACACAGTTGGGAAGTGGTAGAGCTGGGATTGAAACTCAGTGTCCTAGATCAAGGTTTACTGTTGTTTTCCAGTACATTCCACTTTTCCCCAAATGATAGTCAGTCGTGTGTAAGACTCATTATCCATTTTATAAACGATAAAACTTTTTTTTTCTATGCCAACTCTGTGTCAGGAACTCTATCATTGGAATGAGGCAGTGATCAGTGACAAGGATACAGCTGTTGATCTCAAGAACTCTGGTCTTGTTGAGGGTCACATAGACCATCCCCCTCATTCACCCACTCCTCCAGCCCCATCCCATTACCAATTCCTTCATTCCATCTAGAACCAGACACTGCATTCCAGGCCTTGAGTCTGGTGTGGTGGGCACACAGAGGTGAATGAGTCTCTCTCGTAGTCGACCTAGAAAACAGTGTGCAGATCCACGTACAAAGGAAACAGTGGAATTTAAGAGGATCCTGAGAGGAGCGACAGAAAGAATATTGTTGCAGGACAAGGAGAAGAGACAGGGCTGAAGGAGGGTCAACTAAGGTCACTAGCTTCTGCTTTGGGGGGAGGATGAAAGAAAGAAAGAAAGAAAGAGAGAGAGAGGGAGGGAGGGAGGGAGGGAGGGAGGGAGGGAGGGAGAGGGAGGGAGGGAGGGAAGAAGAGGGGGTGGGGAGGGAGGGAGGAAGGAAATATGCATTGAATATCCACTGCCTGCGAGGCCCTGGGCTAAGTGCTCTCATTTGTCTTAATTATCTCAACAACATGCATTTTGGAGATGAGGAACAGGGTCTCAGATAGGGCATCTGTTTAACATGAATAAAACCTGAAGAGCAGGGCTGGGTTGAGTATGCTTGCTATCACAAAGCATCAGAGCGAGAGCTTGAAGCGAATCGGTCTAGGACAATTGAAGAGCGTGCTATCTGACAGTTCACTTCGGGACGGTGTTGCCTGAAGTTGTGCATGTGGACAGGAACCACGAAGCCGATCGGCTCCTGTGGTACTCAGAAGGAGGTCATGGGGGCACGCACAACTGCTGGAGTTTGATGCCAGGTCGTATCTGTTTGACATGGAATTGGAGCCTCCCTTGGTGGCTGCTCCAGATTCAGGGTCCTCCTGGAAGATTCCTGGCCCTGGACCCTCTCTGCACGGATGTAGGCTCAGGCCAGACCTACTGAACCTCAGCCAGTTCAGTGTTCAGCTTTGTTTGCTTTTCTGGTTCAAGTCCTCCTCCTGGGGGTAGGGTCTTGTGAGGACCTAATAGAGCCCCAGAGAGGAGAGTTCAGCTTTACTTCCCACCTGTTAGGGCTTCAGCCAGGGCTCCGTGAGCCCCAGCCCCAGGCCCCTCTGACACCCAGGATGTACTTTTCTGCTGCTGACACGTCATTCCTGGCACTTTCTGGATCCACACACAGTCCTCACTGTTTGATGTCACCAAATAGCTCCCTGACTTCTGTGATGAATCTCTAAGGACCACTGATTGTCAGTATCTGTCCCCAGGCTGGAGTGTCCCCAGATAGTTATGTAGGTGGTCTAAGCAGCTGAGGACTCTAGTGCAGCTCAAGGTGAAGGGGCCCTGTGGTTTCCCAGGCAGATTTCTTCCAACAGGTGCAGAGCTGTGGGGTTAGGGAACAACACGGAGGCTGGGTGGGGATGGCAGTGTTAATCAGAGATTCTAGAATTACAGAGGTCTCATTCAGTTGAGCCCTGCTGCTTCCTACAAACTAGTGGGTCTTCTCCCTGGTGTCAGTCTGTCTGTCTGCTGAGAAACTGCTCACTGGGCCTTTGCCTGCCTGCCCTGGAGAGCAGGTTTGGGTAAAGGGAATGCAGGTGCCCAGGTATCAGTCAGGGCCCAGTGGCTCGGCCCCAGCACCCAGGACTGGGAAAGGGCATGGGTGGGGAGAGTGGCTGCTCTGGGCCCAATTCCCTTGGCCACCCTCCCCCCCCAGCTCTCCCCTCGGCATGGCATGGCCACCTGTCAGCTCAGCTGTTCTTGCACACCATGGAATCCCTGCCAGGAAGAGGAGGAACATGAGCCGGGCCTTCTCCCACTGCATCCTGCCATCCTGTCCTCCTTCTAGCCAGGAGGGACGGGAGGGCTGCTGCAGCAGCGGGGGCCTCCTGGATGCACAGACCCCAGGAAACCAGGCCTTCCCTCTGGAGCCCGCGCCTGCGCAGGGCCTGCTCTGGTTTCTGGCACCTGGACACCTGCTGGACCCGTTCAGTCCAGGAGAGTCTCTCCTGCCTCCTCTTCGCTTCCCTGGGTCTGGGGTGGGGAGCCCTGCTGGGTGCTTTTATTTCCATCTTAAAAAAACCACTTGGCACCTAGGGAGCTCGATGTCCCGGCGTGGACAAGCAAGTCAGAGCCTCAGTCTCCCCATCTGTAACCCAGCGGCCATCATGCCTGCCGCCCCGGCCAGAAGACAAAGTGACGTAGTGCAGGCTGTGGCCCAGCACACGCTGGCGCGGGGTGGTGCCTGTGCACAAGCCGTGCAGGCCGGCCCTGAACCTGGACATGGCTGCTCCCCTCATTGTCAGGGGCGTCTCTGTACATTGCATGGGAGGAGTGCCCCTCCATGGGACCCCAGGGACAGCAGGGTGGGGCGCAAGTGCTGCATTCGTGGGGCGCTCTGCTGCCGGAGCCGTCTTTTGTTTGTGTTTTCCTAGAGCAGCTGCTTCCTGCACATGACCGGTGCTCCTTTCAGGCAGTTCCGAGTGTGTATGCGTGTGTGTAACGAGGCCGTTTGGGTCCCCCACTAGTGCTGTGGGACCTTGGAGCAGTCATGTCCCTTCTCTGGGCCTTGGTTTGCTCATCTGGACAATGGGTGTGCTGATTCCTGCCTGACGCAGCTGTTCTGGATTCTGCAGTGGGCCCCCTGCGTGGCACAGTGACCCCCCCATCCAGTGCAGAGGTTTTCTCAGCTGCCTTAGGTCTGCTCCAGGGAAGAAGGGGGAACTGGGGGGGACACTGCATGGGCAACAGGGGTGTGGGGGGCCCTGGCTTTTCACCAGACACTGACGCTCTCTGCAGACAGAGGCTGGGCAGTGCTGGCCGGGGGTCAGCAGCCCAAGGCCACTTCTGGCCACCCCCTGCAGGTCTGGGAGATATTGGGCAGCGGGCTTTAGGGCATGCCACCCAGCCTGGCTTCTCCCTGTCTCCTGCTAAGGGAGGGGGCCAGAGTGGAGGCCTTGACCTTGCCTCTCAGTGAGAGATGGGGCTGGCCAGTTTCCATGGAGGGCCCCGACCCCCGCGTGATGCTCCGGGGAAGAGCTGGGAAAAGCCTCCTGGGTTCAAGCCCCCGCACCTCCCCCCAACCCCGAGGCCGGGCCTCTGGCTCTGGAGCAGGTGTTGCGCAAGCAGAGCCGGGAGCTTGGCCTTGCACAGGGTTACCCG